>NC_091340.1:19900331-20272831 GCF_038502225.1 Cherax quadricarinatus | reverse complement strand
CGCGTCCATGCAGCCTGAGCCAGCCTCACTTCACTTGTTCTGCCAGTGGCACTGTTTACAAGCCAGCCTCCGCGGTAACATTCAAGCATACAATCGGAACATTTCGTATTATTACAGCCTTTTTATAGTGATTTCACCTGAAAAATAAGTGACCATGGGCCCCAAGAAAGCTTCTACTGCCAACCCTACAGGAATAAGGGTGAGAATTACTATGGAGATGAAGAAAGAGATCATTGCTAAGTATGAAAGTGGAGTGCATGTCTCCGAGCTGGCCAGGTTGTATAGTAAACCCCAATCAACCATCGCTTCTATTGCGTCGAAGAGAACGGCAATCAAGGAAGCTGTTCTTGCCAAAGGTTTAACTGTGCTTTCGAAACAGAGATCGCAAGTGATAGAAGATGTTGAGAGACTGTTATTGGTGTGGATAAATGAAAAACAGATAGCAGGCGATAGCATCTCTCAAGCAATCATAAGTGAAAAGGCTAGGAAGTTGCACGAGGATTTAATTAGAAAAATGCCTGCAACTAATGGTGATGCGAGTGAATTTAAGGCCAGCAAAGGTTGGTTTGAGAGATTTAAGAAGCGTAGTGGCATACATAGTGTGATAAGGCATGGTGAGGCTGCCAGTTCGGACCAAAAAGCAGCTGAAAAATATGTACATGAATTCAAGGAGTACATAGACAGTGAAGGACTGAAACCTGAACAAGTGTTTAATAGTGATGAAACAGGCCTGTTTTGGAAGAAAATGCCAAGCAGGACCTACATTACTCAGGAGGAAAAGGCACTCCCAGGACATAAGCCTATGAAAGACAGGCTAACTCTTCTCATGTGTGCCAATGCTAGTGGTGATTGCAAAGTGAAGCCTTTATTGGTGTATCACTCTGAAACTCCCAGAGCGTTCAGGCAAAAGAATATCCTCAAGGCAAATTTGTGTGTGCTGTGGAGGGCAAACAATAAGGCATGGGTCACTAGGGACTTTTTCTATGACTGGTTACACCAAGCATTTGCCCCCACTGTGAAAAATTACGTAACTGAAAAGAAATTAGACCTTAAGTGCCTCCTGGTGTTAGACAATGCCCCTGGTCATCCTACAGACGTGGCAGAGCGACTTTATGGGGACATGAGCTTCATTAAGGTGAAGTTTTTGCCTCCTAATACCACTCCTCTCCTGCAGGTTATTGCAAACTGTTGCGGCCCCCTGCCAAACTAGCGGTTAAATAGTTAACCTGCCGGCCGGCAGTACCACTGGGTACGTCATCAAACCCAATGTGGGGACTGCTGAGCCGGCCTTAGAACAGTAAGTTCCTGAGTGCCTCACGGTGCACATCTAAGCAGTAGGTACCTGACCACCTAAGGGTACAGTCTACTGGCTTTAGTAACAGTATGTACCTGAGCGCCTCAGGATACGCACCTAAGCAGTAGGTACCTGAACACCTAATCGTACACGTCTACTGGCTTCAGCAACATTAAGTACCTGAACTCCTCAGGGTACACATCTACGTAGTAGGTACCTGACCACCTAATCGTACCTATCTACTGGCGTTAGAAGAACCGCTCACCGCAGCTCACTGAGTCTGTTGGCCTCAGTTACTTGACGGCCGCATTCAGTGAGCTTGCAGCATGGTGTTCGGCTAGCGGTGTGTCAACCGGCTTTGGAGAGGATTTACTGGACTATCGGTGATGTCTGTGGATTCACCGTCTACGCTGATCAACTGTGGGCCGGAGTCATCGGATGCTGTTTGGTGGGACATTACATGAAGAAAAGGTTGGAGTGTTACACTGAACTGGGCCAGGACCGTAGTGTGAAACTTAGGGACGTATGATGGAGTGGAACACTGAGATATGCACAGGACCGTAGTGGAACACTGAGATGAAAAGGGTGTCGTGTGACACTGAAGATGGCCTGGTTGTATTGTACACTGAATAGTGTCATGTGACTGGCCTCGTGTCGTGAGAAGCAGTTGATTGTAATTTATTATTATACAAATGTTATTTATAATTTATTATTTTAGCATAGAGATATATATATATAGTGACACAGTAGTGTCAAGAAAGTTGTGCCCTGTGTAGGGTTATGAATTATTTATTTTAATAAAATGCTAATTATAATTTATTATAGTAACATGTACATATCATATATCATAGTTCAAATACCTCTAGACCAAAGATAGTTGATTTATATATATTAAAGATTAATTTATTTTAATGTGTGTATTTATGTATCCCGAACTCTTTATTACAAAAGAAGTAAATCTTACCATCTTTATCTTTAAAAATTACTTTTTTGTAATACAAACTTCAAAAAATTGAACACAAAAGCTCTGTTTGAAAGGTGCTTTGTAGTGACCTCAGAAACTCAATTGACTCTAAGAGAGTTTTGGAGAGAGCACTTTAATATCCTCAATTGTGTAAACCTTATAGGTAAGGCTTGGGAGGGAGTGGCTAAGAGGACCTTGAACTCTGCTTGGAAGAAACTGTGGCCAGAATGTGTAGACCAAAGGGATTTTGAAGGATTTGAGGCTAACCCTGAGAATCCTACGCCAGTTGAGGAATCAATTGTGGCATTGGGGAAGTCCTTGGGGTTGGAGGTTAGTGGGGAGGATGTGGAAGAGTTGGTGGAGGAGGACAATGAAGAACTAACCACTGATGAGCTGCTAGATCAACTTCAACAGCAAGAGGCCACACCTGAGGAAATTGCTTCGGAGGAGGGGAGAGAAAAATTGAAGAAGTTGCCTACTTCAAAGATTAAGGAAATCTGTGCAAAGTGGCTTGAAGTGCAAACCTTCATGGATGAAAATCACCCTCAGACAGCTATTGCAAGCCGTGCTGGTGACTATTACACTGACACTTGTGAAACACTTTAGGAAAGTCATAAAGGAACGAGAGGTACAGGCCACTATGGACAGATATGTTGTGCGACAGAAGTCCAGTGACTCTGAAGCTGGTCCTAGTGGCATTAAAAGAAGAAGGGAAGCAACCCCGGAAAAGGACTTGACACCTCAAGTCCTAATGGAAGGGGATTCCCCTTCTGAACACTAAAACCATCCAGTCTCCCCTCCTCTCATCCCATCAATCATCACCACATCTTCAATAAAGGTAAGTGTCATGTAACTGTGCATGTTTTCTTAAGTTTGTGTGTATTAAAATTAATATTTCATGTGGCAAATTTTTTTTTTTTCATACTTTTGGGTGTCTTGCACGGATTAATTTGATTTCCATTATTTCTTATGGGGAAAATTAATTCGCATAACGATAATTTCGCATAACATTGAGCTCTCAGGAACGGATTAATAGTGTTATGCGGGGGTCCACTGTATATCCTTTCTTATACAAATTTAATTCACTTATTATTAATAATCTACTGTTCAACTATGAAATAATTATTGTCCTACTGTACAACTATGATATAATCCTTAGTGTTAAGTAGTCTGTAAGCCAGTAATGTTAAATTGACCCATAATGCCTAGGCATAATAGAGGCTCTCTTTGCATTGCAACCCACTATTGTAAATATAAAATCTCAATGTACTGTTTGCAAAGACATAAGATAAATAAATAAAATAAATAAATAAATAAATAACTAGCCAATCACAAGGAAGCCCGCCAGAGTTGTGAAGTGATGTGGTATACTCGTGAATCAGCTTTGGCAGACTTACCTCCCAGTGAGGTCGCAACGGTTCTCACCACATCTCTTGTTGCATTTGCCTTAATGTACATATCAGCTGTACATATTGAACATACTTGATTACTATTTGGTGAAGGAAATATGAGTATTTACCCTGCTGCCTTTTTACTCATTCCTACCATGGTTATCATGCTCCAGGTATGCAGACCAGTACACTATACGCGTTCGTAATATGGGATGTCTGTCCTGAGGTCTGTCTCCATAAAGTCTCTACGAGCCTGCTTACAGTATGGCATTGCAAACCTGAAAAATCATGTTCTATTGCTTCATGTTGCATTGAGCATATTGCAGTCAGAGTCTTGTTAGAGTGGGTTATGCCACAAACATGTGTTAGGCAGTTGGTGATTGAATATACCCTACAAAACTTGCCCACTGTCTCTACTGGCATATTGCTCATTCTATTGGTAAAGACTATCAAAGACCTCTTACTGCTGCACAGCTGCATGAATGTATACACAAATTAAGGTTTGACTCGAGTAACATGGTGTTCCAACCTGAGATTTCAGCTGCTACGGGAGCTAATCGCTGATCTCCGCTTCGGTTTCTTCGTAATGGGGGAGGACAGATGCTGGAGAAACAGGACCAATATTCACCTGGGGAAACAAGTGGCAAATTGGGGTTGTCTTGGGAAGGAGGGGGGGTCAGTTTTGTTAGTGCTGTAGTTGCCTAAATTCAATCTTGAGACTTCCAGGAAGCAATATGCATTTGCTAAAGAAGAATTTGATGGAGAAGAGACAATTTCAGTGTTCAGAAATCTTTATCGTTTGTATCTCGGTTTTCTGATTCTGAACTTGAAAATTTTTTAGTCTTTTAAAAATCAGGCTTAAGCTTTGAGATGGCCATTCGAGTACTGGGCAGCACACATTTATACAGAATTATATGGCTAAGTGCAAGAATTTACAGTTGGTGTGAGTGATGGAGATTTCGCTAATAATGGCGTTGTGAAAGCAGCGCCCAATAGGACCTCAGCACTGCAAGTAGCGCAGATGCAGCATGGAACCCGTGCCATACCCTACCCTTCATGCCAGTAAACCAGCAATCCGGGATAGCAACCTCACATCTGCCAAGCTACCTCGGTTGACAAAAGAGAGGGAGGCCGGATATCCGCCACAAACCATACCTCCTTCGGCCACCAATCCCGGAATCCGAAAGGTGGCTTCCAGAGATACACCCATCGCTCGAAAGACATCCAAAGCCACCCTCCAGGATACCGGAAAGAGATTGGGACATCCCCAGGCGATCCAGATTCCATGGCAAACTACGCCACCGCCAAGAACCTCAATGGAATGGGATGGACCCCGGTACCCTTTCCCCTACCTAGGAACTAGCGTGCCTGTGGGAAAAATCCCAAAGGCCAAAAAAGGAAGGGCAAAAGGGAGGGGTGGGAAGGAGGAGGAGGAAAGGAAAAAGGGGAGGATGGGATAGGGAAAGGGGGGATTGGGGGATAATTAGGTTCGGTCTGAGGAAGGAGACCGACAGGTCTAATTCCTCAGACCAAGCCTCTTCACCACGCCAAGGAGCCCCCCCCCCTTGAAGAGGATTCTTGATAAAAGTATTGGGTATTGGGTAGTGTCAACATTAAAGCCATTCTTAGAGTCCCCACTAAATTTATTTCCCACTTAGGCATTCCACAATCTGTCCAGTGACCAGGGAACTAATTTTACAGCAAAATCATTCAGAGAAGCTTTAACTAATCTAGGAATTAGTCGAAAACTGTCCATAGCCTATCATCCTCCGTTTCAAGGCACCTTGAAAGGGTTTCACCAATCTTTAAAAACTATGATACATATGTATTACATGCATTTTCCTACAGGCTGGGATGAATTACTTCCTCTGTTGCTGTTCACGATGGGAAAAACTGTGCAGAAATCAACTGGGTACAGTCCTTTTGAGCTGATTTTTGTGCATAATGTGAGAGGCCCCCTATACATGCTCAAGGAAGGATGGGTGGGAGATGCCTGCAAGATACCCTATGATCTTACATCAAGACTGCATGTGGCACGTCAGCAGGCTAAGGTCAACATAAAATCCGCTCAAAACATGAAACAGAGGTACATAATGAAACTAATAAATTTTGCTCCTTTAATCCAGGGGATGAGGTGTTGGTCCAGAAACCTGTGCCTGGTCACACCTTGAAAGCAATGATTATGGGACCGATGCAGGTAATCAAAAAGAATTCTGATTTAAATGACGTGATAGCACCTCTTGATAAATCCAGTGCAGGTAAAGTCTGCCACATTAATCAGATTAAACTATTCTTTGAGCCACTTTTTCCTGTCCTTAACTTTGTGGATGACCCTGATGCCTTGTACACAATTTTGGATGTTCAATAAAGGCTTCCTAACTCAGTCATCCTCCAAGATCCTCGTCCTATAATATTGGGACCCTTCAGTCTTCTTCCTCTGACTGAACCTAATTCTCCCCCAATCCTCCCTTTCCCTGTCCTTTCCCCAGCCCTCCCCTTTCCTTCATTTCCTGATTTTGAACTCTGGAATCTTCCCCTCTGAAATTCTAGCTCCTAGGTTGGGAATAGGGTGTCGATATCCATCCCATTCCATTGAGGTCCTTGCTGATGGTGTTTGCCATGGAATCTGGATCATCTGGGAATGTCCCGTTTTCCCTACCAAGTTCCAGGGTGTGGCTCAGGGTGTCCCTCGGATGATGGTTGTATCACTGGAGGCTGTCTGTCAGGTTCAGATGGAGGTATACATTGGGGCAGATTTCCAGCCACCCACTCTTTAATCTGCTGAAATAGCTCGGCAGATAAAAGGTTACTGTCCTGGATTGCTTTTTTAAAATCCTGAAGGGTAGGGTATGTCATGGGTTTCTCATAGCATCTGCACTGCTTGCTGCACTGTGGGCCCTCTTGGGCACAAAGGGGTATATACAATCCTTTTTATTCTCCCTGGAGCTATCCCTCCACCCCCTTTTGTCATCCCTCTATTTTTTACAAATAAATAAATGAAGGGAAACTTATCATGGAGACAAATAACCATTCTTGACTCCTAGGCCCCTTCCTGCAGCACCCCCTACAGACCCTGGCACTCCTTCAGACCTTTCTTCCAACTGTGGTTCTAACTGACCCTTTAGACACTTCTGACCTCCACTCATCTTTGACTATGATCCCAGCTTCCCCACATACAGTGCATCGATTTTCAGATCATACACATGATTCTAGATGGCCCAGCTCTAACCTTTCGTTCAAACAACCTCGACCTGTTACTGATGACCCTCAGT
Source organism: Cherax quadricarinatus (assembly GCF_038502225.1). Lineage (NCBI taxonomy): Eukaryota > Metazoa > Arthropoda > Malacostraca > Decapoda > Parastacidae > Cherax > Cherax quadricarinatus. Next base: position 20,265,910 of record NC_091340.1, on the reverse strand, counting down.
GTTCTTCTCAAGCTTCTAAGATACATCCAACTAAGCAATTCTTCCCCTTATGCACAATGTTTCAAAGTCCTTATTGGACAAAATTCTTTACACTTCAACCAACTTCTATTTTTCTGACCACAGCATCAGCAAAGCACTCCTTTGCCATGTTGGGCAGAACATTTCCTTCCATATTCTGAAGAGTGGCACACACGTTGTCACAGTTTAAAATTAAGAGCAGGCACACACGTTGTCACAGTTTAAAATTAAGAGCAGGCACACAATCTTTCACTTTTTAATGTTGTTAACGATACACCAGTTATGATTCACAACCACATCTCCCTAAATTCTTGCCGTGGATCCATTGTACTTCCTCATATGATCATACAATATGACTTTCTCACGTGTAATGACATTCTGGAGCAGCTTGAGCTCATGAATCTCCCAATCATTAAAGTTGACACATACTCCCTGCCCACAGACCCCTGGCAGTCTTCAAGCTGGCACTGGACAAGCGCCTAAAGTTGGTTCCTGACCAGCCGGGCTGTGGCTCGTACGTTGGTTTGCGTGCAGCCAACAGTAACAGCCTGGTTGATCAGGCTCTGATCCACCAGGAGGTCTGGTCACAGACCGGGCCACGGGGGCGTTGACCCCCGGAACTCTCTCCAGGTAAACAAGTGGAGGCGTTATCCTTGCAATATAGCGAGGCTAACTTTTGGCGGCCATGAACTGCCACCATCTGTTTACATAGCAGGACAATGCCTACAAGTACGGGAGGTGATCCCTACCCTGTAACAATGTCGAAAATACTGAGGTCAGAGGCAGACTGCCCTGTTTGTGGTGCAGCTGACCATAGCAGCCCATCCTGCAGCTTCCCTCCCTCTTGCCTTAACTGAAAAGAGGCACACCTGGCCTATTCTCACCCAATTTTCTCAAGAGAAAGGGGGATCCATTGTCTTAAAGAGGGCTTCTCTTACACCATGGCAGTTTCCCATCTCGGCCTCCAAGGGAGACTCCTATGGTTCTCTTATTTCAGGGTTGCTAGTCGGCCCGAGACTTAAGTGGTGCCTGCTTCCACAATTGCCTCTGTGCAGTCAACTCCAAGCTCCGTACTTTTCTCCAACTATCAGAGCCACCAATGCTCCTATGATGACCTAGTTACAAGCAAAACTGCACAACCCAACGTAGCACCCAGAATGACCAAAGATTACCAACAGTGAAACCTACAAATCGAAAATATTAGAGATCAAAGGAAGACTGCCCACAAACCGAAAGCAACACCCTGCTGCCAGCCGAACAACGTAACCCTAAGCTTTGTATAACTACAACTTCTTCTTAACTACAACAATTCCTGTAGTATTATGAGGCGCAATCTAAGAGGAAACAGCACCAAGGCCAGCAAGAAAACACCGAAAAATCAACTATTCAACAAGTGTAGCCAGGAGGACGCCGGCCTAGCAACCACCCCTCTCACCACCGCTCAAGGCGACACCACAACAATAACAACAAACATGGCTGCCACCAGCCCATCCTCCCCTCTCTTCCCCGGATTCAACCTACCAAGTAGTCTCTCAGGTATGACCAACGATCCAGATACCCTAAAGACATGCATCTCCAACTTAGTTATTGAAAATATGAATCTTCGAGAGACACTAACAAAACAAGACACCAGGACGACACAACTCGAGAACAAAATCCTCAGTCTTGAACAAAAGTTATCAACACCAGGAATGACTAACTGTGACAAGACCATCCAAACAGTCATAGATAGCCATATCCAACAAATAATATCTCTTAATACAAAGGTTGAAGAAGCAGTAAAAGAATGGAAGAACAACTTAGATAACCAGTTCAGTGACTACTTTGCTCTCTGAGAAGAGAAAACTGAACAAGATAAACTATCGGACGCAGTAATAGTTAACAGTCCACTTTTTCCCAGTGATATGAACCAAACAAACAGTAAAGAAATTACTCTCCAGATCATAAAGGACCAAACAAATGTTATTGTACCAGAGTCAGAAATAAAAGAAGCCAGGTTACTAGGATCCCATGGTAGAAAAAGTGTTATGCTTAGATTCCACTCACATGACAGGAAAAAAGACTTAATTATTGCATCTATTAAAGTAAAGAAAGAGGTATACATAAACGAGTGTCTTACCAAAAATCGTCAGAACCTCCCGTATAGAGTCAGGAAACTTAAGCGGGAGAATAACGACACAATACACCAATGCTTCACACGGGATGGGAAAATTCTAGTTAGGAAAACAAATGTAGGTCAACTGTACACAATCACGAACGAGAATGATCTATCACGATTTCTCAGGGATACTAATCTTACAGAGAATAACTAAATGTGCAACCTAAAAGCCTACGTAATGTAGTGTATATTTTGTAGTACAATCTCTTAGTAATTAAATAATCAACTACCTCATTTTGTGATTTTACTAGTAAGCATAAGTCACCTTATCTAATTTTCTTATTTACTATTGTTTGCTTAAATATTAGCTGAATCGATACTTTCTCTGTCCATATTACTACCTATTTTTTTAAATACTATCAATTGATATTACTTACTAAAATTAATAATTACCATTTTTGCTATCAATACAATTTACTCTTAACATTTTTGACATCATTTAATAACCATTACTTGTCTAATTACCTTAACCAGTTTTAATACCACATTTACTATCTTAGAGTACTCTTAATTACCTTGTACTGCCAAATAACCTCAAGTATAACTACCAGTGCAATTTTGAAAGAAATAAACATTACTTTTTCACTTATTTTGTAATCATTATTACTAAAATTTTATTAAACACCATATTTACTACCAGTCAATTTTACTTTTGTACATTAATCATTATTTTATACTTCCCATAACATTTTGTTGCCAAATTTCCAAGTTTGTATATTCAACTCCAACCTTTATATTATCCTTTGTACCTGTGTACTTGTGTGCCTCTGTACCTTTGTACCTGTGTACCATCTTACTATCATATTATAACCAAGACACTGCCATTGTTATTTTTTACTTATTATTCTTTTGGTACTTTAATTTGTGAATTTTATTTTGTCAATTTAAATCTAGTTATACTCTTGATCTTGTCAACAACCTATACCAGACCCTAGTGCAATTGCAAGTACCATTTCAATTTGTATTTTTATATTATAAGTTTATATTATAATTCCTACTCTAAGATTGTTTTCATATCTTAGTGACTATATTGTGTGTGCAATTAGTGTATATTTCAATTATATTATTGTTCAAGGCCCTTAACTATCTTTTGCTAACTAGTACCAACTACCTCATATATTTTTTTTTCTACTTTTTTTTTTATTATTTTGCTACCTTAACTTGCATATTTTATCTTGTCAATTTAAATCTAGTTATACTCTAATTCTTGTAAACAACTTATATAACACCTTAGTGCAATTACAATTGAGAGTCTTGTGCCTTTTTTATATCATTAGATTAAACTCAGTTGTACTATAGCTCATTCTAGCTCAATACATAGTCAATACCAAATTCATTATATTAGACCATAGTGTAATTACTAGTGAGAGTCTGGTGCTATTTTTAATTTGTATTTTTATATTATTAGATTAAACCTAGTTGTACTATAGCTCATTCTAGCTCAATACATAGACTATACCAAAGTCATTACATTAGACCTTAGTGCAATTACAAGTGAGAGTCTTGTGCTATTTTTAATTTGTATTTTTATATTATTAGTTTATACCTAGTTGTACTTTAGCTTATTCCAGCACAACACATAGACAACACCAACTCTATTATGTGTATTAGTGACTATACTCTACATGACCAAAATGCTATAGCTATACACTTGTCCAAACTTCCCACCACTACAGATCTCAGTACTAAAACTCAACCCACAACTCAGGATATAGATAACCATAATTTAAACCTAGAAGATGATTGATCACGTTGACTCTGATCTAAACCTCCATAATCTGACACACAATCAAAACCTATTGGAAAGTAACTGCCTTTATTACACAGCATCACAAGCCACCACTATCCTAAACAATGCTAAAAGTCTATCAGTACTTAACTACAACATTAGGTCCTTAAGCAAACACTATGATGACCTCCTGGCACTCCTTGAATCACTAAAGACACCCTTCTCCTGCATTATTCTTACTGAGACCTGGCTTATGCAGGACACAAAAGATATCTACCCTCTACCAGGATACACAGCAATCCACAACTGCAGACCATACCAAGTTGGGGGTGGTATTGCAGTCTATTACTCTAACCAATTATCTTGTATTAGCACCACTTGCTTTAGTGATGAATATGGAGAATACATTTTTGCTAATTTTACTGTAAAAAACCTTAAGACGCCTATTACAATCGGTGCCATTTACCGGATACCCCACACAAACATCCCAAATTTCAGTGAGAAACTAAAGGCACTAATAACAAACAGACAAATGAATAAGCACCACCTTCTCTTAGCTGGAGACTTCAACATCAACCTTGGCCTACTAGATGATCAGCCTGTAACTGATTTCATCAACAATATGAACAACACACTTCTCGTACCAACAATAACTAAACCAACCAGGCTCACTGAAACAAGTGCAACCATAATAGACCACATATGGACCAATATACTAGCCCCCCTTAAATCAGGGATAATCACAGATAGCACTACAGACCACTACCCTACCTTCCTCTTGACAAATATTAGTAAACCACCACTTGAATACAACAAAGTTTCATTTAGACTCCATGATGAGGCCTCAATAAGGAAGTTCACAGCTGACCTAGAGACTGTTGACTGGCCTACAGAATTCTCCAAGGCCAATGGTATTGATGAATGGACAGACATTTTTCTTAACAAATTACTTAGACTATACAACAAACATTGTCCTATAAAAACGAAACAGATCACAAACAAACGGCTTGGTTGCCCATGGCTAACCAGCACCATTCTGAAATCCATTGATAAGAAACACCAATATGAAAAGCAATATAGACAGGGCTTAATACACAAAGATATTCTTAAACACTATTCATCAGTCCTCACCAAAGTAATAAAGAAAGCCAAACAACTATACTACTCCAGTAGATTCACTGACACAAGAGGAGATATAAAAAAGACCTGGAAAACACTCTCTCAGATTCTAGGGACCCACAAACTGAAAAAACCAAGAATATTGCCCTAACTAAACCTAATGAAACACCACTGCATCCCACTGACACAGCTAACAAGATAAACGACTTCTTCTCAACCATAGGTTCTAATCTCGCCAATAAAATCCCACGCACCAATGCCCATGCCGGGGACTACCTAGATGGGAATTTCCCAAATTCCTTCTATCTTGCTCCAACTGAGCCCATGGAAGTCACCGAGATTATAAAGTCACTTAAAAATAACTCAGGGAATCTGTCTCATGTCTCACCATTATTGTACAAGAGAGCGGCCCATGTCCTCTCGCATGCTATCTCATTACTTTTTAACAAGTCACTAGAAACTAGCACCTTCCCGAAACTACTCAAGACGGCAAGGGTTACACCAATACATAAAGGTGGTGACCCTACAGATTTAAACAACTATTTATTTATTTATTTATTTATTTCCAATTTGTGCACACATACAGAGGTACAAAAAAAATACAGATAAGAGCAGTATGCCAAAGCCACTTATACTATGCATAGCATTACGGGCTGGCTTAAAATTAACTTAAGATTAACTAAGCAATGATTATTATTATTATTATAATCAAAAAGAAGCGCTAAGCCACAAGGACTATACAGCGCTGCTACTAAGCAATGATGAAATCAGTGATAAAACATTAATGTAAACAGATAACTATTTATTTATTTATTTATTTATTTATTTATTTATAATTTGAGCACACTTACAGAGGTACAAAAAAAATACAGATAAGAGCAGCATGCCAAAGCCACTTATACTATGCATAGCATTACGGGCTGGCTTAAAATTAACTTAAGATTAACTAAGCAATGATGAAATCAGTGAAAAACATTAATGTAAACTGATTACTATAAAGCACAAGTGAGTATTACAAAGACAGGTCATATGGTTGCATGCATTGTTGTAAATTCAGTAGAATGGAGTATTCTGTTAGGTAGTGAATTTAAAAAATAATAAAGTTAGATTGGGTTTTAGGTTTAACATTTATGTGATATAATTGTGAGAAACATTTAAGATATACAATTTATAAGGTTCAGTTATTCAGTATTTATTTGGTTTTGGGTGAGTAAGTGATCTTTGAGAAGAGACTTGAATTTATAAACAGGTAGTGTTTCTTTTATATTTACAGGTAATGAATTCCAGATTTTAGGGCCTTTTATGTGCATTGAGTTTCTGCATAGCGTGAGATGGACACGAGGAATATCAAAGAGTGATCTGTGCCTTGTGTTATGGTCATGTGTTCTGTTGAGGTTGGCAAGGAGATGTTTGAGGGGAGGGTTAATATCAGAGTTGAGTGTTCTATGTATGTAATAGGTGCAGTAATAAGTATGGATGTTTTGTATGGTGAGTAGGTTGAGTGTATTGAATATTGGTGGAGTGTGCTGCCTGTAGTGAGAATTTGTTATCATTCTAACTGCAGCCTTTTGTTGGGTAATTAGTGGTCTGAGATGGTTACTTGTTGTTGAGCCCCATGCACAAATTCCATAGGTGAGATAGGGGTAAATAAGAGAGTGATATAGGGCCAGGAGGGCTGACTGTGGAGCATAGTACCGTATCTTCGATAGTATGCCTACAGTCTTGGAAATTTTCTTAGAAATTTGTTGTATATGTGTATGAAATTTGAGTCTATTATCAAGGTGGATTCCTAAGAATTTTCCCTCTGTTAGCTTTGTGATAGGTGATCCGTTTATCATTATGTTAAGAGGGACATCTGTAGCTCTGTTACCAAACTGAATGAAGTAGGTTTTGTCAATGTTTAGTGTAAGTTTGTTAGTACTCATCCAGGTAGATATTTTCTGTAATTCGGTATTTACAGTATTGGCTAGCGTGACTGGGCTCGGGTGGGAGAAGACGTATGTTGTGTCATCAGCAAATAGTGTGGGTTTGAGTAATTGAGAAGCATTTGGTAGGTCATTTATGTATAGGAGAAAGAGAAGAGGGCCAAGGACACTTCCCTGTGGGACACCAACTGTAATTGGTTGTGCAGAAGAGTTTGCCCCATTTGCGTACACATATTGGCTTCTGTTGCTGAGGTATGACTTGAGGTAGTTGAGGGAGTGCCCTCTTATACCATAGTGTGATAATTTTACGTGGAGCAAGTCATGGTCAACTGTATCAAAAGCTTTACGTAAGTCAATGAAGATCCCCAGTGGGACTTCTTTTTTCTCTATTGCAGTGTATATATGTTCTAGCATGTGTATAATAGCATCATTAGTATTTTTATTAGGCCTGAATCCAAATTGGCAGGGGTTGAGTATGTTTTGGGAGATAAGGTAGGAGTAGATTCGTTTATGAATTAATTTTTCGAAGATTTTTGAGAGAGGGTGTAAGTTGGATATTGGCCTATAGTTATTCAACTCTGTTTGGTCTCCTCCTTTGTGGATCGGGGTGACCCTTGCTATTTTGAGTACTGTAGGGAAGGTGGAGGATTCAATGGATTTGTTAAAGAGTGTTGCAATGATTGGTGATAGCACTTGTGACACTTTTTTGTATATAAAGGGTGGTAAGGTATTTAAATCTCCTGCCTTGTTTTTTAGTGCGTTGATAATAAGGGAGACTTCGTATGGGTTAGTCGGAGCTAGGAACAGTGTGTTCGGGTAGTTGCCGGTGAGGTAGTCATTTGGTGGGGTATCTGAGCTTGGGATTTTATTGGCAAGGTTTTGTCCTATAGTGGAGAAGAAATCATTGAGTCTGTTTGCTGTTTCTGTTGGTGGGAGTTGGGGTTCATCTGATTTTGCTAATTTTATTTCGCTATTTCGTGATATCTTTTTTGTTCCCAGAATTTCTGATAGGGTTTTCCAGGTCTTTTTTATATCACCTCGTAAGTTGGATAATCTGTTCTCATAATACAATTTTTTTGCCCTTCTTATCAGGCTGGTTAGGATTGACGAGTAACGTTTTGTTTGGTCTCTGGTTATGTGACCCATTCTGTACTGTTTTTCATATTGGTGTTTTGTATTTATGGATTTGAGAATGCTGGGTGTTAGCCAGGGACTGTTCAGTCTCTTAGCTGTCATCTGCTTAGTTTTTTTAGGGCAGTGCTTGTTATAGAGGTATTGAGTCTTTTTTAGAAAATTATTAATACATTCGTCAATATCTGTATTGATTTCTAGCTCAGTGTGCCAATCAATGTTTGCTAATGCTGTTGTGAAGTTATTAATGGCTGCCTCATTGTGAAGTCTGAAGGTGACTTTAGTAGTGTCTTGGGGTAATTTACCAAGAGTTGTTATGAGGAAAGTAGGGTAGTGGTCTGTGGTATTATCTGTAATTATGCCTGATTTTAAAGGGGATATGGTGTTGGTCCAGATGTGGTCAAGTAGGGAAACACTAGTCTCTGTAACTCTTGTAGGTTTTGTTACTGTTGGTAGCAACATACAGTTACTCATTGTGTTTGTGAATTCAGTAACGTGTGGGTCCTGGTCTTGCAGGAGATTTATATTGAAGTCACCTGAGAGTAGTAAGTGATCTTTGTTCATGCGTGCATCAGTTATCATACTTCCTAGGTTTTGACTAAATTGGCTAATGTTTGACTGTGGAACTCTGTAGATGTTTATCAATGTGAGAGGTTTTCGTAGGTATTTGGATTTGAATTTGGCTATTATATATTCCCCATGTTCATCTCTTGTGCAAGTATTAGTGATACATTCTAGTTGGTCTGAGTAGTATATGGCTGTGCCACCCCCTTGTTGGTCTGGCCTACAATTGTGTATGGCTGTGTAACCAGGAATGGTATAGACATCTGTAGTATCAGGCTTTAGCCAGGTTTCAGTTAGTGTAATGATGGACATATTGGCATGTAAGGAATTTAGTAATGCTATGAGGTCATCGTAATGCTTGCTTAAAGATCTGATATTGTAGTTAAAGATAGTTATGTTGTTGTTGGCACTGAGAAGTGCCTTTGATTGTTCTGCAGTGTAGTAATTACAGTAACTGTTTGATTCATTTAAGTCATTAAATAAGAGGTTGGTATCTGGATCAATGCTTGTAATCATAAGATTTGTAGTGAATCTATAGTTAGAATTAAGTATAAAACAAAGTAAATAGTCTTAAGCTAAAAAATAGCACCTGAATTATTTAACAAATGTAAAATAATGAGCTAAGGTAGTTTTTTTTTTTTTTTTTTTTTTTTTTTTTTTAAGCTAAAATAAAGGAGACAATATAAAAGGGACTAGTACAAATAAAGTGATGATCAAATAATGGAGCTTGGGAATATGATAGTAGGTAGTACTATAAAATAAATGAGCTTTGGAATATAATGCAAAATTGTGAACTTGTTCTACTTTAGAACGACAGGTCATATGGTTGCATTCAGTTAGGTAGTGATTCTGTTAGGTAGTGTATTTAAAAAATATAGGCCAATATCAAACTTACCATTGCTATCCAAAATCTTTGAGAAACTCGTGCACAGGAGACTATATTCATTTATAACGGCACAAAACATACAGTGGTCAGTGGTCAGTCGTCAGTGGTCAGTGGTCAGTCGTCAGTGGTCAGTCGTCAGTGGTCAGTGGTCAGTGGTCAGTCGTCACGTGAGGTCACAGACCCTGAGCTGCTTTGGGGATTAGTGTGGACGGTTACAAGATGGCTTGCTTCTGCAGTGTTTTAAAAATTGAGGTTGGAGAGTTGAAGGAGGAGGTTTTGCTTCTCCAGGAGGAGATTAGGAGGCTGAAGGTCCACCTCAATGGGTCTGGGAGAGAGTGTGAGGTGGCTGGAGTTGTGGGGAATGAGGCTTCTAGCAGTGAGGTGCAGTCTGTCTCTCGCTGTGAGGAGGCTGTAGTTGGGGAGGTAGCAACGGCTACCAGCAGTGAGGTGCAGTCCAGTACCTGCTACAAGTGGCGAGTGGTTCACAGTAATGGGAGGCGCATCAGAGTAAGGAAAGTTAAGAGTGAAGATCTGAAGGTAGGAAATCGCTTCTCTGTTCTTCAGGATGAATGTACTTCAGTGGCCAGTGAAGGTAAGGGTACTACTGCCCCTGCTAATGGAGGTAAGCGCATTCTTGTGGTTGGTGACTCTCAGGTAAGATATATTGACCGTGCTTTTTGTAATAGGAATAAGAAGATGAGAGATAGTGTGTGCTTCCCTGGAGCTGGTGTTGGGGACATTGTCAACAGGCTGGATAATATCATGTCAGGTAATGGGAACAAGGCCATTATCTGTCTCAGTGCTGGTGGAAATGATATTGGGAAGGGTAGGAGAGAAGAGCTGCTAGATAAGTACAGGTCAGCTATAGATTTCATTAAGTCTAAGGGAGGGATCCCAATCATATGTAGCATCTTGCCTAGAAGGGGAGTAGGAAATGAATGGTTGTCTAGGGCAATTGGTGTAAATTGCTGGCTAGACAGATACTGCAAGGAACTTGCAATCCCATTCATTGACAACTGGAACAACTTTTATGGCAAACATGATATGTATGCAAGGGATGGGATACATCTCTCTGGGGCTGGGGTGGTAGCACTTGCAGACTCGATTGATAAGGCCATTGGTGAAATGCCTATGATTTTAAACTGATGGAAGATAGAGGTATGGGTGTGTGTGGGAAACAAGCAGGTTGCAACACTTGGGTTGGAAACAGTAAATGTATAAAAGGCATTCAGCATGAAGTTATAAATAAAGACAATAGATCAGGTCAGCAAACAAAGGGGGACAGCAGAGGGCAGCAAGGGACTAGCTCCCTTAAGGTTTACTATACTAATAGCAGGAGTGTAAGAAATAAGATAGATGAGCTAAGATTAATTGCAAGTGCAGAAAACATAGATATTATTGCTATAACAGAGACCTGGCTCAATCTGAAAGATAGAGAGATGCCCTCTGAATGTCACATACAAGGCTACAAATTATTCCACACTGACAGGGTCAACAGGAAAGGTGGTGGAGTAGCAATGTATGTCAGAGACAATTTAAATTGTTGTGTTAGACAAGATATTAAATTAGAAGCGTCAGCCACTGAATCTGTTTGGTTACAGCTTCTCGAGGGCCGAGAAAAACTAATTTTGGGTGTGATTTACAGGGCCCCAAATCTTGATAGGGAGTGCAGTAAACTTCTATGGGACGAAATTCGTAAGGCATCTACATACAAAAATGTTGTGCTAATGGGAGATTTCAACTATAGACAGATTGACTGGAGCAATTTGACAGGAAATTTAGAGTCAGGTGACTTTCTTGATACGATCCAGGATTGTTTTTTAAAACAGTTTGTGACAGAGCCAACTAGGGGAAATAACCTCCTTGACTTGGTTCTTGCCAGTAGGGAAACACTAATTAATAATCTTGAGGTTAATGATGAGCTTGGGGAAAGTGATCACAAATCACTCAGTTTTAATATATCATGGAATTCCCCTAATAATGGCAATCAAGTCTCCGTCCCTGACTTTTGCTTGGCTGATTTCATAGGACTGAAAAATTACTTAGGTGGGCTGAACTGGAATGACCTGACTAAGGATCAGGTAGGTGGTGATGGTTGCCGATATGATGCTTTCCAGGGCATAGTTCTAGCTGCTCAGTCAAATTATGTTCCAAATAGGGAAATCAGATCAAACAAAAATGATCCTAAATGGATGAACAATAGATTAAAATATCTGATTGGTCAAAAGAGAGGCATATATAGGCAAATCAAAAGAGGAGAGGGGCAATTAAGAAATCGATATATTCAGTTAAAGAGAGAAATAAAAAAGGGAATTAGAAAAGCAAAAAGAGATTATGAGGTTAAAGTTGCAAGAGAATCGAAGACTAACCCAAAAGGATTCTTTCAGGTATACAGAAGTAAGATCAGGGACAAGATAGACCCACTCAAAAGTTCCTCGGGTCAGCTCACTGACAGTGATAAGGAAATGTGTAGAATTTTTAACACATACTTCCTCTCAGTTTTTACACAGGAGGATACCAGCGATATTCCAGTAATGATAAATTATGTAGAACAGGACGATAATAAACTGTGCACTATTAGGGTCACAAGTGACATGGTCCTTAGGCAAATAGATAAATTAAAACCTAACAAATCCCCAGGCCCTGATGAACTGTATGCAAGGGTTCTAAAGGAATGTAAAGAGGAGCTTAGCACACCTTTGGCTAATCTTTTCAACATATCACTACAAACTGGCATGGTGCCAGATAAGTGGAAAATGGCAAATGTGATACCTATTTTCAAAACAGGTGACAGGTCCTTAGCTTCGAACTATAGACCAATAAGCCTAACCTCCATAGTGGGAAAATTTATGGAATCAATAATTGCCGAGGCAGTTCGTAGCCACCTTGAAAAGCATAAATTAATCAACGAATCTCAGCATGGTTTTACAAAGGGGCGTTCCTGCCTTACGAATTTATTAACTTTTTTCACTAAGGTATTTGAGGAGGTAGATCATGGTAATGAATTTAATATTGTGTATATGGACTTCAGTAAGGCTTTTGACAGGGTCCCACATCAGAGACTATTGAGGAAAATCAAAGCACATGGAATAGGAGGAGAAATTTTTTCCTGGATAGAGGCATGGTTGACAAATAGGCAGCAGAGAGTTTGCATAAATGGGGAGAAATCAGAGTGGGGAAGCGTCACGAGCGGTGTTCCTCAGGGGTCAGTGTTGGGCCCCCTGCTGTTCACAATCTACATAAACGACATAGATGAGGGCATAAAAAGCGACATCGGCAAGTTTGCCGATGACACCAAAATAGGCCGTCGAATTCATTCTGACGAGGACATTCGAGCACTCCAGGAAGATTTGAATAGACTGATGCAGTGGTCGAAGAAGTGGCAGATGCAGTTTAATATAGACAAATGCAAAGTTCTAAATGTTGGACAGGACAATAACCATGCCACATATAAGCTAAATAATGTAGATCTTAATATTACGGATTGCGAAAAAGATTTAGGAGTTCTGCTTAGCAGTAATCTGAAACCAAGACAACAGTGCATAAGTGTTCGCAATAAAGCTAATAGAATCCTTGGCTTCATATCAAGAAGCATAAATAATAGGAGTCCTCAGGTTGTTCTTCAACTCTATACATCCTTGGTTAGGCCTCATTTAGATTATGCTGCACAGTTTTGGTCACCATATTACAGAATGGATATAAATTCTCTGGAAAATGTACAAAGGAGGATGACAAAGTTGATCCCATGTATCAGAAACCTTCCCTATGAGGATAGACTAAGGGCCCTGAAACTGCACTCTCTAGAAAGACGTAGAATTAGGGGGGATATGATTGAGGTGTATAAATGGAAGACAGGAATAAATAAAGGGGATGTAAATAGTGTGCTGAAAATATCTAGCCTAGACAGGACTCGCAGCAATGGTTTTAAGTTGGAAAAATTCAGATTCAGGAAGGATATAGGAAAGTACTGGTTTGGTAATAGAGTTGTGGATGAGTGGAACAAACTCCCAAGTACCATTATAGAGGCCAGAACGTTGTGTAGCTTTAAAAATAGGTTGGATAAATACATGAGTAGATGTGGGTGGGTGTGAGTTAGACCTGATAGCTTGTGCTACCAGGTTGGTTGCCGTGTTCCTCCCTTAAGTCAGTGTGACCTGACCTGACTAGGTTGGGTGCATTGGCTTAAGCCGGTAGGAGACTTGGACCTGCCTCGCATGGGCCAGTAGGCCTTCTGCAGTGTTCCTTCGTTCTTATGTTCTTATAAGAGGCCATGCGCTTGCATATTTCAAATCTTACCTTACTAATAGGTATCAGTATGTCACCATTAAAGACACAGCATCAACAACACAGCCACTTGATACTGGAGTTCCACAGGGAAGTGTCCTTGGTCCCCTGCTCTTCCTCATATACATCAATGATCTTCCAAATGTATCTCAACACCTGAACCCCATTCTCTTTCCCGACGACACGACTTATGTCATCTCTCACCCTAATCTTGCTACCCTCAACACCATTGTTAATGAGGAGCTGATCAAAATATCGACTTGGATGACAGCCAATAAACTTACGCTTAACACTGACAAAACCTACTACATTATGTTTGGTAGCAGAGCAGGAGATGCGCATATTAACATTAAGATTGACAACACTCTAATTGCCAGGCATAATGAGGGCAAATTCCTAGGCCTATACCTTGACAACAACCTGAACTTCAGCACCCATATCCAACACATAACCAAAAAAGTATCCAAAACGGTTGGGATCCTCTCCAAGATACGATACTACGTGCCGCAAACTGCTCTTCTCACACTATACCATTCACTTATATATCCATACCTCACCTATGCTATCTGTGCTTGGGGTTCAACTGCAGCAACACACCTAAAGCCAATAATAACCCAACAAAAAGCCGCAGTAAGAATAATCACTAAATCCCATCCCTGGCAACACACCCCCCCACTCTTCATAGATCTAAACTTACTCCCTGTTCAGTACATCCACACTTACTACTGTGCAATCTACATCTACAGGACCTTAAATTCCAATATTAACCTTGACCTAAAATGCTTTCTTGATAGTTGTGACAGAACCTACAGGCACAACATCAGACACAAACATCTCTATGACATTCTCCGTGTCCAACTAAACCTTTACAAAAATTCAATGTATGTCAAAGGCCCTAAAATCTGGAACACCCTACCTGAAAATTCTAAAACTGCAGACACATTCATCACCTTCAAAACTACCATCAGAAAACATCTTATCTCCCTGATACACCCTGTCAACTAGTTACACAAATACCACCTGGTGGTTAACACTTACACTCACTCACCCATTTGACCATAAACAGAAATATCAATCTCAATCTCAAAATAATGAATCTTAACTAGTCATAAGTTGGCCTGTGATACTCCAATACTGAAACTATGTATAGTGCCAAAACAAAAGCATTCACATTGCTAAACTCACAAACTAGTGTTTAGTGTGTGTAGTGTTTAGTCACTTAGCCATAATACCAACTTACCTCATAATTTTGTAATATTTTAAACTTAAGATTTAATTTAAGTCTGCCCGAAATGCCTAGCCATGCTAGGTGTTCTAGTGGTACACTCTGCAATTATTATTTTACTACATGCAAACCACACAATAACCAAATTCTGTAAACTCAGCATTGTAATCCTTATAGAGAATAAACTTTGAATTGAATTGAATTGAATCTTATTCCTAGCACTACGGCTATTAGCATAATAAACATTGAAAGACTCTCCTTTCTCTTTACCCTTCCTGCTCATTTCTGTTTTTCTACTAAACCTATTACTGTCCTTATCACCCAGTGTCACTGGCTTTTCAATATCTACCTCGTTCTGCTTATTACTAGTTCCCCTAGAACTCATAATATTACTACACTGGGACTTCACTGTTTTCCTGCCAAAACCCATACCACTAACTATTCCTAGTTTAAAGTCCTAACAGCTCCCTCCACTGCAGTTGCCAGTGCTCCCACCCCAGACCTAGATAAGTGAACCCCATCCCTGGCATACATGTCATTTCTGCCATAGAAGAGGTCCCAGTTGTCAATGAATGTTACTGCATTTTCCTTACAGTATTTGTCCAGCCAGCAATTGACACCAATTGCCCTGGACAACCATTCATTTCCAACTCCTCTCCTTGGCAAAATACCACATCTGACAGGGTTCCCACCCTTCCTCCTAATTATTTCTATTGCTGACCTATACCTGCTAATCAGGTCTTCACTCCTATGTCTGCCAACATCGTTGCCTCCAGCACTGAGACAGATAATAGGATTGCTCCCATTACCTCTCATGATGTCATCCAGATGGCTAACAATATCCTCCATCCCAGCCCCAGGAAAGCAAACCCTCTGTCTCCTACTCCTGTCCTTCAAGCAGAACGCCATATCCATATACCTAACTTGGCTATCCCCAACAACAACAATATTCTTACCTTCCTTGATGTCGTTCGTCGTGACGTTCCCAGTAGTTGACTCACATTCGTCGGGTAGCACTGAGAATGTATTAGATGTTTCCACAACAGTTTCCACGGCAGTCTCTTTCTTCTTCATCGTTTCTACCTTTCCATTTGTCTTCTTGATTGTCAACTTCGTTCCCTGCTGTCCAGCCACTGACCAGTTTTCCTTCTTGACCTGAGGACTCAAAACAGGAGGACTACTACGAATCTTCTTGTTTTCCTCGGTCAGTCGCCGAATCTCCATCTTCGCCATCCTCAATTCTTCCTTAAGCTGTTGGTAAAGTTGCTCGATGGAGGACATCTTGCTTCAATTCGTAGAGAGCGCGCAAACAGGTCTTCACAGAGCTAAGTACACGTCTGCAAGCAGTCCACGGATGAGAGGTATTTTGTTGTTCGTTGCTGGCTTTAGACCCTGTATATTTGCAAAGAAGAATGTCATCGGCCTGGTGGTATTGGTGGTACTGGGGGGGGACTTTTTTTTCCGGCACTAGTGTCTGTATTTGTTGGGTTGGAGTGGAGGCCATTGACTGTGGTTCCACTCCAGAAATGACTGGATTTGGCGTACGATTTCTGCCATTTCTTGCAAGTTTTTTTTCCTTCCTGGCACTAAAAAACCTCTCCCTCTTGAGTGGCTGTGGCTACCCAGGTTTTCCCATGGCCTGGATGTTTTGTATCTTTTTGTCCCCTTTAGATGGTGTGCCTGGCAATTTAAGTTATAGCACAGTCTTTCCTGTACTGAAGAGGGATGCATTTCAGGGTGAAAAAGCTTACAGGAAGTGAGTTTGCATTTTCCTGTTGTCATATGGGCACGGCATTTTCTAGGGTGGTCATAGTTGCACATCCCATCTGTTTTTCCAGATTTCCCATGCCTGGAGATACCAAGTGCATAGTATGTGCACAGGCTTGGTTTCCGTTTGCCTTGGGTTTCTGTGACTGTATTCCCTGTTGGTGCATGTTTACCTGTCTCATTCCTATCCTCACTAGTACTAACAATGGAGCTCTCACCTGTTGTTTCTGGTAATATATCCTCACTATTGCTAGTGGAATCCCCTTGTTTGCTATCTCCTGTGGTATTACTATTTTGTAATATTGACTACACTTGTTTCCCCACTACAGCTCCTGTCTCCGTCTAGGTCATTTATATGCATTCCCTCATGCGTACATTTATTGACTACCTGGACAGCACCTCCATCCTCACCATTTCTGTCTCCCAGGACAGCACCTTCATCCTCCCCATTTCTGTCTCCCAGGACAGCACCTCCATCCTCACCATTACTGTCTCCCAGGACAGCACCTCCAGCTTCACCATTTCTGTCACCCAGGACATCACCTCCAGCCTTACAGTTTCGGACTACATGGCCAGCACCAAGGAACAATACTGGAGCAAATAGCAGTTTTTTTTTTAAAACAATTCAGCCATACCCACATACTCATTCTCAAAGGTGTAACTATTAACAACTTTAGAGGGCTGTTGAACATAACACATATTCCAATGCAAGAGCTGCACACAATGCGCAATGTGTAAGCCAGCACCGACATTCTTATGTCTTCACTGCAGTGATTCAGCAAGCAACTGGTACTCCAGGATGCCAACTTCCTGATCAGGAGATGAGAGCAGAGCCAAACCCTGGGCAGTCAGGTATATACCAGGCAGGGAATTTCACACAACTTGTCAAGACATCTCCCACATGGTGGCCGTTCCAAACAGTGAGACTTATCAGTCAACACTCATGATCCTCAACATGGTCAGGCACTTAAGCCCATTATCTGAGATCCCATTCCATACAGATCCTCCAACCTTAGGAGGAGGAAGCTGACACAGAACTTGGAGGGGTCCAAGGGACCACAAAGGCAAATCCGCTGGGCCATTTCATACACAGAGCACACTAAGACTCAAATATACCACATACCTTCCTGAACTTCTCATGTCATCAAAGGCTGTCAGTCTCTCTCTCAACTCACATATACATATACACTGACTCTCCTCACACTCTTGGCTCTGACTCGCCTCCTTCACAGTCAGATGAATGGTAGGGAGTACTCAGGCTCGCCGAGAATTCACCACTGCAAAAACAAGGTCAGCACAAGACAAACACTATGCAGAAAGCATGCACCATGCATCTACATGAAACATCTAGAGAGAGCATCAGCGACTACATTCTCTGAGCCTTATATATTTTTGACTTCTAAATTAAAGGGCTGTAGGAACAAAGACCATCTTAAGAGTCTTTGATTTTGGTTATCATACACAGGAACAAGATGAAGAGATCCTGAGACTTGTATACAAATGCAGAATAGCCAGCCCCAAAGTAAAAAATTTCTTTCCTGTGGCAAAATGCTGACACTTATTCTTAGAAAGTTGTTCATAGATAGAAACAATTCTGCAACCTCTCGCAGTACAAAACAAACACCAGGCTGTGTACATCAAGTTTACAAAAATACCTTTACGTTCCATCTCACACATAAATTTTAAGTACACAATGACCCCAATTTGCATTACACACATGGAAATGGTACTGGCACACAGGCCATGGAAATCACATCCTCCTGCCCCATGTTTAGTTTATTTAAAAGTTTTGCATCTCTTACTGCATCAGTATCAATCTTTCTAAACCTGTAAACCTTGTTGTTAAATGTACCTTGTGGTAGTCAGTGTTTATGCCCAGGGTGCCATCTAATTTAGGAACTATGAAGCATGGGAATGCCCACTGACTCTCACTAAGCACTACAAACTGGTGTTGGAAGAATTTCACTTTTTCCTCCATATCCCATTTTTCATGCAGATTTTTCCCACACAATATTGTTAATTATTATTATTATTATAATAAAAAAGAAGCGCTAAGCCAGAAGGGCTATACAGCACAATATTGTTAAATTGGCTCAGCTTCCTTAACAATTATCTCATGGGGTTTCAACTTTCCCTCTTTACTAACATCCCAAAATTTTACAAAGTTCCAAGGTGGCTGAACGAACTCTCTAACATTTTTCTCAACCAAACATATGTTTCCCAAAATCTTTTACAAATTTGGAATTTCTTAAATACACTTTTGCCATTACAAACAGATTACTGTTTTATAACACTGACTACCCTGGATTTCTGATACAACTTTAAACCCTTTAACTGGTTACTGTGTACATTACACTCATTCTTTTTCTGCTTGGGTGCGTGGGTCTTATACCTCACATCTGAGAACTTCCCCCACACCATGGTCAGGTCACAGCGTCTTGCCATCAAGAGTTTCACATGAATTGGCTCCAATGCCAGCACCTCCTCTCCAGCCTCCAGTGTGTGTAGCACTGCATTATGATCCCACATCATCATCCTGGTCTGGTTGATGGGCACGTTCACTGGTACAATCCACATCATACCAGCCAGTGTCTGAAACTAAGAAAAAGCTCTGAGGGAGGAAGCATCACCATCATCTCCCACTCAATAGCTCAGAGATTTCGGAGTACTTCTCCCCTCAGCAAATACAAAGAGAGAGATCCTCTCATCCCAGTTGTTAGTATTGTCTATACCATAGGCTTGCATCATTGTCTGAAGGGTTTGATGGAATTTCTCTGTTTTTCCCTGAGATTGAGTGTGATAGGCAGTTGAAAAGTTAGGCCCTTGGTCTGTTTGCACCTCTTGAGGAAAACCAACATGGAAAAAGAACTTCAGAGCCCTTAAGACTACATGAGCTGTTATTTTATGTAGAGGAAATGCTTCTGGGTACCTGGTAGTGGAGCAGATAATTGTGAGTAAATAATTATTTCCCATTCTGGTCCTTGGGACTGGATAAACTACATTCACTACCAGCTTGATGAAGGGTTCATCTGGTGCTGAAATAGGCTGAAGGGGAACAGGTTTAATACTTTGACTAGGTTTGCCTATAAAGTGACAGACATGATAGGTCTTGCTATGCTCTCAAATATCACCATCTGGTGACAAAACCCTTATTATCCTTCCATCAGTATAGCAAACTGAGGCAACTTCTTCATAAGAGTTTCCTCCCTGAAATGAAAGCACTTATTTAATTGTAAAATCTCTTCCTCAGCCACAGCTGAGGCTCTGATCAGCTTGAGAGTAACATAATTCTCCTGTGCAGAAATTAATTGCACCCTAATAGGTGCAGCCTCTCTCACACTACTTAACTGATCCATGTTCTGATCATGCTCAGCTCTGGCTGCAACATCCTTTTCTTCAGATGACTGCAGCTCAACATCAGAAAACAGAGTTTCCAAACTTAAGCCCTCACCATCCTCATGAGAAATATCATAAGGACTATTGGTAGCATGATCACGAACCATACTTCTCATGGTGGAACCAGCAGGGAAAAGGTCTGGCAGGGTTTCCCTAGCCTTCTCCTCCCAAACTTTAGGACTTGGTTCCCCCCAAACTAGTTGTTCTTCACTGACTCACGAAATCGTAATGACACGATTGCAAACAAACCATACCACGGACGGAGATAGAACCCACGATCAGAGTCTCAAAACTCCAGACTCTCTGATCGTGGGTTCTATCCCTGTCCGTGGTATGGTTTGTTCTTCACTGTGTAACAGGCCCATTACATTATTCCCTAATAAGAGGTTGACCCCTTCAAAAGGAATTTCATCTGAAATACCTACAGGGAGATAGCCAACTTGGTATGCAGATTCTACCCATAATTTATGTACAGGTGTCCTTATGGTCGAACCCATAATACCCTTCAATAATATATCTACCCCAGTATAGGTATCTTTAGACACTGGCAGCACTCCGGAGCATAGCAGGGAGTAGGTGCTACATCCATCTCTCAAGGATAGTACATTCTCAACCCTGTCTACGCCCTTATGCAGACCAACTGTGTACCTACTAGAAAATACACGCATCCTGGGTTTAGATCCAAAGGTTCCTCTTCACCTTGCTTTGAAGACCTAATGCAGGCAACCATATGTGTCTCTGCAATTGGGGTCCCCTGGGATGGCTCCTCCCTTGCCTGATCCTGCCATCTAGACCAGCAAAACCTTTGAGCGTGTGTCCAATTTTGTTGCTATAGTAACAGGTATAATTTTTAAGGGTGTTTTTGCCACTTGGTGTAGGGCTGGTACTAGTTACCCGAGTAAATGAAACTTGTCGGTTTTCAAAACCATTCATCACAAATGAAACATTGTCTGATGCCCTAGGTAAACTTTGAGCTCCAGCTATTTGAGAGGGCATCTCAGCCTTTGTTTCTCCCTGAAAATTCTTTTCCCACTTACCTTTATGACCATAAGATTTGGAATAAGGCTTAGAATGAGTGGGGACTATTTCAGGAGCACGGCTGTTTTTATTTACCAGTTTCCTGCAAGCTAAGAATCTGTCACCCAGATCCAGCAGTGCTGAAAGATTATCTGGGTTTCTGTCATCCAAATATTCTCTGAGGTCAGCAGGGATCGCATTGTACAATTCCTCATGAGCAATCTGATCTATTAATTTGTAAAAGTTTCTGTTTACCCCTTTGGAACAGTACCATTTCTTAAAAAGAAACAGTTTCTCCTTCCCAAACCCAGTTAAGGACTCCCCATCTTGAAATTTTTAACTTCTGAACATTTGCCTATATTTCTCAGGCATCATTTGGTATGCAAGCAGTAATTCATCCTTAATTTTTTCATAATCAGAAAAATCTTCCCTCTCCAGAGTCTTTACTCTTCAGAACCCTTTACCCACAAGCTGTGTGCAAACTAGGGTAGCTGACTCCCTTTTGGGTGACTGTAAACTTGGGGACAAAATTAGCAACTTTAGTTATGTTAAAGTACTGCTCAGGCTCTTGTTCTGAACCTCCTACCTTTTAACATTCTCTCTCCTTAGCTTTCATTACTTCCATTTCAGCCTCTAGTACAGCTAGTTTAAATTTTATCCTCTCCATTTTCTTATCACCTGGAGTAGGTGATCCCCCATGGTCACTGTTAACAGACATGTTTACTGATGGATTATTATTCTCCTCACTGAAGCCTGAAAGATTTAATGACTCTGCTTCTGACATAGCTTTTATATCCTTAAACACTTGCTTCCCTCTTACAGTAACAGTGGACAAAGTTTTCTTACAGGAAAATATAATAACACAAGTTAAATGTAAAATATGCACATAGCACTTACCATAACCACACACAAAACATATTACCTAACCTTTCCCCTTAGGAGGAAAACAACCTGTAAACTAATACACTGGAACCTAGGCTTACGAATGCCCCACCATGCGAATTTTTCAGGATACGAACAGTCACTTGATCGGTTTTTTGCTTCTGGATATGAACGAAATCAGGATGCGAACTTCCCCCTCAAGGGAGGTTCCTTGGTGAGGGGCTCTTGATCAAGGGAACTGGATCTGTGCTCCACTTCCCTAAATTAATAATAATATAACAATAATTATTATTATTATTACATACGTACTAATAATAATACACTGCAGCAGGCCTGTTGGCCCATACTAGTTAGGTCCTTCTCAGTCCATCTCACTAACAGAATATTTGCCGAACTCAATTTTCAATGCTACCCAAGCAATAAGCTTTGATAATTCTATTTACTTATGTGCAAGTCCCACTCACATCCAACCCCTCTCACTCGTGTATTTATCCCACACAAGTTTGAAACTACCCAAGGTTTCAGCCTCAATAACCATACTAGGCAGACTGTTCCACTCATCAGCATAAGAACATAAGAAAGGAGGAACACTGCAGCAGGTCTGTTGGCCCATACTAGGTAGGTCCTTCACAGATCCAACCCACTAACAGAATAAATGTACCCAAGCAATAAGCGTTGACAATTCTATTTACTCACCTCGACTGTGTGCTAATGGAGTTACAGGAAGCTGATATCGAAGAAATGCTGAACACTGACAATGATGCACCTGTTGTGCATTCTTTGAGTGAAGGTGAAATTAGATAAATTGTGATATATAAATAAGCCGTAGAGTTGATATTAGTATC
The DNA here is from genome assembly GCF_038502225.1 of Cherax quadricarinatus. Taxonomy (NCBI): domain Eukaryota; kingdom Metazoa; phylum Arthropoda; class Malacostraca; order Decapoda; family Parastacidae; genus Cherax; species Cherax quadricarinatus. Next base: position 20,242,964 of record NC_091340.1, on the reverse strand, counting down.
ACATTGAAGTATTTTGTCGCACCTCCTAAGAGCAGGAATTCCGATGGAACGGATTAATGCCATTTCAATTAATTTAAATGAGAAAAGTTGACTCAGCATATGAACAAATCGGGATACGAACGAGGTCATGGAATGGATTAAATTCGTAAGCTGAGGTTCCACTGTATATGAAAACAACACTTTCACTGACACCACCTTGGTAAATCCTCTCCTACCATAAAAAATAGTGCCCCACTTATATGGCAGGTTAGGTTCCAGGCTATCGCGGAAAGCAGAACTCCATTTTTCCATTTTTAAATGCATATAAATGCCAGACAACAAGCTTACACTAACTTATATTAAGTTAGTAGGCTACACCTACCGGCTACCTACACTGCGGTCCAGAGCCATATTATTAGCATCGACATACCTTGTTCACTGAATTTAGCAGTTTCTATCACTACCTTTAGATGCCATCATAAACAAAGGGAGAAGTAATGAATAATTCATGCTGAGAATTGAAAACAAAAGCGGAGCGGGGGAGTGACTAGGCCAAACGCAGATTCATACATGTTTTCTCTGGTGCTGGACCAGAGAAAATGTAATGCTGTCCCTCTGCCCGGCTACCACACAGGTACACAAGTATTATCAGAGCATATGTAAAATATGCAATAAATGCCTGACAACAAGTTTACACTAAATTATATTAGGTTAGCAATAGAACTAGGCATTAAAAACACAATAAAAGGTAAGATACACATAGATTACACTCATGTGTGACAGGAGAGTGGCAGGGTGTTTATTGAACAAAGTAAAGTAAGAGGCTTACGACTCCTCTTTTTATCACAACTAAGCTTAGACACCATCGTCAATGAGAGCCAACTAGTTAACGAAAGAATAAACGAGAGAGAGAGAATGAGATACGGAGTTCAGACAATGCAAAAACACAAACTGAACAGGTAGTGGGCGATCACTTGGTCAGGTGAAATAAATGCGTTTTAATACGTGTCTACTTTTAGTTCATTCACCTACGTTTGTAAGAGTTTGTAAAACTTTTACCTCAGAATATTTTTTTTATAATAATTACCTCACAATACAAATACTCTTACACTGTGTACAAGTTAGTACAGAATAAACAAACAGCAACACTCCCATTCTCATGCAACACACCATTTTTAGAGTGAATGATATTATTACCATAATAAAAAAAAGCGCTAAACCCACAAGGGTCATGAATTGCTATATAGAGAGTGAAGGCATACGAAAGGAAAACTTTTCTACAGTTACCCCCCAGTGTCTGACTAGAGAAAACGTAATTCTTCTGATACTACCTACAAAGCAGCTTTGTAAACAAATCTCATATTTATGTCAATTTTTATTCTGTGGGTGTATGTATCACATTTATATGCTATGTAATGTGTTTCTGATATAATTTTGAAGAAAATATCATAGATGGATTAATGAAAATGTCTATATTAATGTAAAATAAAACATTTAATGTGCCCAAGAGTGATTATTATTATGTAGTATCACTACGGCATTATGAGCAGAGACTCTTAGTGATTTTAATGTGTAACTGCATGCCAGCACAGTGTGTAAGTATATTTAGGTACAGGTACACATAAGTATAATTACCAGAGTACATATAAAATACGTAATAACTTGAAAACAATTGAAATTTTGGAAAGTTTCCAGACATAATAGATGTGCTCACCGAGAATGTAAACAAACCGGGTGGGGTGTGCTGTATTTGAAAGACTGCTTGCCGTATAGCAAATTTTGGTCATAATTTGAAATCGCTGTATTAGCGGAATGCCGTAAAGTGGGACCCTACTGTAACTGTTACTCCATACCAGTACATATAGTTCAAAGAATGTTTTGAGTTAGCAGTTAAATAACTTTCCAGGTCAAGCTCCCATGTTATGTTGTTTTACCTTTTTACTTCGATGGTACAGTTCTCACTACATGCCCTAGTGTGGGGTAGCTTCAATAAGGCCTTATAAAGTCTAAGGGAATACTTACAGTCATGATTAGTCGTCCTCAGTCTGTGAAATGTTTTCACCAACCCTCTCAACAAGTTACTTAAACTACTACATATAAGGAAGGAGTACTAATTGTTTCAGATGGACTCCCTTAGCTGAGCAGCTAAGAGTGTGCATCCCTTGTTATGAATAGGAAAATGTTTAACTTGTATATTCTGTGCATACCTCTCTAGAATATATTCCTATTTTTGTAATAGTAGTTTAAATAACCTGTTGAGAGGGTTGGTGAAAACATTTCACAGACTGAGGATGACTAATCATGAATGCAAGTATTCCCTTAGACTTTATAAAGCCTTATTGAAGCTACCCCACACTAGAGCATGATCTTAACCCAGTGTTTTGACACACTGTAGTCACTCTGGGTATAATGGTTAAATCATATTCAAGTACAAATCTTACCTCTGGGGCACTCACATCTTGCCCAGAAGAGTGGAGGAGAGAGTCCTGCCATGTTGACACCACCACACAAGAGAGTCAGCTAGCCTCTTCTCCATCTGCACAACAACAACAAACAAAATAACCTCGACTTGGCCAATGCTTTAGCTACTACAATAATTTTGTTTTTCCCATTACTACACCTTATTTTACTTTTAAAATACTGTCTTTATAATCTAATTACAGTGGAACCTTTACTTGCGAGCACATCCACATGCGAGTTTTATTAAATACGAGCAGTCAATGGGTCGATTTTTTGCTTCCATATGTGAGCAAAATTTCCATAAGCGAGCAGACCTCAAGGCAGGTGCCTTGACGCTGGTGAGGGGCTCTTGCTCTTGATCTAGAGAATTTTATCTCATTTGTTTGTTGGACTATCTTATTTTAACTTGGGCAATGTTTGATGGGAAGATGCTTCTTAACGTACACCAAAAATGAAAGAAATCTAAGCATAAATAATGGAGTTCACTTTTCAGCAAATAGCCACCCCTTAGCGGTATTTTCGTATGGTTTTTATGGTTGTATTCTTGTTTTTTTTTGGTCTCATTAGATAGAATGGAAGATATATTACAGAAATAGATATAATTTTGATTGTTTTCACGATGAAAAGTACCTTGAAATTGAGCTCAATGTAGGAGAAATGTTCGATTGTTTTGGCTATGTTCAAGAGTAAACAAACTGTCCATTCCAATATGCAGTCGTGAATGGGATGACATTATACAATTATTGCAATAAGGCATAACAGTAAATCTTATGTTATTTATATTGTTTGTTATGTCATATTAGTAAGTAAGTAAGTGAGTAAGTAAGTTTATTCAGGTATACACAAATACAGTTACATAGAATTATCATACATAGCAGCATATGTGTAGAGAACCTAGGATAACTCAAAAAAGTCAGACTGAGTGACTTATTTCCATTGGGGTCCTTTTACCTTATTATTATAATATAAAGGTTATAATATTTTCATATTATTCTATAATGAAGATAACATCTTATTGTCATACTAAAAAGACTATCTACTACACGAGGGTCATTAAGACCATCTACAATACGAGAGTCGTTAAGACTATCTACAATACGAGGGTCATTACTAAGAATAAGGTAAAATTTACATGTATGTTAGCTAAAAAATAGAAAATCATTCCCCTCCCTTTCTGTAGCTAGATAGATAAATAAGCCATAGACTAGATATTAGCGAAATTACTGAAGTACAGAATTCCACTGGAATGGATTAATTGCATTTCAATTAATTTAAATGAAGAAAATTGACTCTGTAAATGAGCAAATCCAGTTGTGAGCAAGGTCACGAAACGAATTAAACTCGCAAGTAGAGGTTCCGCTGAATTTTAATTGTGTGTCTTCATAGTAGAACCTATTTACAGTGGATCCCCGGTTCGCGATATTAATCTGTTCCTGAGAGCTCATCATAAACCAAAAATATTGGAAAACGAATCAATTTTCCCCATAAGAAATAATGGAAATCAAATTAATCCGTGCAAGACACCCAAAAGTATGAAAAAATAACTTTTACCACATGAAATATTAAGTTTAATGCACACAAACTGAAGAAGACATGCACAGTTTGTAGTATGTACTCTACTAACAATAGAATACATGACACCTACCTTTAATGAAGATCTGGTGATGATTGATGGGATGGGAGGAGGGGAGAGTGTCGAACCTATTGTTTAGAAGGGGAATCCCCTTCCATTAGGACTTGAGGTGTCAGGTCCTTTTCCGGGGTTGCTTCCCTTCTTCTTTTAATGCCACTAGGACCAGCTTCAGAGTCACTGGACTTCTGTCGCACAACATATCTGTCCATAGAGGCCTGTACCTCTCGTTCCTTTATGACTTTCCTAAAGTGGTTCACAACATTGTCATTGTACAGGTTGCCAACACAGCTTGCAGTAGCTGTCTGAGGGTGATTTTCATCAAAAAAGCTTTGCAGTTCAAGCCACTTTGCACACATTTCCCTAATCTTTGAAGTAAGCAACTTCTTCACTTTCTCCATCCCCTCCTCCGAAGCAGTTTCCTTAGGTCTGGCCTCTTGCTGCTGAAGATGATCTAGCAGCTCATCAGTGGTTAGTTCGTCATTGTCCTCCTCCATCAACTCTTCCACATCCTCCCCACTAACCTCCAACCCCAAGGACTTCCCCAATGCCACAATGGATTCCTCAACTGGCATAGGCTTCTCAGGGTTAGCCTCAAACCCTTCGAAATCCCTTTTGTCTACACATTCTGGCCACAGTTTTTTCCAGGCAGAGTTCAAGGTCCTCTTAGTCACTCCCTCCCAAGCCTTACCTATAAGGTTTACACAATTGAGGATATTAAAGTGATCCTTCCAAAATTCCTTTAGAGTCAATAGAGTGTTTGTGGTCACTTCAAAGTACCTTTCAAACATAGCTTTTGTGTACAGTTTCTTGAAGTTTGAAATGACCTGCTGGTCCATGGGCTGCAGGAGAGGAGTGGTATTAGGAGGCAAAAACTTGACCTTAATGAAGCTCATGACTCAAGAAATCGTAATGACACGATTGCAAATAAACCATACCCCCGGCCGGGATTGAACCCGCGGTCATAGTCTCAAAATTCCAGCCCGTCGCGTTAGCCACTAGACCAGCTAGCCACAATAAGATTCATCCAACTAGGTATATTTCTACACCATAGGAAAGTTAGCACAGGCACCTCTGTGACCACAAATGCAAGTTTTTACAGATGAATCTCCAGCTGGCGTGGCTGTGATGAACTCTAGCTCAAGTCCCTTCACTGTCGTCAACATGACTCAAGAAATCGTAATGACACGATTGCAAATAAACCATACCCCCGGCCGGGATTGAACCCGCGGTCATAGAGTCTCAAAACTCCAGCCCGTCGCGTTAGCCACTAGACCAGCTAGCCACAATAAGATTCATCCAACTAGGTATATTTCTACACCATAGAAAAACTTGCATTTGTGGTCACAGAGGTGCCTGTGCTAACTTTCCTATGGTGTAGAAATATACCTAGTTGGATGAATCTTATTGTGGCTAGCTGGTCTAGTGGCTAACGCGACGGGCTGGAGTTTTGAGACTCTATGACCGCGGGTTCAATCCCGGCCGGGGGTATGGTTTATTTGCAATCATGTCATTACGATTTCTTGAGTCATGTTGACGGCAGTGAAGGGACTTGAGCTAGAGTTCATCACGGCCACGCTAGCTGGAGATTCGTCTGTAAAAACTTGCATTTGTGGTCACAGAGGTGCCTGTGCTAACTTTCCTATGGTGTAGAAATATACCTAGTTGGATGAATCTTATTGTGGCTAGCTGGTCTAGTGGCTAACGCGACGGGCTGGAGTTTTGAGACTCTATGACCGCGGGTTCAATCCCGGCCGAGGGTATGGTTTTGAAGCTCATGTCCCCAGAAAGTCGCTCTGCCACGTCTGTAGAATGACCAGGGGCATTGTCTAATACCAGGAGGCACTTAAGATCTAATTTCTTTTCAATCAGGTAATTTTTCACATTGGGGGGCAAATGCATGGTGTAACCAGTCATAGAAAAAGTCCCTAGTGACCCATGCCTTAGTGTTTGCCCTCCACAGCACACACAAATTAGCCTTGAGGATATTCTTTTGCCTGAACGCTCTGGGAGTTTCAGAGTGATACACCAATAAAGGCTTCACTTTGCAATCACCACTAGCATTGGCACACATCAGAAGAGTAAGCCTGTCTTTCATAGGCTTATGTCCTGGGAGTGCCTTTTCCTCCTGAGTAATGTAGGTCCTGTTTGGCATTTTCTTCCAAAACAGGCCTGTTTTGTCGCAATTAAACACTTGTTCAGGTTTCAAGTCTTCACTGTCTATGTAATCCTTGAATTCCTTCACATATTTTTCAGCTGCTTTTTGGTCTGAACTGGCAGCCTCACCATGCCTAATCACACTATGTATGCCACTACGATTCTTAAATCTTTCAAACCAACCTTTGCTGGCCTTAAATTCACTCACATCACCACTAGTTGCAGGCAATTTCTTTACCAAATTGTCATGTAACTGCCTAGCCTTTTCACAAATGATCGCTTGAGAGATGCTATCTCCTGCTATCTGTTTTTCATTTATCCACAGCAATAACAGTCTCTCAACATTTTCTAACACTTGCGGTCGCTGTTTCGTAATCACAGTTGCACCTTTTGCAACAACGGCTTCCTTGATTGCCATTTTCCTGGCCACTATAGTAGAGATGGTTGATTGTTGTTTTGTATACAACTTGGCCAGCTCCGACACACGCACTTCATTTCGTACATTGCAATTATCTCTTTCTTCATTTCAATAGTCATTAGCACCCTTGGTCTCGAAGGGTTGGCAGTAGAAGCTTTCTTGGGGCCCATGGTGACTTATTTTGCAGAAAAAAGCACCAAAAACACTGTGATAATATGGACTGTACCGAATGTATCCTTAGATACGAGCACACTGGCTGGCTTGTAAACACTGGCACACACGGGGCAGTTCAGGCCACATGTGGACACATCTCGGATGAATCACGTATACTGGGTTTTGTAATGGGAACCGAGGCAAATTTTTTGCGATATAATGCATCGCATACCAGATTTATCGGATAGCGATGACATCACGAACCGGGGTTCCTCTGTATATTGAAATACAGGGCTTGACCCAACTGGCTTTTTCTCCATCAGAGTGATCTGCTCTCATGACAGAATTAAAGCAGTTGTGCTCCCAGCAGCTTAATATAATTAGGCATTCCAAAGTGAGTAACTGCTTAGCTACATAAATACATGTTGGGTCCTATAGCCCCATAACATCCATTCTAAGATTATTTTGCTGTATCTCTAGCCACCTTCACAACCACTGGAAACAACATTGGTCTGAACTGATTCACAAAAATTACGCTACCAAGCTGAGTTTAAGATCGTGGTTTTCTTATCATTGATGTCATGGTTGGGAGACAACACTCTTCTGTCTTCGCACTGGGCACTCACATGTCGCTTATGGATCTCTTGTGGAGAGGTGCTCCGTCCCACTCTGTACGAATTGTCAGGTTCCATTTTCAGTTTGCCATATTCTGTTGGACTGTCCTGCTCCACTTCTGGTTAGTGTGACTTTATAAATGGTCCAAGTTGGACCGAAACATCGTCGTAAGCTTCTCTCTTTTATGTGTGGGTTATTTGTGTATCGTTCCAGTCACGGTATTGTGCCTTTTTTTGTTATTTATGGACCCCGCAGTTAAGCGTCATATTCTCTCCAACTTTTTTAATGTTCTTCCCTCTTTTAAACCCCTCTTTCGATCTTATGAGGCTGCTCTTACTGCTACCAGGCGTCGTAAGAATCAGCTTCGCTTCCTACATGACTGTCTTGCTGAACAAGTTCTGCCCCCTTCCTTCTCCCACTTCCTAAAAACCAACCCACTGGGCACTCCCTTTCCTGATCATGCCCGTCTCCTACTTCAACAGCTCATTCTTTCTACTAAATCACAGGTTGAAGATGCCTTCTTTACTTTCCGTCAACGTCAACGTGCTCTCTTTGCGGTTCTACCACAGGATCTCTGTAACCTTCTCTCTACCATTGCCTTTGACACTGCTCGCCTGAATACACAAATTCATTCTTCTAAACTACAGAATAAACTTCAACGTCTCATCTCAGCTAGCCCTTGGTCTAAATTCTCCCTCACTGACTGTGTTACTAACCTGTCTTCTGTCTCACTCTCTCAGTATGAGCTTGAACTTCTTGATTTTGGCCTTTCCTTTGCCACTTCGCCTACCCCTCACACTGGTATTGCCCTGATTAGTTCTTTTGATTCCTTTCGTCAATCTCGCTCCCGTAATCTTCCTGACTTGTCCACTTTTCGTGGCGCTCTCCTTCCTGCTCTTGTTAGTCTGTTTTCTAAGAATCACCACCTTCCACGCCATTACCAACTTGTCCTTTCTTCTCTTAAATCCAACACCAACATTGTCATACTATCTTCTGACAAAGGTAATCCGGTAGTTATCCTTGATCGCGAGGATTACCTCCGTAAAGCTGATGTCTTGCTCTCTGACTCACGTACCTACACTCCTCTCGTTTCCAATCCTCTTGATAGCATCAAGAGAACTTTCAACAAGAAACTAAGGACTCTCTCCGACCTCTGTCCTCCTGACTTTGACCTTGTTCAACGGTTTCATGTCATCTGTCCCTCTCTTCCCTATTTCTATGGCCTTCCCAAAACTCATAAACCTGATATTCCTCTTCCTCCCACCATATCCTCTAGAGGTTCTGTCTCTTATTCTCTTGCTTCTTGGTTGGCCAAAACCCTCACTCCCTTTCTTGGTACTTTTTCTCCTGCCCACCTCCGTCACTCTCAAGACTTCATTGAACGGGTTCGCTCTCTCCCAACCTGTAAGATGCTTAGTCTTGACTTTGAGTCCCTCTTCACCAATGTCCCTCTTGATGATGTCCTTGATTTCCTTAGAGAGAAGGCCCATGAAGGGTTTCTACATCTCCCTATACCTACTGATGTCTTTCTTGATGTTATCCGCCTCTGTGTGGACTCTAATTCCTTTTCCTTCCAAGGGAAATATTATTCTCAAACCTTCAGTGTTGCTATGGGCTCTCCTCTCTCTCCTGTCCTTGCTAATCTTTACATGGAATACTTCGAGACTGTTCTTCTTCCTACCCTCGATGTGCAACCTTCACTCTGGCTCCGCTATGTGGATGACATCTTTGCTCTGTGGTCTCATGACTCCAGTCTCTTCCAACCTTTTCTTGAAGCTCTTAATAATCTTGCCCCTTCCATTAAGTTTAAAGCTGAATAGGAATCTAATTCCTTGCTTCCTTTCCTTAATGTCCATGTCCACCGCTCAGATACAGGTTTTTCCTTTTCTGTTTACCAAAAACCTATGCACAGTGGCACGTACATTCACTACTTTTCCTATCATGCTTCCCCTGTCAAGAAAAGTGTTCTTATCTCCCTCTTTCTCCATGCCCTCTGCATCTGTGATCCTCAGTTCCTTCCAGCAGAAATTTCCACTCTTAGTAATTCGTTTTCCCGTCTTGGCTACCCTTCCCATTTCATAGACTCTGCCCTCTCACGTGCTAAACGTAATTTCTTCTCTCCCAAACTCTCTACTCCTGAGAACTCTTCTGCCCTCTGCCTTCCCTACATTTCCGGTCTTTCTAATCTCAACAATTCTCTCCGTCCCTTAAACATCAAGCTTACCTTCCGCCAGACTAACACTCTTCGCACTAATTTCGTTCATACCTGTCCTCCCTCTACAGATGTTCCTGGTGTCTACTCTATTTCTTGTTCCTCCTGTCCTCTTCAATACTTCGGAGAAACTGGTCGATTTCTTTCTGACAGACTTAGGGAGCACAAAAATAGTGTTAGGCTTGCCGACACTAACAATGCTCTTTTCTGTCACGTCAGAGATCATAGCCATCCTATTGACTGGTCTTCTGCTAAAACTGTCTTCCCTACTTCCAACTTGAACAGTCGCCGTCTAGTTGAATCCTCTCTTATACACAACTTTCCTTGTATGAATCTTAGCCCTGGCTTCGTCTCTGTAGATGCCTTCCTCTCCCACTACATTGTAAAATGCTCCAAACTTCAGAACACCCGTGACTTAACCTGACTCCTCATTTTTTCTTTTTCTTTTTCTTCTTCTCCTTCTTCCCATTTCCTCTTTCCTTTTTCTCCTCTGGGTTGTCTTTCTTTCTTCTGTCTCATGTTTCTGTTCCTTCTTTATTTATTTCACCACTTCCCCTTTCACCCACCTCTGTGCGCTTGCTCTCCCTCTGTGGGCACCTAGCTCCCTTGCAGTGCTCCGCTTTCTTTGTATTTGACTGGCTCCTCCTCCTTATTCCCCACTACTACCACTACCACTACTACTACCTCTACTACTACTAGTACTACTACTACTAGTACTACTATTACTACTACCACCACCACCTCTTCCTGCCTATATATAGCTGTCCTGCTCCACTTCTGGTTAGTGTGACTTTGTAAATGGTCCAAGTCGGACCGAAATCGTAAGCTTCTCTCTTTTATGTGCGGGTTATTTGTGTATTACAACGTGATAATATTTATGCCAGTAAACTACAGCTAGCCCTCCACTTTCACGAGTTCCACTTTCGCGAGCTTGAAACATTCGTGAATGCCCAGCCGCCCAATCATATTTGCCAAACAAATGTGCTCTATCAAGAAAAATGAGGTGTAGATAAGATACTGCTCCTCCCTCAGTTGCCCATCACAATGTTTTTCACAAGGAAGCCTGTCACTACCCCTGCCGCTACCCCAACCGCCTCACCTGAACCTCAACTTATGGCAGAATCTGACTCAGTTGCTCTGACTGTAAGGATGTCAGCATTGACACTGGCAGTGAAGAGTTAGAATCCACACACTAGACTCATCATGCCATGCAGTTACACTCCATATAATCACCTCCATTCAACACCATCATCATCAAAAGTCGTTAGAGTTTGTCTGCCTAACCTTACGAGTGGTGAGTGTTTTGTTTGTTCATTATTTGTTATTAAACCATAACATGTATATACAATATTTTACCATGTTTTCATGTGTTTTATGATTACTTGTGGTTCAATAGATTAAGGAAGCAGTATTGTTAGGCTAAGTATATGCTATTATATTTGTGTTTCAAAACATTTGCAAATGCTACAGCACAGTACAGTGGAGCCCCGCCTTACGAACGCATCGATTTACATTAAATCCGCCATACGAAGCATTTGAACACAAAAAATTTGCCTTCCCTCACGATAAAAAACTCGCCTTACATGATTCGTCTGGGACGCGTCCCACGTGTGGCCTCAGCTGCCCCGTGGGTGCCAGTGTTTACAAGCCAGCCAGTGCGATCACATCTAAGCATACATTCGGTACATTTCATATTATCACAGTGTTTTTAGTGCTTGTAACTGCAAAATAAGTCACCATGGGCCCCAAGAAAGCTTCTAGTGCCAATCCTGTGGTAAAAAGGGTAAAAATTACTATTTATTTATTTACAATTTGAGCAGGAAATAAAGAGATAATTGCTAAGTACAAAAGTGGAGTGCGTGTCTCAGAGCTGGCCAGGTTGTATACCAAATCCCAATCAACTATCGCTACAATCTTGACCAACAAAACGGCAATCAAGGAAGCTGTTCTTGCAAAAGCTGCAAGTTTGTTTTCGAAACAGAGATTGCAAGTGATAGAAGATGTTGAGAGACTGTTATTGGTGTGGATAAACGAAAAATAGATAGCTAGGAAGTTGCATGATGATTTAATTAGAAAAATGCCTGCAACTAGTGGTGAAGTGAGTGAATTTAAGGCCAGCAAAGGTTGGTTTGAGAATCGTAGTGGCATACATAGTGTGATAAGGCATGGTGAGGCTGCCAGTTCAGACCAAAAAGTGACTGAAAAATATGTGAAGGAATTCAAGGAGTACATAGACAGTGAAGAATTGAAACCTGAACAAGTGTTTAATTGCGACGAAACAGGCCTGTTTCAAAAGAAAATGCCAAGCAGGACCTACATTACTCAGGAGGAAAAGGCACTCCCAGGACATAAGCCTGAAAGACAGGCTTACTCTTTTGATGTGTGCTAATGCTAGTGGTGATTGCAAAGTGAAGCCTTTATTGGTGTATCACTCTGAAACTCCCAGAGCATTCAGGCAAAACAATGTCCTCAAGGCTAATTTGTGTGTGCTGTGGAGGGCAAACAGTAAGGCAAGGGTCACTTGGGACTTTTTCTATGACTGGTTACACCCTGCATTTGCCCCCACTGTGAAAAATTACCTAATGGAAAAGAAATTGGACCTTAAGTGCCTCCTGGTATTAGACAATGCTCCTGGTCATCCTTCAGACTTGGCACAGCGACTTTCTGGGGACATGAGCTTCATTAAGGTCAAGTTTTTGCCTCCTAATACCACTCCTCTCCTGCAGCCCATGGACCAGCAGGTCATTTCAAACTTCAAAAAACTCTACACAAAAGCTATGTTTCAAAAGTGCTTTGAAGTGACCTCAGACACTCGACTGACTCTAAGAGAGTTTTGGAAGGATCACTTTAGTATCCTCAGTTATGTAAACCTTATAGGTAAGGCTTGGGAGGGAGTGACTAAGAGGACCTTGAACTCGGCTTGGAAGAAACTGTGGCCACAATGTGTAGAAGAAAGAGATTTTGAAGGGTTTGGGGGTAACCCTGAGAAGCGTATGCCAGTTGTGGAATCTAATGTGGCATTGGGGAAGTCCTTGGGGTTGGAGGCTAGTGGGGAGGATGTGGAAGAGTTGGTGGAGGAGGACAATGAAGAACTAACCACTGATGAGCTGCAAGATCATCTTCAACAGCAAGAGGCCAGACCTGAGGAAACTGCTTCAGAGGAGGGGAGAGAGAAATTGAGGAAGTTCCCTACTTCAAAGATTAAGGAAATGTGTGCAAAGTGGCTTGAACTGCAAACCTTTATGGATGAAAATCACCTGACACAGCTACTGCAAGCCGTGTTGGCAACCTGTACAATGACAATGTTATGGCCCATTTTAGGAAAGTCTTAAAGGAACGGGAGGTACAGAGCTCTATGGACAGATTTGTTGTGCGACAGAGGTCCAGTGACTCTCAAGCTGGTCCTAGTGGCATTAAAAGAAGAAGGGAAGTAACCTCAGAAAAGGACTTGCTACCTCAAGTCCTAATGGAAGGGGAGTCCCCTTCTAAACAATAACTTCCACACTCCCCCCTCTTCCCATCCCATCAATCATCACCAGATCTTCAATAAAGGTAAGTGTCATGTATTCTATTCTTAGTAGAGTAGTAATTGTGCATGTCTTCTTCAGTTTGTGTATTAAAATTAATATTTCATGTGGTAAATTTTTTTTTTCATACTTTGGGGTGTCAGCAACGGATTAATTTGATTTCCATTATTTCTTATGGGGAAAATTAATTTGGCCAACGATAATTTCAGCTTACGATAAGCTCTCAGGAACGGATTAATATCATAAGGCGGGGGTCCACTGTATTATTATATTTCTCTACATCATATTTGCGCACCAAACATTCGCGAATTTTCAAGATTCGTGAGGTTCTTGATCCCCTAACCCTTGCGAATGTGAAGGCCTCCAGTAAATAACAAAAAAAGGCACAATACCGTGACTGGAACGATACACGAATAACCCGCACATAGGAAAGAGGAGCTTACGACGACGTTTCGGTCCGACTTGGACCATTTACAAAGTCACACTGACTTGTAAATGGTCCAATTCGGATCAACACATCGTCATAAGCTTCTCTATCCTATGTGCGGGTTATTTGTGGGCCTCCTGTACTAATGCAATCAGAGTGAGTGGTTCCTGTGTAGCTTTAGCCTGAGTGGCCCATCAGATGGTTGCTGTTCAGTATGCATAATTGTGGTGGTGAGGCCATCTTAAGGATACCTAATGAAGGGCCATCTGAGGGATACCTGGTGAGGGGCCATCTGAGGGATACCTGGTGAGGGGTCATCTGAGAGATACCTCTTTAAAAATGTGTAAGTTGGTTTGTATTTATATTCATCAAAAAGACTTAATATCAAGGAAAGTGATTTGAGTGTGGCAAATCCAATGAGTCTATTCTGAATCAAATCCTAAACTAGTGAGGGAAACCTGTAGGTTTAAAATTGAATATTTATTTATTTTATTTATTTATTTATTTATTAATTTGAACATGATACAGTGAAGTACAAAAAAATATAGTTAAATGCAGCATGCCAAAGCCACTTGAATGCATAGCATTATGGGCAGGCTTAAAATTAACTTAAGATTAACTAAGCAATGATATATTCAGTGGTACAAAAATTATTGTAAAACAGATAACAATTTAGTACAAATGAGTATTACAAAGACAGGTCATGTGGCCATTTACTGTGTTGCTGTGTAATCACTAGAATGGAGTATTATGTTAGGTAATGAAGTTAAATAGTATCAAAGTTTGATTGGGTCACAGGTTGACATTTATGAGATACAATAATGAGATACATATATGAGATACAATTTATGAGATACAATTATTCAGTATTTATTTAGCTGTGGGTGAGTAAGTGATTTTTGAGAAGAGACTTGAATTTATAAACAGACAGTGTTTCTTTTATATTCACAGGTAATGAATTCCAGATTTTAGGGCCTTTTATGTGCATTGAGTTTTTGCATAGAGTGCAATGGACACGAGGAACATCAAAGAGTGATGTGTGTCTTGTGTTATGGTCATGTGTTCTGTTGAGGTTGGTAAGGAGATGTTTGAGGGGAGGGTTTATGTCAGAGTTAAGTGTTCTATGTATGTAGTAGGTGCAGTAATAAGTATGGATGTTCTGTATTGTGAGTAGGTTTAGAGTTTTGAATATTGGTGGAGTGTGCTGTCTGTAGTGGGAATTTGTTATCATTCTGACTGCAGCCTTTTGTTGGGTGATTAGTGGTCTGAGATGGTTTATTGTTGTTGAGCCCCATGCACAAATTCCATAGGTGAGATAGGGGTAAATAAGCGAGTGATATAGGGCCAGAAGGGCTGACTGTGGAACATAGTACCGTATCTTCGATAGTATGCCTACGGTCTTGGAATTTTTTTTGGAAATTTGTTGTATATGTGTTTGAAATTTGAGTCTATTATCAAGGTGGATTCCTAGGAATTTTCCCTCTGTGAGTTTTGTGATAGGTGATCCATTTATCTTTACGTTAAGAGACACATCTGTAGCTCTGTTACCAAACTGAATGTAGTAGGCTTTGTCAATGTTTAGAGTAAGTTTGTTGGTCCTCATCCAGGTTGATATTTTCTGTAATTCAGTATTTACAGTATTGGCTAGCATGACTGGGCTCGGGTGGGAGTAGACGTATGTAGTGTCATCTGCAAATAGTGTGGGTTTGAGTAGTTGCGATGCATTGGGTAGGTCATTTATGTATATGAGAAAGAGAAGAGGGCCTAGGACACTTCCCTGTGGGACACCAACTGTAATTGGCTGTGCTGAAGAGTTTGCCCCATTTGTGTACACATATTGGCTTCTGTTGCTGAGGTATGACTTTAGGTAGTTGAGGGAGTGCCCTCTTATACCATAGTGCGACAATTTTACGTGGAGCAAGTCATGGTCAACTGTATCGAAAGCTTTACGTAAGTCAATGAAGATCCCCAGTGGGACTTCTTTTTTCTCTATTGCTGTATAAATATGTTCTAGCATGTGGATAATAGCATCATTAGTATTTTTATTAGGCCTGAACCCAAACTGACAGGGGTTGAGTATGTTGTGAGAGATGAGGTAGGAATAGATATGCTTATGGATTAATTTTCAAAGATTTTAGAGAGAGGGTGTAGGTTGGATATTGGCCTATAGTTATTCAAGTCTGTGTAGTCTCCTCCTTTATGGATCGGGGTGACCCTTGCTATTTTGAGAACTGTAGGAAAGGTAGAGGATTCAATGGATTTGTTAAAGAGTGTTGCAATGATTGGTGATAGCACCTGTGGTACTTTTTTGTATACAATGGGTGGTAAGGTATTTAAATCTCCTGTCTTGTTTTTTAGTTTGTTGATAATAAGGGAGACTTCAGTTGGGTTAGTCGGAGCTAGGAACAGTGTGTTCGGGTAGTTGCCAGTGAGGTAGTCATTGGGTGGGGTATCTGAGCTTGGGATTTTATTGGCAAGGTTTTTTCCTATAGTGGAGAAGAAATCATTGAGTCTGTTTGCTGTTTCAGTAGGTGGGAATTGGGGTTCATCTGGTTTTGTTAATTCAATTTCACTATTTCGTGTTATCTTTTGTTCCTAGTATTTCTGATAGGGTTTTCCAGGTCTTTTTTTATGTCACCTCCTAAGTTGGATAATCTGTTCTCATAATACAATTTTTTAGCCCTTCTTATTAGGCTGGTTAGGATTGACGAGTAACGTTTTGTTTGGTCTCTGGTTATGTGGCCCATTCTGTACTGTTTTTCGTATAGGTGCTTTGTATTTATGGATTTGAGGATACTGGGTGCTAGCCAGGGACTGTTCAGTCTCTTTGCAGTCATCTGTTTAGTTTTTTTTAGGGCAGTGCTTGTTATAGAGGTATTGGGTCTTTTTTAGAAAATTAGTAATACATTCGTCAATATCTGTATAGATTTCTAGCTCAGTGTGCCAATGTTTGTCACTGCTGCTGTGAAGTTATTGATAGCTGCCTCATTGTGAAGTCTGAAAGTGACTTTAGTAGTGTCTAGGGGTAATTTGCCAAGGTTTGTTATGAGGAAGGTAGGGTAATGATCTGTAGTATTATCTGTGATTATGCCTGATCTTAAGGGGGATATGGTGTTGGTCCAGATGTGGTCAAGTAGGGAAACACTAGTCTCTGTAACTCTTGTAGGTTTTGTTACTGTTGGTAGCAACATGCAGTTACTCATTGTGTTTGTGAATTCAGTAACATGTGGATCCTGGTCTTGCAGGAGATTTATATTGAAGTCACCTGAGAGTAGTAAGTGATCTTTATTCATGCGTGCATCAGTTATCATACTTCCTAGGTTTTCACTAAAACGGCTAATGTTTGACTGTGGAACTCTGTAGATGTTTATCACTGTGAGAGGTTTTTGTAGGTATTTGGATGTGAATTTAGCTATTATATATTCCCATGTTCATCCCTTGTGCAAGTATTAGTGATACATTCTAGTTGGTGTGAGTAGTATATAGCTGTGCCACCCCCTTGTTGATCTGGCCTACAGTTGTGTATGGCTGTGTAACCAGGAATGGCATAGACATCTGTAGTATCAGGCTTTAGCCATGTTTCGGTGAGAGTAATGATGGACATACTGGCATGCAGGGAATTTAGTAATGCTATGAGGTCATCGTAATGTAGTTAAAGAGAGTTATGTTGTTGTTGGCTCTGAGAAGTGCCTTTGATTGTTCTGCTGTGTAGTAATTACAGTTACTGTTTGATTCATTTAAGTCATTAAATAAGAGGTTGGTATCAGGATCAATGCTTGTTGTCATAAGATTTATAGTGAATCTATAGTTATAATTAGGTATAAGACAAAGTAAATATTCTAAAGCTATAAAATAGCACCTGAATTATTTTAACAAATGTAAAAAATATGAGCTAAGGTAGCTCTTTAAAGCTAAAATAAATGAGGCAATATAAAAGGGACTAAAATAATTTGTGGTGAACAAAAAAGTGGTAATTAAATAAATGAATATAATGGCAAAATAATGAGCTTATTACACTTTAGCACCTGAGAATAGCACCTTGATTATTTTAATAATTGTGAATATATGAACTAATTATAAAGCTAAAATAAAAGAGAAAAAAAATAAGGGACTAAATTAAGTAATGGTAAACAAAGTTAAAATTACATAGTCACTATGATATAATATTGATTTGGGAGTAAGATCTGATTTGTTATATATAAGTTGAGCAATATATTGTACTGTAAAAAGTAAAAAAAAAATAATATGAGGTAGTTGGTAATAGTTAGCAAAAGATAGTTAAGGGCCTTGAACAATGTTATAATTGAAATATACACTAATTGCACACACAATATAGACACTAAGATATGAAAATAATCTTAGTGTAGGACTTATACTATAAACTTGTAATATAAACTTATAATATAAAAATACAAATTAAAATGGTACTTGCAATTACACTAGGGTCTGATATAGGTTGTTAACAAGATCAGGAGTATAACTAGATTTAAATTGACAAAATAAATTCACAAATTAAAGTACATCGCTTAGAATTTACAGGCAAGATTATTAGAGCTCACACAAGAGGTGGAGTACAGGAGGTTCAGATTAGTTCAAATAGTTTCCAAATTCAAGGTAAGACTATCAGAGCTTGAACAAGATGCGAGGTACAGAAAGAGTTGGCACTGAAACAGATTAAAAATTATCTAACAATTTCAAAAATTATTTAAAAATCGAGATAATTTAGATTCAAAATTGTAGTAAGGATTCTATGTAAATGCAATTCATTAACTGAATTCTTTTTGAATAATATTTAAAAAAGCTTTCATGGAATACTCAAGTTATACCTAAAAATCACTAAAGTTCACACTGCTAATTTTCTCTCCTTCAACACAAGTTGGGATGATCTTGTTCCTTTCTCAGTGTCATCAAAATATTTTGGATCTTTTTTCCTCACATCATCTCTATTATGGATAATAAACATGGCATCCAAGAGGAATATTAGTGATGCTAGAGGCATCGAGCTGAATAATATAGTACAGTGGACCCCCGGTTAACGATTTTAATCCGTGCAAGAGGGGTAATTGTTATGCGAAATAATCGTTATGTGAATGAATTTTCCCCATAAGAAATAATGGAAATAAAATTAATCCGTGCAAGACACCCAAAAGTATGAAAAAAAAAATTTTACCACATGAAATATACATTTTCCCACACACAAAGAGAAGGATACATGCACAATAGTAGAGTAGTACATGCACAGTATATATTGTGCATGTACTAGTCTACTAAATGAAGAATAAATGACACTTACCTTTATTGAAGATGCAGCAATGACTGATGAGACACTGTGTCCTGGGAGTGCCTTTTCCTCCTGAGTACTGTAGGTCCTGTTTGGCATTTTCTTCCAGAACAGGCCTTATCACACTGTGTATGCCACTACGATTCTTAAATCTTTCAAACCAACCTTTGCTGGCTTTAAATTCACCAATATGAGCACTAGTTCCAGGCATTTTTCCCTGTTCACCTGGGTGTTAGTCGACTTGTGTGGGTTGCATCCTGGGAGATAAGATTAAGGACCCCAATGGAAATAAGTTAGACAGTCTTCGATGACACTGACTTTTTTGGGTTATCCTGGGTGGCAAATCCTCTGGGGTTAATTGTTTCTTGGTATTCTCAATAAGCCACACCAACAACGGTGCTACAGCAGCAGCAGCAGCTGACAGTGCAGCAGCAGCAGCAGCTGTACCACCAATAGTAGCGATGGTTGATTGGGGTTTATTATACAACCTGGCCAGCTCGGAGACATGCACTCCACTTTCATACTTATCAATGATCTTTTTCTTCATCTCTATTGTAATTCTCACCCTTATTGCTGTAGGGTTGGCACTAGAAGCTTTCTTGGGGCCCATGGTCACTTATTTTCCAGAAAAAGCACCGAAAACACTGTAATAATACGAAATATTCCGATTGTATGCTTGGATGTTACCGCGGAGGCTGGCTGGTAAACAATGCCACCGGCGGAACATGTGAGCGCGTCTCGGAAGAAAATCGGTAAGCGGGTTTTTAAGCGGTATGTGAGGCAAAATTTTTGCAATTAAAGTAAGCGGTATGCGAAATAATCGCTATGTGATGCCATCGTTATGCGGGGGTCCACTGTAATCATGAAGCTCCAAAGGTACTGAAGATGGAAATTTTAAATATGCATATGTGATGCATAATGCTTTTATGTTTTGTCTGAGATAATTCATCATACATACAAAGAGAGAGAACATAAGGAAATGTTAACAAGGGTGTAGACTGAAGAGAAAATGAGGAAAGGGTCCCTATTTAGTGCTCAGAAAGTAAGACACAAAACCCTCATGTACAGTACTATAAAACACTCTTCAAGAAGGAAGGAGAGTATTCACAATAGTGTATGTTTATTGTGTGAATGTTTGAAAAATTAGAAAAGAACAAGTCAGCTTCATAACACAAGGTATGGAGTCAAGAGTACAGCAGCTGATCACATTGCCATGCAAAATTTCCCTGCAGACTCTGTGCAATTTATTTCTGATGGCAGTTACTGTCTAAATTGAATGCTTAATGCTGATAAGACAGAACAACCTTGAAGGTGCATGCCATGAAGAACCTACATTAACAAACAAGCAAAAAGTGCAGCTTGTTGCAAAGTAAACACTGATCTATCTTGCTTCTCTGCACAAATGCAACAGTTCAATTGCAAGGCAATGGTAATTTACAGTGCTGTATATCAAGACAAAACCTGTTTGCTTGTTATTTAGCAGCCTGAGGCCCTGCTTGTTAATTAATTTAAAGCATTATTTTATTCCTGCAGTCAAGATATACCTGGCCATAAAGATACTCTTGTATTTAAGGTTCTCCTCACTCACTCTTCATAATTCCCGTAGTCATCCTCAAATCTCGTACTTTGTGGGCTACTGGATGGAGGAGTTAGAAAGACATTTCAATGCAAATACATATGTCTGGTTACAAAAAAACTGGAAGTAATGGATGGTAGCTCCGAGACTGTTGTGCCAGAGTACTGGCATAACTTTAACACTGCAGATGTTCATGTGTAAGTGTAAATAAGGCTAGGCTTAATTATGACCTTCACTGGTGAATAATTTGTCAGTTTTTTCCCTAAGTAAAGATGTGGGAACTTGAGAGATGCCCTACTATGGCAATCACTGATGACACATAACATAAGACTCCTAGAATCTCATTCTCACAAGTAACCTTCAGGTACACTTTCGAAAATACTTGCTATGAACGAAATTCCTATCTGCATGCACAAACTAGAATGGACTTATTTTATCTGTAGTCTATCTATCTAGAAACCCCATTTTCTCCCAGGCTAATCTAAGTTCCTATTGGCTTCTCTCACTCTCCAAGATGCTATGTGCTCATAAGGAACAGTTCCTGCAAATAGTTGAATAATATTAGTAACTCCTTCCATGCTTTAGAGTTCCTGAAATCTTTGAAGGTTTCCCTAACTAATATTTATGTGTGTGAGGAATGACTAGCAAATAACCTGAAGCTTGTATATCTTACATTTCTCAAAATACCGTTGGCTATCTAATACTAGGAGAAAAGCAAGAAATTGTCTTACTATGAGGGCCTGGGAAAAAATAAAAATCCACAGTACTTTGTGAGAGCTTCTCTGAACTTTATCATTGGTCACCAGGCAGTATTTTTGAAGACAGCAAGGTCACTGAGCTGGTAGCTCCCTAGAGTTGATGACTGACCACTGGGTTTTTCCAGGAGAATTAGGGAGGCCTCTGTATGCCTCTATTTCACCTCATCTGTACAAAAATATGCTAACTTTCACAGTATAACTAATCTAGAATTAATGTCTAAGGCTACATTATTAATTCTAATATTATTTACTAACTGTTTAAACCTACCTAAATCCTTCTTAAAACATAAATCTATCAATATGTACATTATTGTTTGAGTGGCAGGATGTTAGGGGTCCCCATGTCTGTAGCTTCAAATTATTTACAAAGAAATCAGGTTGTGGAATTTTTTGATCTCAATAAATTTCCACAAAGGAGTTAGGTCAAGGAAATTGTGGATCTGGCAAGAACCAAGACATGAGGCTTTGAAGATGTATGAACAAAATGTAAATAAAATGCTGTGAGAGGTTGATTAAGAACCAATTGCAGAGGAATTGCTTGAGGAAACAAATTTCATGGGAAAGAAAGAAACCAATAAAAAATAGAATGAGGAATAATTATTATTTTTATTAACACACTGGCTGATTCCCACCAAGGCAGGGTGGCCCGAAAAAGAAAAACTTTCACCATCATTCACTCCATCACTGTCTTGCCAGAAGGGTGCTTTACACTACAGTTTTAAAACTGCAACATTAACACCCCTCCTTCAGAGTGCAGGCACTGTACTTCCCATCTCCAGGACTCAAGTCTGGTCTGCCAGTTTCCCTGAATCCCTTCATAAATGTTACTTTGCTCACACTCCAACAGCACGTCAAGTATTAAAAACCATTTGTCTCCATTCACTCCTATCAAACACACTCACGCATGCCCGCCGGAAGTCCAAGCCCCTCGCACACAAAACCTCCTTTACCCCCTCCCTCCTCCCTTTCCTAGGCCAACCCCTACCCCGCCATAAAAACCTCTTTAGCCTTATCTAGATTCTAGATACTGTTCACTTATATGTTTCACTGTAAACACCTGGTCCACACACCCCCTACCTTTCCTAAAGCCTCCTTGTTCATCTGCTATCCTATTCTCCGTCTTACTCTTAATTCTTTCAATAATAACTCTACCATACACTTTACCAGGTATACTCAACAGACTTATCCCCCTATAATTTTTGCACTCTCTTTTGTCCCTTTTGCCTTTATACAAAGGAATTATGCATGCTCTCTGCCAATCCCTAGGTACCTTACCCTCTTCCATACATTTATTAAATAATAGCACCAACCATTCCAAAACTATATCCCCACCTGCTTTTAACATTTCTATCTTTATCCCATCAATCCCAGCTGCCTTACCCACTTTCATTTTACCTACTGCCTCACAAACTTCCCCCCACACTCACAACTGTCTCTTCCTCACTCCTACAAGATGTTATTCCTCCTTGCCCTACACACGAAATCACAGCTTCCCTATCTTCAACAACATTTAACAATTCCTCAAAATATTCCCTCCATCTTCCCAATACCTCTAACTCTCCATTTAATAACTCTCCTCTCCTGTTTTTAACTGACAAATCCATTTGTTCTCTAGGCTTCCTTAACTTGTTAATCTCACTCCAAAACTTTTTCTTATTTTCAACAAAATTTGTTGATAACATCTCACCCACTCTCTCATTTGCTCTCTTTTTACATTGCTTCACCACTCTCTTAACCTCTCTCTTCTTCTCCATATACTCCTCCCTCCTTGCATCACTTCTACTTTGTAAAAACTTCTCATATGCTAACTTTTTCTCCCTTACTACTCTCTTTACATCATCATTCCACCAATCGCTCCTCTTCCCTCCCGCATCCACTTTCCTGTAACCACAAACTTCTGCTGAACACTCTAACACTACATTTTTAAACCTACCCTATACCTCTTTGACCCCATTGCCTATGCTCTCATTAGCCCATCTATCCTCCAATAGTTGTTTATATCTTACCCTAACTGCCTCCTCTTTTAGTTTATAAACCTTCACCTCTCTCTTACCTGATGCTTCTATTCTCCTTGTATCCCATCTACCTTTTACTCTCAGTGTGGCTACAACTAAAAAGTGATCTGATATATCTGTGGCCCCTCTATAAACATGTACATCCTGAAGTCTACTCAACAGTCTTTTATCTACCAATACATAATCCAACAAACTACTTTCATTTTGCCCTACATCACATCTTGTATACTTATTTATCCTCTTTTTCTTAAAATATGTATTACCTATAACTAAACCCCTTTTTATACAAAGTTCAAATAAAGGGCTCCCATTATCATTTACACCTGGCACCCCAAATTTACCTACCACACCCTCTCTAAAAGTTTCTCCTACTTTAGCATTCAGGTCCCCTACCACAATTACTCTCTCACTTGGTTCAAAGGTTCCTATACATTCACTTAACATCTCCCAAAATCTCTCTCTCTCCTCTACATTCCTCTCTTCTCCAGGTGCATACATGCTTATTATGACCCACTTTTCGCATCCAACCTTTACTTTAATCCACATAATCCTTGAATTTACACATTCATATTCTCTTTTCTCCTTCCATAACTGATCCTTCAACATTATTGCTATTATTATTATTATTATTATTATAATTATTATTATTATTATTATATTATTATTTTCTCAGTTGTTTGTTGGGCTATCTTATTGAAACTTGGGCAATGTATGATGGAAAGATACTTCTTAATGTACACCAAAAATGAAAGAAATCAGACCATAAATAGCGGAGTTCACTTCTCAGCCATTAGCGGCCGCTTAGCGGTATATTTTTGTATGGTTTTTATGGTTATATTCTCATTTTTTCAGTCTCATTTGATAGAATGAAAGATATATTACAGAAATAGATATGATTTTGATTGCTTTCATGACAAAAAGTTCCTTGAAATTGCACTCACAGTAGCGAAAATGTTCTATTCTTTAGCGAAGCTCAAGAGTAAACAAATGACGTCACCGTCCAATACCTGTGACACCGCCTGCCAGTCCAAATTCCAATATGGCGTCAAGAATAGGTTGACTTTATTTATATAATTATTTCAATAATGCAGCAGTCTGCATAACAGTAAATCTTCTATTTTTTGTGAATAAAAATTCCAAATGCTAACCAAGAATAATATAAAAGGGGCCTGGAGCCGTGACTAATGAACAGAGAAAATGTTATTTTAGTGCCAGGAATGTCTGCATTGTTTATTCTGGACCCTATTTTGAAATTGGCATCTGTTGAAATTTGTGTGAAATCAGCCAAATTGCCAATTTCTGACCACTTTATTGGGTAGTTGAAAAAAGTGAATGGGCAGTTTCTTGTACTCAGTTGACAGACTAGAAGTAAATAAGTTTATTCAGGTATACACAAATACAGTTACATAAATTATCATACATAGCAGTGTAAGTATAGAGAACCTGGGATAACCCAAAAAATTCAGACAAAGTGACTTATTTCCAGTACCTGGCCTGGGCTTGCCATATATGATTTTTGGTAAATATTTTTTTTCTTGGTTGTTTGTTGGGCTATCTCATTGAAACTTGGGCAGTGTATGATGGAAAGATGCTTCTTAACGTACAACAAAAATAAAAAAGACGGATGACAAATAAGGGAGTTCACTTCTCAGCCATTAGCCGTCTCTTTGCAGTATATTTTCCTATGGTTTTTATGGTTGTATTCTCATTTTTTTGGACTCGTTTGATAGAATGGAAGATATATTACAGAAACAGACATGATTTTGATTGCTTTCATGACGAAAAGTACTTTGAAATTGAGCTCAAAGTAGCGGAATTTTATTTTGTCAATTTAAATCTAGTTATACTCTTGATCTTGTCAACAACCTATACCAGACTCTAGTGCAATTGCAAGTACCATTTCAATTTGTATTTTTATATTATAAGTTTATATTATAATTCCTACTCTAAGATTGTTTTCATATCTTAGTGACTATATTGTGTGTGCAATTAGTGTATATTTCAATTATATTATTGTTCAAGGCCCTTAACTATCTTTTCCTAACTAGTACCAACTACCTCATATATCTTTTTTTTTTTTTAATTTTTATTCTTTTGCTACCTTAACTTGTATATTTTATCTTGTCAATTTAAATCTAGTTATACTCTAATTCTTGTAAACAACTTACATAGCACCTTAGTGCAATTACAATTGAGAGTCTTGTGCCTTTTTTATATTATTAGATTAAACTCAGTTGTACTATAGTCAATACCAAATTCATTATATTAGACCATATTGCAATTACTAGTGAGAGACTGGTGCTATTTTTAATTTGTATTTTTATATTATTAGAGTAAATCTAGTTGTACTATAGCTCATTCTAGCTCAAAACATAGACTCCGCAAAAGTCATTATATTAGACCTTAGTGCAATTACAAGTGAGAGTCTTGTTCTATTTTAAATTTGTATCTTTATATTACTAGTTTATACCTAGTTGTACTTTAGTTCATTCCAGCACAACACATAGACAACATCAACTTCATTATGTGTAGTAGTGACTATACTCTATATGACCAAAATACTCTAGCTATATACTTATCCAAGCTTCCCACCACTACAGATATCAGTACTAGAACTCAACACATAACTCAGGATATAAATAACCATAATTTAAACCTAGAAGATGATTGATCACGTTGACCCTGATCTAAACCTCCATAATCTGACACACAATCAAAACCTATTGGAAAGTAACTGCCTTTATTACACAGCATCACAAGCCAGCACTATCCTAAACAATGCTAAAAGCCTATCAGTACTCAACTACAACATCAGGTCCTTAAGCAAACACTATGATGACCTCCTGGCACTCCTTGAATCACTAAAGACACCCTTCTCCTGCATTATTCTTACTGAGACCTGGCTTAAGCAGGACACAATAGATATCTACCCTCTACCAGGATACACAGCAATTCACAACTGCAGACCAAACCAAGTTGGGGGTGGTACTGCAATCTATTACTCTAACCAATTATCTTGTATTAGCACCACTTGCTTTAGTGATGAATATGGGGAATACATTTTTGCTAATTTTACTGTAAAAAACCTTAAGACGCCCATAACAATCGGTGCCATTTACCGGATACCTCACACAAACATCCCAAATTTCAGTGAGAAATTAAAGTCACTAATAACAAACAGACAAATGAATAAGCACCACCTTCTCTTAGCTGAAGACTTCAACATCAACCTTGGCTTACTAGATTATCAGCCTGTAACTGATTTCATCAACAATATGAACAACACACATCTCATACCAACAATAACTAAACCAACCAGGCTCACTGAGACAAGTGCAGCCATAATAGACCACATATGGACCAATATACTAGCCCCCCTTAAATCAGGGATAATCACAGATAGCACTACAGACCACTACCCTACCTTCCTCCTGACAAACATTAATAAACCACCACTTGAATACAACAAAGTCTCATTTAGACTCCATGACGAGGCCTCAATAAGGAAGTTCACAACTGACCTAGAGATTGTTGACTGGCCTACAGAATTCTCCAAGGCCAATGGTATTGATGACTGGACAGACATTTTTCTTAACAAATTACTTAGACTATACAACAAACATTGTCCTATAAAAACGAAACAGATCACAAACAAACGGCTTGGTTGCCCATGGCTAACCAGCACCATTCTGAAATCCATTGACAAGAAACACCAATATGAAAAGCAATATAGACAGGGCTTAATACACAAAGATATTCTTAAACACTATTCATCAGTTCTCACCAAAGTAATAAAGAAAGCCAAACAACTATACTACTCCAGTAGATTCACAGACACTAGAGGAGATATAAAAAAGACCTGGAAAACACTCTCTCAGATTCTAGGGACCCACAAACTGAAAAAAACCAAGAATATTGTCCTAACTAAACCTAATGAAACACCACTACATCCCACTGACACAGCTAACAAGATAAACGACTTCTTCTCAACCATAGGATCTAATCTAGCCAATAAAATCCCACATACTAATGCCCATGCCGGGGACTACCTAGATGGAAATTTCCCAAATTCCTTCTATCTTGCACCAACTGAGCCCTCGGAAGTCACCGAGATTATAAAGTCACTTAAAAACAACTCAGGGAATCTATCTAATGTCCCACCAATACTGTACAAGCGAGCGGCCCATATCCTTTCGCATGCTATTTCATTACTTTTTAACAAGTCACTAGAAACTAGCACCTTCCCGAAACTACTCAAGATGGCAAGGGTTACACCAATACATAAAGGTGGTGACCCTACAGACTTAAACAACTATAGGCCAATATCAAACTTACCATTGCTATCCAAAATCTTCGAGAAACTCATGCACAGGAGACTATATTCATTTATAACAGCACAAAACATACTCAACCCCTGCCAATTTGGATTTAGGAAAAATAAAAGCACTAATGATGCAATCATAAAAATGCTAGATCTGCTTTACACAGCATTGGAAAATAAGGAATATCCACTAGGAATTTTTATTGACCTAAGAAAAGCTTTTGACACAGTAGACCACGACATCCTACTCCACAAACTTGACCATTACGGTATAAGAGGCCATGCGCTTGCTTATTTCAAATCTTACCTTACTAACAGGTATCAGTATGTTACCATTAAAGACACAGCATCAACAACACAGCCACTTGATACTGGAGTTCCGCAGGGAAGTGTCCTAGGTCCCCTGCTCTTCCTCATATACATCAATGATCTTCCAAACGTATCCCAACACCTGAAACCCATTCTCTTTGCTGACGACACGACTTATGTCATCTCTCACCCTAATCTTGCCACCCTCAACACCATTGTTAACGAGGAGCTGATCAAAATATCGACTTGGATGACAGCCAATAAACTTACGCTTAACACTGACAAAACCTACTATATTATGTTTTGTAGCAGAGCAGGATATGCACAAATTAACATTAAGATCGACAACACTCTAATTACCAGACATAATGAGGGCAAATTCCTAGGCCTATACCTTGACAACAACCTGAATTTCAGCACCCATATCCAACAATAACCAAAAAAGTATCCAAAACAGTTGGGATCCTCTCCAAGATACGATACTACGTGCCGCAAAATGCCCTTCTCACACTATACCATTCACTTATTTATCCATACCTCACCTATGCTATTTGTGCTTGGGGATCAACTGCAGCAACACACCTAAAGCCAATAATAACCCAACAAAAAGCTGCAGTAAGAATAATCACTAAATCCCATCCCTGGCAACACACCCCCCCACTCTTCATAGATCTAAACTTACTCCCTGTTCAGTACATCCACACTTACTACTGTGCAATCTACATCTACAGGACCTTAAACTCCAATATCAACCTTGACCTAAAACGCTTTCTTGATAGTTGTGACAGAACCCACAGGCATAACACCAGACACAAACATCTCTACGACATTCCCCATGTCCGACTAAACCTTTACAAAAATTCAATGTATGTCAAAGGCCCTAAAATCTGGAACACCCTACCTGAGAACTCTAGAACTGCAGACACATTCATCACCTTCAAAACTACCATTAGAAAACATCTTGTCTCCCTGATAAACCCCATCAACTAACTACACGAATACCACCTGGTGGTTCACACTTACACTCACTCACCCATTTGACCATAAACAGAAATATTAATCTCAATCTTAAAATAATGAATCCTATGATACTCCAATACTGAAACTATGTACTGTGCCAAAACAAAAGCATTCACATTGCTAAACTCACAAACTAGTATTTAGTCACTTAGCCATAATACCAACTTACCTCATAATTTGTAATATTTTAAAATAAAGAATTAAACTAAGTCTGCCCGAAATGCCTAGCCATGCTAGGCGTTCTAGTGGTACACTCTGTAATCATTATTTAACTACATGTAAACCACACAACAACCAAATTCTGTAAATTCAACATTGTAATCTTTATAGAGAATAAACTTTGAATTTGAATTTGAATTGATTTTTGCCAATGTTCAATGAACTTTGTGTAAGTCAAGTTGGTAAATTTTATTAAGTGTATTCTAACCTAACTACTCTGTAATCCGGCAAACTCAGTAATCCGGCACACTACAGGTCCCAATGATGCCGGATTTGTGATGGAGGACCTGTATAATAATAATGTACTACATAATAATAATAGACGGCTTCAAAAGGCCATCACTAGATGGAACTGTTTACCGCAACAAAGTGGGAGCGGTTGTGGCCGCCTCCACCTGTTACATAATGACATAGTATTTTATTCATTCTAGAATATATATCAGGTTTCTATGTTATTTATATTGTTTATTATTTCATATTAGATGAACTGTGATAGAAAAATAAGCTGTAGAGTTGATGATAGCGAAATATTCAAGGAGTATTTTGTCCTGTTTCCAGGCAAACTCTCGTCGGCCGCCACCGCCACCTCACATATATAATGACATATTTTATTCATACTGGAGTATATATCAGGTTTCTACATTATTTATATTGTTTGTTATGTCATATTAGAAGAACTGTGATAGATAAATAAGCCGTATAGATGATATCAGCGAAATTATTCAAGAAGTATTTTGTCTGGTCTCCAGACAAACTCTCGTCCACCGCCAACACCGCCCATACCACTACATGAATTACATATTTTATTCATTTTAGAATATATATCAGGTTTCTATGTTATTTATATTGTTTTTATGTCATATTAGATGAAGTGAGATAAATAAGCCGTAGAGTTGATATTAGCGAAATTATTGAAGTACGTACAGAATTCCACTGGAACGGATTAAATGCATTTCAATTAATTTAAATGAGGAAAACTGACTCTGCAAACGAGCAAATCTAGTTGCGAGCAAGGTCATGGAACGGATTAAACTCTCGAGTAGAGGTTCCACTGTATATGTAAGTAGGGCCGGCCTTAAGCCAATTGAACCGATTGCTCCCAATTGGGCCCCATGCCTAAGGGGGCCCTGAGGTAGAGTGTAAGCTGCTCTTGGCTTGTCAAGTACACACAACAACACAAAGTAAAAAAAAAAAGGGGGGCTTTGGATATAACATGTTGGCGAATTTCCCCGAAAGTGGTGGTGAAGTTGCATGATGGGGTACCGATTGTACCCAACATTTGATTATAGGAAAAAAAATGAACACCTGAAAAAGTATCAAAATTTATTTGGATTCTTGTGAAATTTTCAGGGCCTGTCCAAGGACATCATAAGAAAATGTGCAGCAGATCTGGAAGTGGCAGTGACAGAAGTCAAGGTGGCACAAGAAAAATATCAAGTTAAAACCACAAAACTGGTTGATATAGATGGATACATGTTTTGTGAAGAAATGGAGGCACTAACATCAATTCTGCCATCAGAGATTTAAAACCCCATTAAAATGCTTGAATTCCTTGCTTGCAAAGACAGGTCTACCGCATTTCCAAATTTATTTATTGCTCTTTGGGTTTTCTTGACAATCTCAGTGACTGTGGCATCTGGAGAAAGGAGTTTTTCCAAGATGAAACTGATCAAAACTTACTTGAGATCATCAATTCAGCAAGAACGTTTGAACAGTTTGGCGATTATGTCCATTGAATCTGAAATTAGCAGTTTAAACTTCAACAAAATTCTAAATAACTTTGCAGAGAAAAAAACAAGAAAAATAACTTTCTCCTAATAAAAGGTACTAGTAATATGACTCATTTATAGCTCATGAATATTAAGTGATTTTTAGAAGTCCAAAAAAGATAATTTGTTTCCAACAGTGCACTTAAATTCTGATTTTTTTCTGAACAAAAATAAATTAATATTTTTAATAAATCATTTCAGTCACTAAATCAAGTGGTATTGTGACTATGTACTTTTCGGAGGTGATATACAAATTTTGTTTGTTACTTGTAGGCTTACATGTATGCAGTTTTACATTAAAATGTAACTTACATCTGTTTGGTCTATTAACTCGCATGCATGTCTGAAGTGCACAGTTTGATTGCTTTCCATACATGGGGCCACCAAAACTGTTCCCAATTGGGCCCTGCACCTCCTAGGGCCAGCTCTGTATGTGAGCAGGCTTTCTCCCAGTTGTTTTATTTTATTATTATTTTATTATTATCACACTGGCCGATTCCTACCAAGGCAGGGTGGCCCGAAAAAGAAAAACTTTCACCATCATTCACTCCATCACTGTCTTGCCAGAAGGGTGCTTTACACTACAGTTTTTAAACTGCAACATTAACACCCCTCCTTCAGAGTGCAGGCACTGTACTTTCCATCTCCAGGACTCAAGTCCGGCCTGCCGGTTTCCCTGAACCCCTTCATAAATGTTACTTTGCTCACACTCCAACAGCACGTCAAATATTAAAAACCATTTGTCTCCATTCACTCCTATCAAACATGCTCATGCATGCCTGCTGGAAGTCCAAGCCCCTCGCACACAAAACCTCCTTTACCCCCTCCCTCCAACCTTTCCTAGGCTGACCCCTACCCCGCCTTCCTTCCACTACAGACTGATACACTCTTGAAGTCACTCTGTTTCGCTTCATTCTCTCTACATGTCTGAACCACCTCAACAACCCTTCCTCAGCCCTCTGGACAACAGTTTTGGTAATCCCACACTTCCTCCTAACTTCCAAACTACGAATTCTCTGCATTATATTCACACCACACATTGCCCTCAGACATGACATCTCCACTGCCTCCAGCCTTCTCCTCGCTGCAACATTCATCACCCATGCTTCACACCCATATAAGAGCGTTGGTAAAGCTATACTCTCATACATTCCCCTCTTTGCCTCCAAGGACAAAGTTCTTTGTCTCCACAGACTCCTAAGTGCACCACTCACCCTTTTCCCCTCATCAATTCTATGATTTACCTCATCTTTCACAGACCCATCCGCTGACACGTCCACTCCCAAATATCTGAATACATTCACCTCCTCCATACTCTCTCCCTCCAATCTGATATCCAATCTTTCATCACCTAATCTTTTTGTTATCCTCATAACCTTACTCTTTCCTGTATTCACTTCTAATTTTCTTCTTTTGCACACCCTACCAAATTCATCCACCAATCTCTGCAACTTCTCTTCAGAATCTCCCAAGAGCACAGTGTCATCAGCAAAGAGCAACTGTGACAACTCCCACTTTATGTGTGATTCTTTATCTTTTAACTCCACTCCTCTTGCCAAGACCCTCGCATTTACTTCTCTTACAACCCCATCTATAAATATATTAAACAACCACGGTGACATCACACATCCTTGTCTAAGGCCTACTTTTACTGGGAAATAATTTCCCTCTTTCCTACATACTCTAACTTGAGCCTCACTATCCTCGTAAAAACTCTTCACTGCTTTCAGTAACCTACCTCCTACACCATACACCTGCAACATCTGCCACATTGCCCCCCTATCCACCCTGTCATACACCTTTTCCAAATCCATAAATGCCACAAAAACCTCTTTAGCCTTATCTAAATACTGTTCACTTCTATGTTTCACTGTAAACACCTGGTCCACACACCCCCTACCTTTCCTAAAGCCTCCTTGTTTTATATAAAATCAAAATACAGAAACAAGATGAATGTGGGACTTGATCTATGCCTAAAACTGTCAATGAGCCTGAAATTCAAAACTGTCAACAAAGCAGCATCAACCATCTCATTAAACTAGTAATTTTTTTTAATACTGTCATTTATTTAAGTGCATACAAAACTATGTATGTCTTTCAAATGAGAGATAAAACTTGAAAATGAGTTTGTCAGTTAATAAAACTGGCTGTTGAGTAACCAGACCTTTCAAAAACCTGGGGTCAATAGGAAAATTAAAATAAAATGGGTCATTGATGGTGTAAAGATTGGGAACCACTACTGCAGTGACTGTTTACAGTGATGCTGAGCAATAATGTCAGAGCCTCAGAGGACCCAGGAAGTCAGTCCCTCAACTATGAATTTCCATGTACAGTATGCAGACACCCAAGTGATATATATATGTACCTCGAGAGATGAACACATTGGCTGTTATCCTTTGATCAGAAAAGGAATTTGGAGAAACACTTGCAATAGCAGTGACAGATGGTGCCTTATAACTATGAATTTTAACCCTTAAACTGTCCAAACATAGATCTACATTAACTCGTGTAGCACTCTGAACATAGATCTAAGTTCAATTTTACATGCTAATGTAAAAAAATGCAGGTCTACGTTCGGAGCGCTACAAGAGCGAGCGTAGATCTATGTTTGGACAGTTTAAGGGTTAAAGTTAAGAGAAAATAGTCAAATAAATTGTCAGCATACCCTACCACATAATATTTAATACAATACTGTAAACTGATTACATATACTACTGACATAGACATACAAAATGGGGTATGTATATGCAACAAGATAATATAATCTTGAAAATTTAAATACAGTGCATATTTAACATGTGTCTGGATTTAACCTCATTTATAGTTTTAATGAATAATAACTTCAATATTTACCCAGTCAGTTCCTAAGTAATGGAGCCCAGAATGGACGTGTAAGCCACATCAATCACTGCCATACATTTTTTTGTTGTCTTTCATAGTGGATTTCTCATAGTAATCTCGGAAATGTTCTTCTTCAATGGCCATCTTGTTTCTCACTTCAGGAGAATTGTGAACATGTAGAAAAAAAATATAAGCAAGCTTTAGACTCATTATAATATCACTAGCTAGTGGAATTCACTTTACAAAATATAGAGTAAACACAGACTTAAGTCAGAGCCCAACAAGCATGTAACCCAGAACCGGACTGCTCTATTTCTGACTTATGCATCCAAAACGATAAATTTAAAAAAGTCAAAGTTACCATGCAGATCCGTGAGAAAATG
Source organism: Cherax quadricarinatus (assembly GCF_038502225.1). Classification (NCBI taxonomy): domain Eukaryota; kingdom Metazoa; phylum Arthropoda; class Malacostraca; order Decapoda; family Parastacidae; genus Cherax; species Cherax quadricarinatus. The sequence continues at coordinate 20,208,894 of NC_091340.1, read as the reverse complement.
TATCCAACATAAGTCATATTTCTGATTAATGTGTGGGTAATTTTATTACACTGTAGCACCATATTGTACAGGCAAGCCCCACTTTACAGCACTTTGCTTTACTACATTTCGGTAATGCAGTGATTTTCAATTATACCCATTATTCATTTATTCAGATTTCGTACAATAAATATATTCACCACCTACCACAAGCTAATGTAATAATAATAATAATAATAATATCTTTATTTCTACAAGTACATGTACAAGGTATACAGGCCTAGCTGACATCAATGATGTACTACTATGCAGAGCATTTCGGGCAAATTAGGTCAATTTTGTCCTGGGATGTAACCCACACCAGTCGACTAACACTAAGGTACCCATTTTACTGACGGGTGAACATAGACAACTGGTGTAAGGAAATGCCCAATGTTTCTACCCTTGCCAGCAAACGAACCCAGACCCTCAGCATGTGAAGCGAGAGCTTTTGCCACCAGGTATTGTGTGTACTGTATATAAATTTTTTAGGCGTAGCTCTATTGTTCACTTAATACATGATACTGTAAACTTGTTATCAGGCTTTGATGTGTATTTGAAAGTGAAAAATGGCTTTGTTTCACTTTCCAGTGATATTTGCTTTACAGTTTAAATCTGCTGTATAAATAGGGCCCACCTGTATGTGGAACTGGGTTGTTTTCTTTATATGCTGTATACAGTAAGATTAAGATTAAGATGCTTATTTTGACAAATTACATGGTTGTACAGAAGAATATAAGAGTTTATTTATTTATTTATTTAATGTCTTTGCAAACAGCACATTGAGATTGTGTATATACAATAGTGGGTTGCAATACAAAGAGAGCCTCTATTATGCCTTGGCATTATGGGCCAACTTAACATTATTGGCTTACATTTTACTTAATACTAAGGAGTAGTATATCATAGTTGTACAGTAGGATAGTAATTATTTCATAGTTGTACAGTAGAATATTAATTATAAATGAATCAAAATCTGTATTATACAAAGATATACGTATTTATATTCTAAAATGCTATTGTGAAAAACAATGATTCAATTATAGTCCTGTCAACAATGGATAAAAGGTTCAATGTGATTGTTTCAGTTATGATGTGGGAGTACACAGGTGAGTAAATGTATACTGTGTATTTAGCATTTAGTCTAGGGTGATTAAGTGGCTTTTGAGAAGAGTCTTAAATTGATTTTCAGACTGGGTTACTTTAATATCTTCTGGTAATGAATTCTATATTTTGGGGCCCTTTATGTGCATAGAGTTTTTACACAGTGTGGTATGGACACGAGGTATATCAAAAAGAGATCTGTGTCTTGTGTTGTGGTCATGTGTCCTGTTTAGGTTGGTGAGGAAAAGTTTGAGTGGGGGCTTTATATTTGTGTGTATTGTTCTGTGTATATATTAGGCACATGAATAAGTATGGATGTTCTTAATGGTAAGCAGATTCAGACTTCTGAAAATTGGTGGAGTATGCTGGCGGGAGTGGGAATTTGTTATCATTCTTACTGCTGCCTTTTGCTGGGTTATTAGGGGTTTTAGGTGATTGGATGTTGTTGATCCCCATGCACAAATTCCATATGTAAGATAAGGGTATATGAGTGAATGGTACAGTGCCAGGAGAGCTGATTGTGGAACGTAGTACCTTATCTTTGATAGTATGCCTACAGTCTTGGAGATTTTCTTGGTGATTTGTTGTATGTGTGTCTGGAACTTAAGGCTACTGTCAAGGTGGATACCTAGGAATTTTCCCTCTGTGAGTCTTGTGACTGATGATCCATTTAGCGTAATGTTAATAGGATCATTTGCAGCTTTGTTTCCAAACTGAATGAAATAGATTTTATCAGTGTTCAGGGTAAGTTTGTTAGTCATCATCCAGGCAAATATTTTCTGTAATTCAACATTGACTGTGTTTGCTAGTATGACTGCATTTGGGTGGGAAAATACATATGTAGTGTCATCTGCAAATAATATAGGTTTGAGTAGCTGTGATGCATTTGGTAGATCATTGATGTAGATGAGAAAGAGGAGTGGTCCAAGGATGCTTCCTTGTGGGACTCCTACTGTGATTGGTTGGGTGGAGTAGTTTGCATCATTTGCATACACATATTGAGTTCTGTTACTAAGGTATGACTTTAGGCAGTTGAGGGAGTGGCCTCTGATACCATAGTGCATTAATTTGGAGTACAGTAGTTCATGGTCGACTGTATCGAAAGCTTTATGTAAATCAATGAAAATGCCCAGCGGGACTTCTTTCTTTTCAAGTGAGGTATATATTAGTTCTAGCATGTGTATGATAGTGTCATTTGTGCTTTTATTATTTCTGAATCCAAACTGACAAGGGTTTAATATGTTGTGTGAAATGAGGTAGGAACAGATCCATCTATGAATTAATTTTTCAAAGATTTTAGAGAGCAGTGGTAAGTTAGATATTGGTCTATAGTTATTCAAAGTCAGCTTAGTCACCTCCTTTATGGATCGGAGTGACCCTTGCTATTTTGAGGATTGTTGGGAAGGTAGCTGATTCAATGGATTTGTTAAAGAGCGTTGCAATAATTGGTGACAATACTTGAGAAGCTTTTTTGTACATAAAAGCAGGCAAGCTGTTTATGTCTCCTGCCTTGTTTTTAAGGGTGTTTATGATGAACATAACTTCAGTGGGTTTGGTTGGAGCTAGGAATAGCATATTTGGGTAGGTTCCTGTAAGGTAGTCTGATGGACGGGCGTTTGTGCTTGGTATTTTGTTTGCTAGATTTTTTCCTATGGTGGAGAAGAAAACATTAAGTCTGTTTGCTGTTTCAGTTGGAGTGAGTGGGGGTTCATCTGATTTTGTTAGTTTAATTGTTTTGTTTTTGGATAACTTTTTAGTTAAAAGAATTTCAGATAGAGTTTTCCAGGTTTTTTTCATATCATCTTTGATGTTACGTAATCTATTTTCATAATACAATTTTTTTGACCTTCTTATGAGGCTGGTAAGTGGTGACGAGTAATTTCTCGACTGTTCTCTAGTTATTTGACCCATTCTATACTGTTTTTCATATTTGTGCTTTGTGTTAATGGATTTGAGGATGCTTGGTGTTAGCCAGGGATTATTCAGTCTATTTGCTGTGATCTGTTTAGTTTTTCTGGGGCAATGTCTGTTATAGAGGCATTGGGATTTTTTTAGAAAATTATTTATACATTCATTCATATCTGTATATGTTTCAAGCTCATTTTGCCAATCGATGTTATTCATAGCTGCTATAAAGTTGTTAACTGCTGTCTCGTTATGTAGTCTGAAGGTTACTTTAATAATGTCTTGTGGTAGTTTGCCCAGATTAGTTATGAGAAAGGTTGGGTAGTGGTCTGTAGTGTTGTCTGTGATTATGCCTGATTTTAAAGGGGATATGGTGTTTGTCCAGATGTGGTCTATTAAGGAGATGCTTGTCTTGGAGATTCTTGTAGGTATTGCTGGTAGCAACAGGCAGTTACATAATGTGTTTGTGAATTCGGTTACTTGTGGGTCCTGGTCGTGTAGTATGTTTATGTTGAAATCACCTGTTAGTAGTAGGTGGTCTTTATTCATGTGTGCATTAGTAATCATGTTTCCTAGTTTTTCACTAAAGTGATAAATATTTGACTGTGGTACTCTGTATATGTTTATAATTGTGAGGGGTTTTTGCAGGTCTTTTGATTTAAATTTGGCTATGATATATTCTCCATGTTCATCCCTTGTGCAAGATTTATTGATACATTCGAGTTGATTTGAATAGTATACAGCTGTTCCTCCCCCTTGCTGGTCTGTTCTACAGTTGTGTATGGCCATGTAGCCAGGAATGGTATACAAATCTGTAATATCAGGCTTAAGCCAGGTTTCTGTGAGTGTGATGATTGATATTTTGGAATGAAGGGAACTGAGTAATGTTGTGAAGTCATCATAATGTTTGCTCAAGGATCTGACATTGTAGTTAAAGATGGTTATGTTATTGTTTGCACTGAGTAATGTCTTTGCTTGGTCTGCTGTGTAGTAATTACAGTTACTGTTTGATTCATGTAATTCATTTAGTAAAAAGTTTACATCAGGATCTATGTCTGTAATCATAGGATGAGAGTAATTTTACAAACTAGATTTTCTGAGTAAAATTATATAAGATTTATATTGAATCTACAACTAGACTTATGACTAAGACTCCGTGATTAATCTAAAACTTGTAAAAATTTGAAAGAAAAAGCGATTATTAAAGAACTGATAATTCAGTTATACACGTAAGTATCTAATAGCCCCTTAATTATTTTAACAAGTGAGTTTATGAACTACAGAAGATATTTACAGTTAAAATAAAGGAGCTAATGGATATAATAGTAAAAGAATGTATTAAGAGTAAAATCATTAGCACCTGAGGTAGTCTATAGCACCTGGAGTATTTTAATGGCAAAATAGTTAACTTATTACACTTTAGCCCCTGAGAATAGCACTTTGATTGTTTTAACAATTGTGAATATATGAACTGAGGTAGTTATTTAAAGCTTAAATAAGGGAGAAAATATATAAGGGACTAAATTAAGTAAAGGTAAACAACGTTCAATGGACAGATAATCACTATGATATAATGGCAAAATAGTGAACTTATTATACTTTAGCACCTGAGAATAGCACCTTGATTATTTTAACCCTTTCAGGGTCCGTCCCGTAGATCTACGGCTTCACGTTGAGTGTCCAAACCGTAGATCTACGCCAAAATTCTAGCGCCATCAAATTTAGCGCGAAAGCGCTCATAGGCCTACATGTGAGAGAACGGGTCTGCGTGGTGGGTGTGTGCCATAAACAAAAAATCTAGGCGCCCGCATAGCATTGTGGGAACGCCGGCTCAGTTACCCTTGTTCACCATGCCTCGTCGCAAGTCAGCTCTCACTCCACGGAAAATTGGGACTCTCCTCTTCCTATCTGATAGTTCTGACACTGATGGAAGTGGAAATGATGACGAATTCTTTGCCTTTGATCAGTTTGTGACCGAAAGGAATGACAAGGATATCGATAATAGTGCAGAAAACTCTGACAATCCTCAACCTTCTACCTCTAGTGTGGGCACTCGTCAGTCACGGTCAGTTGTACTTCAACGCAAGAGAAAACTAATATTTTCGTGTGGCCAGGCCTCTGACTTCAGTAATGATGATGATAGTGACGTGGATTGTGATTTTATTGCGCTTGACGATCATTCGAGTAGTGATAGTGAGGAATCATATTCACCAGTGAAGCGTCGGTATGTATGCCGCCACATGCGCTCGGGTAGTGTACCCTATGCTGTGCCCAGGGGACGGAGTACATCCTGGAGTACATCCCGTGGCCCTACACCAGGTTTAGATAGTGATAGTGAGGTTGATGTGGCTACACTTGGCATGGATAGACAACAGGCATCAGCAGTTGGTGGTAGTGGTGATGGTAGTGGCACCGCCATGCGTGACTCACCAGCCCAGGCTGGGACCCACGCTGCTGAGTCCTCAGTTCAAGGACAAAGCGGAGCGTCAGCCACCAGCCCACCACAACCACAACCACCCGCACAACCAGCCTATGATGTCCAGTATCCACCAGCAAACTGTATCTGGGATTGGCAGCAAAATCCCAATTTTGTTCCCAAGCCCCACCACTTTGATGAGTCTCAAAGTGGAATTCTACCTACTTGTCCCCTTGGAACCACGGCCAATGAACTGAAATTCTTTGAATTATTCTTTGACCAGCCATTGATGGAAACTATTGTCAGGGAAAGTAATAAGTATTTTGAGTACACCATGGCAAATACGATCATATCACCACAGTCAAGACTACACCGGTGGAAAGAGACGACTGTTGCAGAAATGTATTTGCTTTTTGCAACAATAATGTTTATGCCTCATGTTTATAAGCATAATATAAAAGCATACTGGTCCACAGATCAGCTAATTTCTACCCCGGTCTTCAGTGAAATCATCCCAGTGAACAGGTTTATCTTACTGTTACGTATGTTGCATTTTTCTGACAAAACCAGGCCTGACAGAAGCGACAGGTTATACAAGATTAGAAATGTTTTTATGTATCTCAAACAAAAGTTCAGCATATACTTTTATCCATTCAAGAATCTTGTAATTGACAAGTCTTTGATTTTGTTCAAAGGTAGACTGTCATTCAAGCAGTATATACCGAGCAAGAGGAAATGCTTTGGTATAAAACTGTTTGTACTCTGTGACTGTGACAGTGGCCTGGTGTTGGATATTGTTGTATACACAGGAAGTAAAACATTGAAAGATACCAAGATGTTATTGGGTATATCAGGTGACATAGTGAGAAACATGATGGCACCTTATCTTGGTAAGGGGCATACATTATATACCGATAACTGGTACACAAGCCCATTACTCAGTGATTTCTTGCGAGTGAACAAGACAGATGTGTGTGGCACAGTGCGTTCTAATTGTAAACATATGCCTAGGCTCAACGCAGGTGCTCGTGGTGATGACGTGCAGGTGTTTACTGCCAATGACATCATGGCATTACGGTGGCATGACACACGAGATGTCACATTGTTGACAACCATTCACTGTAATGAAATGCAAGACAGTGGCAAAGTTGATCGAGTGACTAATGAACGTATTTGAAAACCAGTGACAGTGATTGATTATGCACAAAACATGCGCTTGGTTGACAAATGTGACATGCAGATTGGTTTTGTTGATTGTGTTCGTAAGAGTTACAAGTGGTACATGAAACTTTTCTTCCATCTCATGGACATTTCAATGCTCAATGCATATAATACTGTATGTACCAAATAAAGACTGGCAACAGACCACCGTATGGTGAATTTTGTTTGTCCGTTGTCAGACAACTCATAATGAAGTACCAGGTAAGAACACCTGCTATACAACAAGGTCCTCGAATTCCTCAGGATATACCCAAGCGTTTGAGGAGGGAAGGTGATCATTTCATAATACAGCTTCAACTCAGAAGAAATTTGCTCAGAAGAAATGCATCGTCTGTGCACAAACAAAACGACGGCAACAAAGATGCAAAGACACTCGGTTTATGTGTGAGGAATGTAAGGTGCCTCTGTGTAAGGTGCCTCGTTTCAAGGAGTTCCAGAAGCTCCAGCAGTTCTAAAACCATGTCCAGTGATTGTAAATATGTAAATATATGATAGAACATTAGTATTATACAAGATTTGTGCATGTTTATTGTAATAAACAACAGTGGTAAACAATAATATGATAATAACTTTAGTGCGGTTATTGTGTTCAATACAGTGACTTTATATATATACATTATATACAGTATTGGTCTCTCAGGCTCCAAATGTTAGTAGGAAAAGAAAAAAATTAGAAAAGAAAAGAAAAAACTACAAAATCTGCTAAATAAAGTAATGTGCGTATGTGGAATTCGTCGATGTTGCCGCCACCACATCATTTTGGACAAACTTCTTGGCACTGTATCTCGGTAAGTACTGATTAGAATTTTTTTTTGTCTTATTACCTTCACAAAAATATGCTCTTTAATTCTGTAAGAAAAAACAATTTTTTTTTTTATTTCTTGGACACTGGAGTACCACTTCAGATTTATGAGGTAGCTGGTACTAGCTAGCAAAAGATAGTTTTGGGACTCACACAATAATGTAATTGGAATATACACTAATTGCTCACACAATATAAAGGGGATTAAAATAGCAGTGGTAAGCTGAATTAAATGGACAGTTAGCAACCATGAATAACATTAATTTGGAGTAAGATTTGTCTTGCAACACAAAATTATGAGCAATTAATAGCAATTAAAAAGTAAAATGTATTTGAGGTAGCTGGTATTAGCTAGTAAAAGAAATAATAATAATGCACAATAATGTAATAGTAAATAATAATAATGCACAATAATATAATAGTAAATAATAATAATGCACAATAATATAATAGTAAATAATAATAATGAACAATAATATAATAGTAACATACACTATATGCACCACACGTATATATGTGTTAAGGACACTTATCTAATCTGTTACAGAAATGTTAGCTTTTCTAAGGAAGGTAGAGAAATCATGTTCATTTGAGATGATGTATTGTTGTCCTGTTGAAGTTTTTCTAATTAGTATTTTCCCATCTCAAGTGAAACACTGATGTATTTTGTTTTCCAGTTTAAGTTTTCTCAACCTGAACAGAAGGTTTTGACGTTTTCTCGTTAGACACTCGTTGATGTACACTCCATGTTTCATTGTAATTGATGATTTAATTAAGTCCTTTCTTTTATTATATGAATGAAGTCTGATCATAATACTGTGTTTACTACCTGGTTTTCCTAGCAAACGAGGGACCACTGTACATGGTCTTGTATTTCCTGATAGCAGTTTCTTTGCACTGTTTTTGGGTTATGTCACTAGGAATGTGTGGACTGTTTATTATAACTGCATCAGACAACTTATCTTGTTCAGTTTTGTCGTCTTGGAAATCAAGATATTCATTCAGTCGAGTGTGCATGTTCTGATTCCAGTCCTTGATAGCTTCTTCAACCTTCATATTTAGAGTTGTTATTTGCTCAGTGTGACTGGCTATTGCTGTTTTCAGAGTATTTTCTGTGTCAGCACTTCCCGAGGTAATCTTCACTTCAAGGTTTAGGATGTTGTTCTCAAGGTTGGTTATCTTGGATTCTCGTCGTGCAAGTGTTGCTTTAATATCTTTGATTTTGTTTTCTAGAGCAACAATGTAGTCCCTGATATTGTCAGGAATAATCATACCTGAGTTATCATGGGTGAATCCTTTGAAGGGAGTGGAGTTGGAGGGGGAGTCAGCCATGTTTGTTGTTGTTGTTGTTCTCTGGGTGGCGGTGGTGAGAGGGGTTGATGATACACCAGCGTCCTGCTGGGTAGACAAGTTGAGTTCTAGGGTCCTTGGTGTTATTCTTTTCTTACTGCTGTTGTTTCTTCTGTGATATCCTTTCACAGTATCACTAAAGTAGATACTGTGTAGCTGTGGAGGAGGAGTCTTGATTTCCCTGAGCTTGGGTTAAGTGATTGTCTGGAAGCAGAGGCAGTGTTTGGGTTAGCAGGGCTGTCTTCCTTAGATCTTCTATTTTGTCAAGATTTGGGTGACATTCTAAGTATTCCTGGGTCATTTTGTGGTCTACATGGGTTCATGTAGTTGTACCTTCAATTAGGCCATCACAAGCTTTGATGAGCGATGGTTTCTTGAAGAATAAGAGCTGCTAGGATGCTGGTGCTGCCGGTGGGTTGTAGCTCCATTGGGTGTACATGCTAACAGCCCCATTGTATGCAGAGCATTTCGGGCAAACTTAAAGATTAATTTAAGATTAGTAAGGCAATAATACATAATTCATATGGTCATTAGATGAGTTACAGTGAGTACAAGAGAACTGAATATTCTATCAGGTAATGCTACATGCACAAATAACCCACACATAGAAGAGAGGAGCTTACGACGACGTTTCGGTCCGACTTGGACCATTTACAAAGTCACACTAACGAGAAGGAGAGAAGGAGGGAGTATATATAGGGAGTATATATGGGGGCTCTGGTGGCCTGGTGGTTAACGCTCTCGCTTCACACGGTGAGGGCCTGGGTTCGATTCCCAGCCAGAGTAGAAACATTGGACGTGTTTCTTTCCACCTGTTGTCTATGTTCCCCATCAGTAAAATGGGTACCTGGGTGTTAGTCGACTGGTGTGGGTCGCATCCTGGGACACTGACCTAAGGAGGCCTGGTCACAGACTGGGCCGCGGGGGCGTTGACCCCCGGAACTCTCTCCAGATAAACTCCAGGAGGTGGTAGTAGTAGTGGAGGTGGAAGGAAGTAGTAGTGGGGAGGTAGTAAGAGTAGGAGGGGCCAGTCAAATACTAAGAAAGAGGAGCACTGCAAGGGAGCTAGGTGCTCACAGAGGGTAAGAGCAAGAACACCGAGGGGGGGAAAACAAATAAATAAGTAAATAAAGAAGGAACAAATAAACAGGGTAGAAGAAAGACAACCCAAAGGAGAAAAAGGAAAAAGGAAAGGTAAAGAGGCACGACTTACTTCCACATTGAACAAATGTGACACCACCTATGACTGCTGCACCTCTCCTGCCTATGGTTTATAAGCTCCTTCTCTGCACTTATGCCGTATTCTATTCAAGATTGATGGACTGACCACATTGACTCAAGGCTGAGGGACTGATTACATCATTCTCCTCCTGTTCTTCAAGATTCTCCTTTGTATGGACTGATGAAGCCACTGTGTGGCAAAACGTTTCCTCAATAAAGATACCCAAGAGTTGCACATGTGTCTAATTTATCAAAACAAATTGTATCAGTTATGTTCAGTGTGTAAGTACATATACACTTTATATAAATAATTTATTATTTCTTTACATTCTGTAGTGTATTATGATTTATTATGTGTTTATATATGATATTTTCAATGTTTTCCTTAGAATACTAGTGATCTACTGCAGTTAGCCTCAAAAATACTATGTTTTCTCTTACAATGAGAGCATGGGAAGATACTCTCAGTATATACACAGGAAATGGTGGACACTTCCACTGCTGCCTATGCCACTATATTATGGCCTATTTTATTCATTCTAGAGTACAGTGGACCCCCGGTTAACGATTTTAATCCGTGCAAGAGGGGTAACTGTTATGCGAAATAATCGTTATGTGAATGAATTTTCCCCATAAGAAATAATGGAAATAAAATTAATCCGTGCAAGACACCCAAAAGTATGAAAAAAAAATTTTTTTACCACATGAAATGTTAATTTTAATACACACAAACTGAAAAAGGCATGCACACTTACATGACACTTACTTTTATTGAAGATCTGGTGATGATTGATGGGATGGGAGGAGGGGAGAGCATTATCTTCTTACTGTTTAGAAGGGGAATCCCCTTCCATTAGGACTTGAGGTAGCAAGTCCTTTTCTGGGGTTACTTCCCTTCTTCTTTTAATGCCACTAGGGCCAGCTTCAGAGTCACTGGACTTCTTTCGCACAAGATATCTGTCCATAGTGGCCTGTACCTCTCGTTCCTTTATGACTTGCCTAAAGTGTTTCACAACATTGTCAGTGTAATAATCACCAGCACGGCTTGCAATAGCTGTGTGAGGGTGATTTTCATCCATGAAGGTTTGCACTTCAAGCCACTTTGCACAGATTTCCTTAATCTTTGTAGTAGGCAACTTCTTCAATTTCTCTCTCCCCTCCTCTGAACCAGTTTCCCCAGGTCTGGCCTCTTGCTCTTGAAGTTGATCTATCAGCTTATCAGTGGTTAGTTCTTCATTGTCCTCCTCCACCAACTCTTCCACATCCTCCCCACTAACCTCCAACCCCAAGGACTTTCCCAATGCCACAATGGATTCCTCAACTGGCATAATCATCTCAGGGTTAGCCTCAAACCCTTCAAAATCCCTTTTGTCTACACATTCTGGCCACAGTTTCTTCCAAGCAGAGTTCAAGGTCCTCTTAGTCACTTCCTCCCAAGCCTTACCTATAAGGTTTACACAATTGAGGATATTAAAGTGATCTCTCAAAAACTCTCTTAGAGTCAGTTGAGTTTCTGAGGTCACTACAAAGCACCTTTCAAACAGAGCTTTTGTGTACAGTTTCTTGAAGTTGGAAATAACCTGCTGGTCCATGGGCTGCAGGAGAGGAGTGGTATTAGGAGGCAAAAACTTCACCTTAATGAAGCTCATGTCCCCATAAAGTCGCTCTGCCACGTCTGTAGGATGACCAGGGGCATTGTCTAACACCAGGAGGCACTTAAGTTCTAATTTCTTTTCAGTTAGGTAATCTTTCACATTGGGGGCAAATGCATGGTGTAACCAGTTATAGAAAAATTCCCTAGTGACCCATGCCTTACTGTTTGCCCTCCACAGCACACACAAATTATCCTTGAGGACATTCTTTTGCCTGAACGCTCTGGGAGTTTCAGAGTGATACACTAATAAAGGCTTCACTTTGCAATCACCAGTAGCATTGGCACACATGAGAAGAGTAAGCCTGTCTTTCATAGGCTTATGTCCTGGGAGTGCCTTTTCCTCCTGAGTAATGTAGGTCCTGCTTGGCATTTTCTTCCAGAACAGGCCTGTTTCATCACAATTAAACACTTGTTCAGGTTTCAGTCCTTCAGTTTCTATGTAGGGCTCTGGTGGCCTGGTGGTTAACGCTCTCGCTTCACACGGTGAGGGCCTGGGTTCGATTCCCAGCCAGAGTAGAAACATTGGACGTGTTTCTTTCCACCTGTTGTCTATGTTCCCCATCAGTAAAATGGGTACCTGGGTGTTAGTCGACTGGTGTGGGTCGCATCCTGGGACACTGACCTAAGGAGGCCTGGTCACAGACCGGGCCGCGGGGGCGTTGACCCCCGGAACTCTCTCCAGATTACCTCCAGATACTCCTTGAATTCCTGCACATATTTTTCAGCCGCTTTGTGGTCCGAACTGGCAGCCTCACCATGCCTTATCACACTATGGATGCCACTACGCTTCTTAAATCTCTCAAACCAACCTTTGCTGGCCTTAAATTCACTCACATCATCACTAGTTGCAGGCATTTTTTTAATTAAATCCTCATGCAACTTCCTAGCCTTTTCACATATGATCGCTTGAGAGACGCTATCTCCTGCTATCTGTTTTTCATTTATCCACACCAATAAGAGTCTCTCAACATCTTCCATCACTTGCGATCTTTGTTTCGAAAACACAGTTAAACCTTTGGCAAGAACAGCTTCCTTGATTGTCTTTCTGGTGCCCACAATAGTAGCGATGGTTGATTGGGGTTTCTTGTACAGCTTGACTAGGTCGGCTATACGCACTCCACTTTCATACTTATCAATGATCTCTTTCTTCATTTCTATAGTAATTCTCACCCTTATTGGTGTAGGGTTGGCACTAGAAGCTTTCTTGGGGCCCATGGTCACTTATTTTCCAGAAACAGCACCGAAAACACTGTAATAATACGAAATATTCCGAGTGTATGATTGGATGTTACCGCGGAGGCTGGCTGGTAAACAATGGCACGGGCGGCACATGTGAGGCTGGCTGAGGGCGCACATTGGACGCGTCTCGGACGAAAATCGGTGAGCGGGTTTTTAATCGGTATGCGCGGCAAAAATTTTGCGATTAAAGTAAGCGGTATGCGAAATAATCGCTATGTGATGCCATCGTTATGCGGGGGTCCACTGTATATATCATATTTCTGTGTTAATTATATTGTTTATTATGTCATATTAGATGAACAGTGATAGATAAATAAGCCATACAGCTGATAATAGAGTCATATTCAAGTATTTTTTATCATCTTTCCAGAGTGCAGGAATGAATTAATGGCTTTTCAATTAATTTAAATGAGGAAAATTAATTTAAAATACAAGTAAATTGAGTTACGAGCTAGCTCCTGGAACGGATTAAACTCGCAAGTCAAGGTTCCACTGTATTTAAAACAATGAAATTTGGTATTACAATGGAACAATTTACATTATGATGTACTTTATTACAATCTACTACTATTTAAAACAATGAAAAAACAGACATCCTAATTACGAAGTAGTAAGTTGTTGAACATTGATCAGCACAATGAGAAGATTTTGAGAAACTGGTAGTGGTTAGGTAGAGTCTGTCTGGCTAACTTTAGGTGATGAGGTGACTTCTTATTAAGGCCTTTAACTGATTTGCAGACAGGGGTCGTTTAGTGTGTTCTGGCAATGAATTCCAGATATTCGGGCCTTTCACATGCATAGCATTTTTGCATAGGGAGAGATGAACATGAGGGATATGGAAGAGTGATCTGTGTCTCGTATTATGGTTGTGTGTTCTCTTATAGTTATCAAGGAGGAGTTTGAGAGGAGGGTTTATATTTGGGTATAGTGTTCTGTGTATGTAGTTGGCACAACAATAAGTGTGGATGTTTTGTATATTTAGCAAGTTAAGACTCTTGAAAAGAGGTGGAATGTGTTGTCTAATGCAGGAGTTAATAATCAATTGCACTACAGCTTTTTGCTGGGTTATTAAAGGTCTAAGGTGATTTGCTGTGGTTGAGCCCCATGCACAAATACCATAGGTGAGGTAAGGGTAAATGAGAGAGTGGTCAAAGCTAGAAGAGCTGATTAGGGTACATAGTACCGTATCTTTGATAGGATGCTTACTGTTTTGGAGACTTTCTTGGAAATCTGCTGTATATGTGTCTGAAATTTGAGACTGTAGTCCAGGTGGAGACCTAGAAATTTGCCCTCAGCCTGTCTTGAAATAGGTGCACCATTTATCAATATGTTTAGCTGTACATTTGAAGCTCTGTTTCCAAAAAGCATGAAGTAGGTTCTGTCTATATTGAGAACAAGTTTGTTGGTAATCATCCAAGTAGATATTTTCAGCAGTTCAGCATTTACTGTGTCTCTATGACTCACGAAATTGTAATAACATGATTGCAAACAAGCCATAACACAGGCGGGGATAGAACCCGCGATCAGAGTCTCAAAACTCCAGACCATCGCGTTAGCCACTGGACCAGCTAGCCAAATAAGATTTGTCCAACTAGGTATATTTCTATACCATAGGAAGGTTAGCATAGGCACCACTGTGACCACAAATGCAAGTTTTTACAGACGAATCCCCAGCTAGCGTGGCCGTGACGAACTCTAGCTCAAGTCCCCTCAAAGCTGTTAACATGACTCATGAAATCGTAATGACACAATTGCAAACAAACCGTACTACGGGCGGGGATAGAGCCCGCGATCAGAGAGTCTCAAAACTCCAGACCGTCGCGTTAGCCACTGGCTAGCTGGAGCCGGACAATTGAGGGACCACTGTATACTCAATAATTCTAGTGGCTTCGAATCAAGTAGGAGAAAGCTGGTAGGCCCATATGTGAGAGAATGGGTGTGTGTGGTCAGTGTGCACTGTATGAAAAAATCCTGCAGTATGCATTGCAGAATTAGAGAGAAAAAAAAAAAACTCCGACTGTGTTTTTGGATTAAAGCGCCGACTTTGAGGTGTATTTTCATATAATATTTATGATTGTATTCTCATATTCTTGGTCTCATTTGATAGAATGGAAAACACATTACAGAAATAGAGATGATTTTGATTAGTTTCATGATGAAAACGACCTTGAAATTTAGCCCAAATTAGTAGAAATGTTCGATTTTTACCAATGTTCAAGAGTAGGCAAATCACATCACACGTCCAATACATGTCAACTGGAGAGTCTAATATTCTTTCACTTGTGCTTTGATATTATTTTTACCATTTTTACAATAATGCAGTAGCCTGCATAACAGTAAATCTTCTATTTTTTGTGTGAATAAAAAATCAAATTAGAAAGCAAGAGTAATATAAGAGGGGCCTGGAGACATGACTAATGAACAGAGGATATGTTATTTTAGTGCTAAGAATGTCTGCACTGTTTATTCTGGACCCTATTTTGAAACTGGCATCTTTTTTAATTTGCGTGAAATTGACCAAATTGCCAATTTCTGACCACTTTATTGGGTAATTGAAATTGGTTTCTTTTACTCAATTGATAGAAAAAATGGAGTTCTAAAGAAATAGCTATAAGTTTGGTCGACTGAAGCAATGGAATTGGCTGAAAATAGGGCTCAAAATCAGCGAAATCGCCGATGTGTATATATCGCCGAGATTGCTGACTTCGTGGGAGCATAATTCCTTAAGTTTTCGATAAAATTTCATACTTTTGGTGTCAATAGCATCGGGAAAAGATTCTCTATCATTTCATAAGAAATTTTTTTTTTTTTTTTCAAAAATTTTGCGACACAGAATGACAGTTTCAGAAATGGCTTGTGACAGTCAAAGCATTAATGTACTTAGTCTGACTTTTAGGTTATCTTAGGTAATCTACACATATGTTACTATGTATGATAATTTATGTACTGTATTTATGTGTACCTGTACCTAAATAAATTAAATTACTTAAAAGTAGGGTTAGGTAAATAATTATTTAGGCCCAATACACAAGCTAATTTTTTTTACAATTGTTATCTAGCAACCTTCAGAGAATTAATCATAAATTCATGCTGTTGAAAAATTTTTAAAACAAAAAGACACTTGTCATGCTCATACTATTATTATGATTTTGCCAAAGAAATAATGGAAACATCACAGATGCTCCATACTGGAGCTTAGACATAAGATTTTTATACAAAGCTGTTTTCTTAACCTATTTAAGAGATGAATTCCAGCTAAGATTTACACTATCTTTGCCTAGAAGGCCACTTTTAACAATCAGCAAACAGTTAGTTTAGTTTAATATGTTTATTATGCACCCCATACCCATCCTGTGGGCGGTAGTCAAAAGATTACAGAGGTACATAATGGGTCCAGGGACTGGGCCTCAAAGTTTTGATAGCTGAGCAAGTTACAGAGGTAATGAATTCACAATTTACAAAGGTAATGAACTCACAATTTACAAAGGTAATGACCTCCAGGTAGGTCTGGTCACAATCATGACAAGTTACAAAGGTATTTACAGATTACAGAGGTACACAATGGGTCCAGGGACTGGGCCCCAAAGTTTTGATGGCTGAACTAGGTACAAGGTAATGAACTCACAAGTTACAAAGGTAATGAACTCACAAGTTACAAAGGTAATGAACTCACAAGTTACAAAGGTAATGAATACTGTAAGAATGGTTACTTACGTTTATACATGGCTGCAATCATGAACAAATTTTAGAGTAATGAGCAATTCACACTTCCACACCATGTCACAACTGTATTGAGTTATTGGTGCAAATGTTGATTGCTGAGTCTCTCTCTCTCTCTCTCACACACACACACACACACATACAAATTCATACACACACACACATAAACACACACACACACACACACACACACACACACACACACACACACACACACACACACACACACACACACACACACACACACACACACACACACTCATACACACACACACACTCATACACACACACACTCATATTCACACACACACACACACACACACACACACACACACACAAACACACACACACATGCACATATGTGGTAATGCTTTATTTACAGCTAGCAAAGTCAGGGTATTTCTCCAGAATGGTCTGTAATATACCACTGTGGATAAAATACTTAGCCATTTCTTGAACACTTCTGAGTGAGTTGTTTCTAAATTCATTAATTTTATCGCACTCCAGTACATAATGACGCAGGGTGTGACAATAATCCATCTGGCAAAGTTTACATTTCATTTGGTCTACATCTGGTGGTGGTGATTTAACCTGCCAAAGATACTTGTAACCCAGCCGGAGCCGGGCGGTAGTGACATCCAAGAGTCTGCTTATTTTGTTGGATGCACCATAGACATGTGGCTCCTCCTGCATGATAGAATGATGATAGATGGACTCACTGGTGTCAATCTCCCTGAGCCTTAAGTCCATAAAATTCAGCTGAAGTTCTTTTCGTATTATTGTTCTCAAACTACTACCTGACAAGCCAAGATTGTAATCTGCTCCCTCTTTGAAAGCATACAGCTTAGCCAATTTATCAGTTCTATCATGCATCTGAAGACCAATGTGAGATGGAATCCACAGCATGTGCACTCTGACTCCACTGTCCACAATCCTACCATACCTGTGTCTGGCTTCTGACACAAGCATGCCACAATTTATGCTTAATGAGTTGAGAGCATTTATGGATGACAGAGAATCAGTTACAATTAAACTGTCAATCTTTGATACATAGATGCATTTCAGTGCAAGGAGTATGGCAAACAGTTCTGTCTGAAGGGTAGAGGCCCAATTATTGATGCGTGCTCCAATTTCTTTAAGAGAGCCATCACTCTGTACGACAACAGCAGCACTACCAGCTGCACCAGTGGATTGGTGAACAGAACCATCAACGTAAATAATTTGCGAGAGTGTGTGCTGTGTGACTAAGTTATCAATACAGCTTAAGGCCTCATGTTTGGCTTCAAGGCGAAGTTTTGGTTGTGATTTAAGAAGTAGTTTGGGGGGAAATGGAGGAATGGTAGTTTGGAATGGGGTAATATTCCATGGAGCGGAGAAGTGCCGCTGTTGCCTTACTTGACATAGATCATGTATCTGATTCATGCGGAGGTCGGTTCCAGTCTTTTCGATCCATCTGGAGGAGTGTTCACCAGTGCTGAGGAAAGTTTGGAGGGCTTCTGTGCAGGGGTTTGAATGAGCTTGCCTGAGCATATTAACCCCAATTAGGATATTTCTTTCAGTAACACGATCTCTGATGCTTGGAATATCAAGTTCTTTTTGCATATTTAAAATTTTGGCAGTACGAGGGCATCCTAGGATGATCCTCATTGCTTCGTTCTGCAGTTTTTCCAGCCCTCCAAGCTTCCAGTCAGACACAAGAGCAAGTAGTGGCGCAGCATAATCAACCAATGATCTAATATAAGCAAGATACATCATTTTCACAATTTTAACATTAGCACCATACCTGGGGTGAAGCCCTGCCACAACTCTAAGTGCTCTTAGTCGTTCTTTGTATTGGCGACAAAGTCTTGTTACAACAGGTCCAAGTAGTGGAACCTCAAAGCCTAGATACCTGTATCTGCTTACATATTCTAGAAGAGACCCATCATGCAATTGGATCTGACGAACTGTGCCTCTCTGTCGAGGAGGACGCCTATTGAGTATCTTTGTTTTATCAGTAGAGATTATCAACCCCAGGTCCTGACACGAGGCTAGTACATGATTAAGAATGTTTTGGGTGTTGGAGAATCCGGTGGTGTGAATCATTATATCATCAGCAAAACTAATCACATAATTATGGGGCTGACTAGGCATAGCATTAAGTAATGCATTAATTAGAATATTGAACAGTGTGGGACTGAGCACACCTCCCTGTGGGGTTCCTAATTCAAAGTCTTTAGTTACACTTCTATGTCCCTGGAACAACACAGACGATTTTCTGTTGGACAGGTAGCCTTTAATCCAGCGGAGAAGCCATCCTCCAACATCCATTCTGGCAAGTTCACTAATTATTACATGTCGGTTGGCTACATCGAAAGCGGATTTAAGGTCAAGGAAGGTAGTGTAGGAGCTGTCAGTGTGCAGGGTGAGAAAGGTGGCTATGCAATGATGCACGCTCCTTCCATGCATGAAACCATGTAACCGGGGAGACAAAAATTGTTTGATTCTGTACATGAGACGATTAAGAATCATTCTCTCAAATGTTTTACACAAGCAGCTAGTAAGAGATATTGGGCGAAATGCATTTTGTTGATTGGGCTTAGGATGAACATTAAAATGGTATAAAATACCGACAGATTGTTAGGTAAGACACATATGCAACAGTTAGGTATCTTTATTTTGAAACGTTTCGCCTACACAGTAGGCTTCTTCAGTCGAGTACAGAAAAGTTGATAGAAGCAGAAGATACTTGAAGACGATGTAATCAGTCCATCACCCTTAAAGTTTTGAGGTGGTCAGTCCCTCAGTCTGGAGAAGAGCATTGTTCCGTTGTCTGAAACCATATCATATGGTTTCAGACAACGGAACAATGCTCTTCTCCAGACTGAGGGACTGACCACCTCAAAACTTTAAGGGTGATGGACTGATTACATCGTCTTCAAGTATCTTCTGCTTCTATCAACTTTTCTGTACTCGACTGAAGAAGCCTACTGTGTAGGCGAAACGTTTCAAAATAAAGATACCTAACTGTTGCATATGTGTCTTACCTAACATTGGGCTTAGGAATTGGAATGATGAGGCTGTTGGTCCAAGATTGAGGGAGCTCCCCAGTTACATAGCTCATGTTATATAATTCAAGTAATGGATTACCTGGTACTCGACACAGCAATCTGAGTATGTTGTAAGTAATACCATCCTCACCAGGCGACGTGGAGTTGCCCTTAGTTAGCGCTGCATCAAGTTCATAATTAGTGAAATCAGCAAACATCAAGGCACCTATTTATATCTGGCATTAGCACTGCATGGTCAAGGATAGTTAAAGATCACAAGCAAGCAAAATCTGCTATAGGCAACAGACTCACGGGAGAGAACCAATGTACATACAGTTATTAAAGTAACCCAGTCTGAAAATCAATTTAGGACTCTTCTCAAAAGCCACTTAATCACCCTAGACTAAACGCTAAATACTCAGTACACACATACTACCTTATGTACTCCCACATCATAACTTCAACAATCACTTTGAACCTTTTATCCATTGTTGACAGGAATATAATTGAACTATTGTTTTCACAAAAAAGCATTTTAGACTATATGAATATATCCTTTGTCTTATACAAATTTAATTCCCTTATAATTAATAATCTACTGTTCAACTATGAATTACTATCCTACTGTACAACTATGATATAATCCTTAGTGTTAAGTAGTGTGTAAGCTAATAATGTTAAGTTGGCCCATAATACCTAGGCATAATAGAGGCTCTCTTTGTATTGCAACCCACTATTGTATATATAAAATCTCAATGTACTGTTTGTAAAGACATAAAATAAATAAATAAATAAATAAATTTACAATGTGTAATGAGGTTTTTATTGTTAAGAAGGGTTATGTGTAAAGAAAATGCCATCAAGAAATTATAATGATCAGATTATTAGGTATTTAGATTTCAATGAAGATTGAAGGTAATAAAGGACGTGACTAGTTTGCTTCTGTGTTGTAATGCAACAGATGATTTTAAGAGCAAGCCTATGCTAAGATATCATGCACAGAGTCACTGTGATATCTGGGAATGTAATAAGGCAACATGGATGAATGAATACAGCATCATTTGCTGATTGTTATTTTAATGCTACAATGAACATGTAGATTTTGAGTAAAAATGCTGCATTCAAAATTCTGCTGAGTGCTGATAATATCCTTAGGCAACCTTAAATTTTGCAATATTAGAACAAAATGTGCAGATTGCAATGTAACTACTAAATATGGCATGTATAATACTAATAATCTATTTCAGTGCAGTGCTCCTTCTTATGTTCTAATAATCTATTTCTAAAAGTACATGATACAACTTTACAGACCTAGCTGACATCAGTGACATAATATATAGAAAGTCCCTGGTTATTTTGGGTAACTTGTCACCCAGGATGCAACCCACACCAGTTGGCAAAAACCCAGGTACCTACTTACTGCTAGGTGAACAGGGACAGTAAATGTAAGGAAACATGCCCAATGTTTCTACCTGTACCGGGGATCAAACCATGAACACTCAATGTTTGAAATGAGTGTGCTACTAACCCAGATACAGGACTGATGATTCATGGAAATATTTAAGTGCAGGTACACATGCAAAGAAATTGAAAAACTTATTTCATTAATGAAAACGAGCCATGGGTTTAGCATAATTTACACCTTGCATATGACTAATGGTTCTATACACTGTACCATTTCATTATTCTGAAACGTAAGTCATTAGGGTGTTTCGTAGCTGAATTACTAGAGCATTCAGCTCACACACCGAGGTCTGGGGGTCGATCCCTGGTGTGACTGGAAACATCAGGACGTGTTTCCATAACACACCTGCTGTCCATGTTCTCTCATCAGTAAAATGGGTACCTGGGTGTTAGTGGACTGGTGTGGGTTGCATCCTGGGACAAAATTAACCTTATTTCCAGGAAATGCTCTGCATAACAAGTGGCTTTCTATACAGTAGTATGTCACTGATGTCAGCTATGGTCTGTATACCTTGTACATGTAAAAATAAAGATATAATTATTGAGAACTGTCTTATTTACACTGCAGGATGCAACTGAACATTTGACTAACACTCAGGTACATACTTCATGCTAGGCTAACATAGGCAGCAGGTATAAGGAAACATGACTAACATTTCAGCTGTGCTGGGGATGGACTGTGACTGCTGAGTGCAGCATCTACACAGTATAAGAAGCACTGCAACAGGCCTACTTCAGTGCTCTTTTCTTATGTTAAGTATATATAGGCACAGGTACACACAAGCACAATTATTATACACATTAACATCTGTAAAATACTTAGGACAACCAAAAAAAGTGCCTTATTTCTAGTGTGGTTCTTGTTGTTAAGCTCTGCTGATACCATCAAATAAGACACCAAAAATCACTGACCAAAATTCCCGACTTGAACCTCAAAATAGAGAAAGATCAATTAATATAATGATAAGATAATATTCACTGTAAAATGTGAGCGAAATAGACTATTACAATTAATAAGCACATTCTTCTACTGGCATGTCAATACGGGAAATAGTGTTACTGGCTGGACTACTTTATATGACCTTCAGTATGCCTCCCAGAGGAATACTTGCCATCAAGCTCATCACATGGCTGCCCAAACTCACATTCTGCAGCAAACTGGCGGTGATGTAGGAAAATACTCGCCATTTTGGTGGGTTTTGGAAGTAAAATTCTGGGAAATGTTGTTGGGGTTTATAGGGTCACTGAGAGATCGCTGGTGTTGTTGTTGTTGTTGGGGTTTATAGGGCCACTGACAGCATACGCCGTATCGAACCCGGCTTTCCAGCGCTCGGAAAAGGAACCTCGATCAAAGTGCAAGGATGTTGACTAATAACTGCGTAGTGTATGTCTCTAATGCGCCCCAAAGCCAGCAAGAATGTGCAGGTACAGGCCAAGATCTCCTGACGGTGTGGAAGGTCAAACCCCTCCCCACTGAGAAGGAAAGGTATGGTTAAAGACTGCACCCCAAACGTGCGCAAGGCCGAAAGTAGAACAGTCCGTGCAGAGTGGTAACGTGGGCACCACAGTAGGAAGTGTTCCACCGTCTCAGGCAGTGAGGGACACCACAGGAAGTACGGAGAGTCCGGCATCTGAAGGCGGTGCAGATGAGCTGTCAGTCGTGAGTGCCCAACCTGGAGGCGAGTCAGTGCAACATCCACCGAGCAATTGGGATGGCGAGCTCAACGGCAGGAGCTATTGAAAAATCGAACAGAGCTCACTGCCGAAGAAGAGAGGGAGCATACCAGATTCTCCTACCATTTATAAATGGCGGATTTCCTTCCAAACAATTCTTGTGAATTCACTGCGGCCCAGTGCAAGACGTTGGTAATAGTAGGAAGTGCTTGAGCGAGGGAGGCCACTCGATCAGCCACTTCATTGCCTTGAATGCCAACATGGGCCGGTACACACTGAAAAGAGATGCTCCAACCCAGACTCCATGAGAAACGCAGAACTGCGTCTGTCGGACGACACCGCATAGGGACCGTGGATGGACAGAGCACAAAAGTGCTAGGGAAGATTGGGAATCAGAGAAGAGAACCACACGCTGAGGAGGAAGGTGAGCAAGGACAAAAACCAAAGCCTGGTGAATGGCGAAAAGCTCCCCTGATTGGTACGAGTGAGTAAGGTCTAACTGCCAGGTTTGACACAGAAAGATCAACAAAGAAGGCTCAGAAGGAGGGGAATACACAAATAACCCTCACAAAGAAGAGAGGAGCTTACGACGACGTTTCGGTCCGACTTGGACCATTTACAAAGTCACACTACGAAAAGGAGAGCAGGATGGGTATATACAGGCAGGAGGTGGTAGTAGTAGTAGTAGTAGTGGTAGTAGTGGAGGTGGAAGGAAGTAGTAGTGGGGAGGTGGTAAGAGTAGGAGGGGCCAGTCAAATACTAAGAAAAAGGAGCACTGCAAGGGAGCTAGGTGCTCACAGAGGATAAGAGCAAGAACACCGAGAGGGGGGGGGACAAAAAAATAAATAAAAGGAACAAATACACAGGGCAGAAGAAAGACAACCCAGAGGAAAAGGGGAAGAGGCAGAAGAAGAAAAAGGAGGAATCAGGTTAGGTCACGAGTGTTCTGAAGTTTGGAGCATTTTACAATGTAGTGGGAGAGGAAGGCATCTACAGAGACGAAGCCAGGACTATGATTCATACAAGGAAAATTGTGTATTAGGGAGGATTCAACCAGACGGCGACTGTTCAAGTTGGAAGTAGGGAAGACAGTTTTAGCAGAAGACCAGTCAATAGGATGGCTGTGATCTCTGACGTGACAGAAAAGAGCATTGTTAGTGTTGGCAAGCCTAACACTATTTTTGTGCTCCCTAAGTCTGTCAGAAAGAGATCGATCAGTTTCTCCAAAGTATTGAAGAGGACAGGAGGAACAAGAAATAGAGTAGACACCAGGAGCATCTGTAGAGGGAGGAGAGGTATGAACGAGATTAGTGCGAAGAGTGTTAGTCTGGCGGAAAGTAAGCTTGATGTCTAAGGAACGGAGAGAGTTGTTGAGATTAGAAAAACCGGAAATGTAGGGAAGGCAGAGGACAGAAGAGTTCCCAGGAGTAGAGAGATTGAGAGAGAAGAAACTACGTTTAGCACGTGAGAAGGCAGAGTCAATGAAATGGGAAGGGTAGCCAAGACGGGAAAATGAATTATGAACAGTGAAAATTTTAGGTTGAAGAAACTGAGAATCATATATGCGGAGAGCACGGAGAAAGAGGGAGATAAGAACACTTTTCTTGACAGAGGAAGCTTGATAAGAAAAGTAGTGAATGTACATGCCACTGTGCATAGGTTTGCGGTAAACGAAAAAGGCAAAACCTATATCTGAGCGGTGGACATGAACATCAAGAAAAGGAAGGAAGGAGTTAGATTCCCATTCAGCTTTAAACTTAATGGAAGGGGCAAGATTATTAAGAGCTTCAAGAAAAGGTTGGAAGAGACAAGAGTCATGAGGCCACAGAGCAAAGATGTCATCCACATAGCGGAGCCAGAGTGAAGGGCGCACATCGATGGTAGGAAGAAGAACAGTCTCGAAGCATTCCATGTAAAGATTAGCAAGGACAGGAGAGAGAGAGGAGAACCCATAGCCACACCGAAGGTTTGAGAATAATATTTCCCTTGGAAGGAAAAGGAATTAGAGTCCACACAGAGGCAGATAAGATCAAGAAAGACATCAGTGGGTATAGGGAGATAAAGAAACTCTTCATTGGCCTTCTAAGAAAATCAAGGACATCATCAAGAGGGACATTGGTGAAGAGGGACTCAACATCAAGACTAAGCATCTTACAGGTCGGGAGAGAGCGAACCCGTTCAATGAAGTCCTGAGAGTGACGGAGGTGGGCAGGAGAAAAAGTACCAAGAAAGGGAGTGAGGGTTTTGGCCAACCAAGAAGCAAGAGAATAAGAAACAGAACCTCGAGAGGATATGATAGGACGTAGGGGAATATCAGGTTTATGAGTTTTGGGAAGGCCATAGAAATAGGGCAGAGAGGGACAGATGACACGAAAACGTTGAATAAGGTCAAAGTCAGGAGGACAGATGTTGGAGAAAATCCTTAGTTTCTTGTTAAATGTTCTCTTGATGCGATCAAGAGGGTTGGATACGAGAGGAGTGTAGGTACATGAGTGAGAGAGCGAGACATCAGCTTTACGGAGGTAATCCTCGCAATCAAGGAAAACTACCGAATTACCTTTGTCAGAAGATAGTATGACAATGTTGGTGTTGGATTTAAGAGAAGAAAGGGCAAGTTGGTAACAGCGCGGAAGGTGGTGGTTCTTGGAAAACAGACTATCAAGAGCAGGAAGGAGAGCGCCACGAAAGGTGGACAAGTCAGGAAGATTACGGGAGCGAGACTGATGAAAAGAATCAAAAGAGCTAATCAGGGCAATACCAGTGAGAGGGGTAAGTGAAGTGGCAAAGGAAAGACCAAAGCCAAGAAGTTGAAGCTCATATTGAGAGAGTGAGACAGAAAACAGGTTAGTAACACAGTCAGTAAGGGAGAATTTAGACCAAGGGCTAGTTGAGATAAGACGTTGAAATTTATTTTGTTTGTGAATTCAGGTGAGCAGTGTCAAAAGCAATGGTAGAGAGAAGGTTGCAAAGATCTTGTGGAAGAGAAGCAGAGAGAGCACGTTGACGCTGATGGAGAGTAAAGAAGGCATCTTCAACCTGAGACTTTGTAGAAAGAATGAGCTGCTGAAGTAGGGTTGGGATGGGTTTCAGAAAATGGGAGAAGAAAGGTGGCAAAACTTGTTCAACAAGACAGTCATGCAGAAAGCGAAGCTGATTCTCATGACGCTGGGTAGCAATAAGAGCAGCCTCATAAGAACGATAGAGGGGCTTAAAAGAAGGAAGAACATTAAAAAAGTTGGAAAGAACAAGGCGCTTAACTGCTGGGTCCCTCGGCTGAGTGGTTGAGGGGAGTAGACGTGTGCTGGGGATCTGGACCTACTAATTCACAGGCCTACCCATTTCTCCCGACTGATAAGTCATCATTAAAACTCCTACTGTTGGAAGACAGCTTCAGTGTTGTGAGAACTCTTATGTGCGAGCTGTGACTAAGGATATACCTAGTCAAACACTGGAAATAGTTTTCCTTTTTTGCAAAGGCCCTCACAGGCCTCTGCTTCCCCTCTGCCTTTCATTTGACCTCAGCCTTTCGCCTCTATCAACATAGAGTGTAGAGGCGAATTTTGCTAGTCCACTGCTACTCGTGCCTCTCAAAATGCTCACAACTCATCGCTTTGCCAACCTGAGGAATAACGACGAATGTGCAGTCCTAAGTGAGTTGGTAACCCAGGTGTCCACACACTGAAAATTCGTCCTTCACTCCAAGACACGTGTGATAGAAGTTCTGCAAGCTTGGAGTGAGTAACAATCTCTACGAGTATTGCAGTGTGTGGTAACTCTTGAGAAGTCTGCCTCAGCCTGTGACCTTGAGCGAGGCACTGCATCACCTGCCTGAGACTTTCGCCCATATTAACTATGTGAAGAAAGGCGAATGTGCGTGCTCAGTTACCTCTGCCGTTCTCCTGTATCCCCAACTCTCGTCCTTTAAACTCAGCCGTTCGCCTCTATCAACGACGTGCAGTGTAGAGGTGTATTTTGCTGCCCCGCTGGTACTCGAATATGTGAGTTCCGCAAGTGCTGCAGATTTGTTGTAACTATTTGCATGAGTGGATTACGCTGACTTAGGACATTGTGCTACCATCAGTACCTACGTAGGCTTAAAATGAGTGAGGAATGTCTGGCCTGCTGGGTGACCTTGAAAATGGCACTATAAGACCCGCATGCCACTTACACCCATACTGCGTGTGTCTAGAGAGGTGAATGTCCCTTCCTCGACTTTCCTATTCACCGGTATCCCTTAACTCGTCGCCATTATCTACATATGGGATAAGGGCGAGTTTAGCTGATCCAGGCCAAACAGCGCTCCAAGCCAGCCAGTGAAGGCCAAGGCTACATCTGTTCTGAATCCCAGAATGCCTTTGTGAACGTTCTACAGTGTTCCGGCCGTACCTTCGGTGTTGTGAGAACTAGTTCTTATGTAGTGAAAATTTGTGTCATTCCAAGACACGAGTGCTAGATGTGTTAAGTGCTGCAGGTTTGGAGTTAACAAGTAGTACAGGGTTGGTAACTCTCGAGACGACTGTGGGCCCAGTGAATGACCTTGAAAATTGCACTGCGACCTGCAGGCCACTACACCCATATTGCCTGTGTCTAGCGAGGTGAATATCCTTTCCTTGTCCCTTCTCCTTCCTCGATTTGGAACTCAGCCGTTCGCCTCTATTTGCTTGTGGTCTAGAGGCGGTTTTTTTTTTTTTTTTTTTTTTTTTTTGCCAGACCACATGGGTGCTTGAGTGCCCGTGTCCTCTGTGCCGCACTCCGCTCATCTTGCGAGTGTCTAAAAATAACAAAAAGGCACAATACCGTGACTGGAACGATACACCATTGACTTTGTCAATGGTCCAAGTCGGACCGAAACGTCGTCGTAAGCTTCTCTCTTTTATGTGCGGGTTATTTGTGTATTGCGAGTGTCTCCTGTGTGCCTGCCTGCCTGCCTGCTGCAAGCAGGTGTCCGGGTGGTTGGCGCGGGCTTGGTGAGCACAGTCAAGCAAGCTTGAGGGCAGCACTAAAAGCTAGCCAGAACAAGCTATGGCAGCCTGCAGTAATAGCTGTCCTAGGGCCCAGCATGTCTGTATACGTTCTGCAGTGTTGCTGGCATACCAGTGTTTCCTGTAGTGGCTTGAGAACAATTTGACGAGCATTGCAGTGCTGACATTTTGAGTGGGACATGCCAGAGGTTCACTTATAAACATAGTAAGCTTGTGGTGATTGGCTTGTACACAGTGAACATTCATCTGTCATACGTGTGCTAGAAGTGTTAGGTGCTGCTTTCCCCAACAGTTAATTGTCACTTGTAAGCCTGTATTAAGACTTTAAAAGGCTCAGAGTGTACTTCAGTGTAGTGACGCCTTACATTTGATAAATCAGTGTAACACATGCTCTGCTCAGTGTAACTGAACTATTAAATACGGTTACATAATTAAGTTGCTTGTCCTAGTGTCATTGCTGTGTTTTCTAATACATTTTCTCGTTCAGACTGAAACTTTACTGCTAAATTCCCAGTAATATTTCAAATTGCAGTGTTCATCTGTGGTGTGAGTGTGTAACTTATGCTTTGTATTTTTACTGTGAACAAGCTTACTGCTGCATAATGTTCAGTTTCATGAATACTTTCTTACTTGAGTAATTCGGTTACCTTTCAACTGTGTTAAGCAAGAGTCAGCCTGTTAACATCTATGTTCCTTGCCATCTCATCTAGTGGGTCTAGCGCCTAGTTAAAATTGTAATAGTAACAATTTGCAATCATTATACTTCTAGTTATACATTGTGTAAATTGTTTTAGACTATTTGATCAACTGGATTGTAGTGTTTAACTTCTGATACACCAATTTAATGACTGCAGACACGCACTGACACATAATAAACACATTAAAACGCTAGTACCTCTCCAGAAGCTGGGCCTAGTGTGTGACTTTGAGAAGTTGAGAGTGTTTATTACGACCAGCGGTGTATCACTCTCACCTATATTTACATCAACAAAAGTGTATTCTAAGTGATAAAGTGTACACTTGGTGTGCTTGGTAGCACTTGTCATACATAGTAACACGTGTGTAAGTGAGATTGTTTAGGTACTGGTTCATCTATCTACAGCTGCACACTTATGCTTGCATACATGTATAACATAGTAATGTGTGAGTAACCCAGGATGGACCAAGGAAGTCAACCAGAGTGATTTATCTCATTGTCATTGTAACATCACCTAGTTTATTTTTTTTTTTTTTTTTTTTTATTTTTTTTTTTTTTTTTTTTTTTTTTTTTTTTTTTTTTTAGTAATTCTGTTTACAATCTATGGTTGGGATAAGAGGTTGTCTTCAGCATTCATTGTGATGTCTGCTATATTATTATTTCAGTGAGGTACATTAGGTGGCAGTAGCCTGAACTAACTCAAGTGGAAGTTATCATTTGAACCTCATGTTTAATGTGATGTATGTCAGAATTCTAATTTTATGCTCAATATTACCTACTTTCTCTCTCTCTCTCTCTCTCTCTTTCTCATCTTTGTAATTTGTGAGAAGGTGTAAGACCTCGCCTGTACCATCCATTATATCATTATATGTACCATATTATTAACACACATACAAGAGGTCTCTGAGTGTGTTTTTGGTGGGGTGTGTGTCATATTGAGTGGTGGTGGTCTGGGTTGAGTATGGTTGGAGGTGTTCATTGAACTTGAGCACTTGTGTCTTGTGATCTATCTTGGACTTCTGACTTTGTAGTGAATATTTGCTCTTGCATAAGCTATAAGGGAACACCAGATATCATCACTGGCAAACATGGCAACTGTCATAGAGGAACCTATTTCTGCAGGTGATGGAAATGATGATAGCTTCCAGACCTTTAAAAGTAAACAAAAGAGAAAAAGTGAGAAAGGGCTAGAGCGTCGACGTAGTCAGACTCACTTGACTCGTACACAATGTGATACTAAACGTCCTTGGTGCACAGAGGCTGCAAGAAGTCTTTCTTCAAAGGAAGAATGTGTTAAGCTGAACTTCCCTGACAACACCCCGCTGCCTGCTAAGTGTGCATGGCTAATGGAAGCTGTAAACAAGCATCCTAACTCAAGGATCCAATTTAGGAAAAACACACACAACTTTGTGTTTGTGGAACAGAATAAAGAGCTGATCAATGATCTACTTAGTACACCTTATCGGGACATTAAGCTGCTCCGACCTCAATCAGACACTCACCACTTTAAAAAATGGGTCAGTATCATAATCTTTGGATACCCTCTCTGCATGGACCCATCCCATCTGACTCTAAGTGAGCATATCATCAAGCCTAAAAGACTTAAAGGAAAATCCCAAATTATTGCCAGTTGGGTGGGTCCTGTGCCCCTCCCCCGGAATATCTGGGTGCATGGTTTACGTTTCCTAAACATCGAAGTGTACCTACCCCCTAAACGTAGGTGTTACAAATGCCAGCACTATGGCCATGTTGCAGTAGACTGTGGAATACTACATTCTTGGTGTGGTAAGTGTGCTGGGAAACATTCCACTAGAGAATGCACAGTAGGCCCTGACAGCCAAAAATTTAAATGTATTAACTGTAAAGAAGTTGGGGTTACAGTTTCCCACAAGGACTGCAGTCAGAACCCAAACAACCTTCGAGGTAAACCTGATAACAGTCCTTTAATGGTAACTGAGGATGGGGCCATCCAGTCTACCACAGCCAGATCTGAGACTGAACCTCTGCAAAGTGTGCAAGAACCCCACCTCACTGCAAACAATTCTGGTGATACCAGAATGCCATCACACACACCAGCTGTGGAGGAGCTAGCCATCCCTGCTAGCACATATGGAACTACTGGTCTGCCACTACAGATACCTATGGCTACACCTGAATATGGGGATGAGTTTGTCATTTCTCCCAATACACACAACTACAACAGTCAGACGGACACCACACAGGTAACCTCCCTGGAAATTGGAGATGAGTCAGATGCACAGGACCTACCTGCAATGAATGATGAAACAGAGAACACTAATGTAACCATGGTACCTGTTAAGGTGATAGGTGTTAAAGGAAGCACTAACCCAGAAGTGCCATCCTCCGGAGAGGCATTGGATTCGCCTGACCTTCCTCATATTATAACAAATTTCCAGAAAAAAATTGAGCATCTTGAACAGATCCTGACAAGTTTAATAAATATATGTAATCAGGATGATGCTCTTGAGCATGGTGATGATGTCAAAAGTGCAGCAATCTCCGTTCAGCTTCCAGCAATTTGTGAGAAAGAAGCCCATAACTCTTGCCTTCAAAAATTGCCTTATAACTGGCTGCCAAAATGCCGAAAAATGCTTAAAAATAAAGGTTCTGAAGATAAAGACGTACAAACTATGCTATTTGCTCTTAAGTGTCTGCACACTGCAGTCAAAGCATAATAGTTTTACCATCTTATGAGCAAGAGATTGTAATAACTCACTACAATGGATACATTACAAATCTTTTCATGGAACATTGCTTCCATCAGGAAGCGGTTGCCTGACTTACATCATATTAGTGCAACCAAGAATATTGATGTCATCTGTTTGCAGGAATGTAGATTGAAAGTTGGAGCACCTCCACCAAACTTGCCTGGATATGCAGCTTATAACCTAAGGTCAACCAACTGTTGTGTGATGTATGTCAGAAAGAGCTTGCCACATTCACTCCTTTCCTTGCAGAGTCGAGTTAACATGCAGTATCATGGTGTCAAAGTATTTGCAGGCGATTTTTCCATAAACATTTTTAATCTCTATGCCCCAGCGAACCAGCTTCGACCTGATGCTTTACCAGATCGCATCAATAGTGAACCTACCATCATTCTTGGAGATTTTAATGCCAGACATAAGAATATTGGTGGGTCTATTACAAACACCAATGGAACTAAACTAGTGAGATTGCTGAATGAGCATGATAATGTTCGAATTGTGGGCACTACTGAGCCTACTCACATATATGGTGGCATACTAGATCTGTGTCTTGGATTTAATACATCATATACGATGCATGACTCTGTCATAGTTGATGATCTTCTATCTGATCACTTCCCAAGACTAACAACTGTCAATCTTGATCACATCTCCAGCAATCAAGGAGCTAAATACAGAAGGAGGAAACTTATTCTCAAACCAGAACACAGAGACAGCTTTATTAACCACTTGGATCAATGGTATAAGAATTACGAGCCCACTGGCACACAAAAATTTAATGATGATTTAATTACCACTATTGAGAGTGTTCTCACAGATCAAGTGGGCAGGAATAGAAAACAAAGACCCTCCACTATAAATAACAAAAAAAAACCAATGTAAATACTATAATGATCCACAGCTGCGCAATCTAACACATGCAGCTAGGAGGATTGGTAAAGCATACCGTGAATGTAGAACCCCAGACCTGCTCAGAACGTTCCAAGCTGCACTAACAAATGCAAGGAATAGAAAGGAAGAACTTAGGCAACAGGAATGGGAACAGTTTGTTAGTGGATTAAATAGGTCCACCCCTTTGAGTTTGGCTTGGAAAGGTATAAATAAAATAACCAGGAAAAAGACTGGCAATGTTGCTCATCCCTTTCCTCTTGAAAAAGCAAATGACCTCATAAATGACTGGGCCAAAACATCCAGGCATGAAAGCCTTCCATCTCATATTAGAAAAAATTTAGAGAGTACTTCTGAAGAAATGTTGAAACTGATTAATTTTATGAGCCAAAATATTGATGAGAGTGATTGCCTCTTTACCGAGTATGAATTAGATAATGCATTAACCAAAGGTCGATCAACTGCTCCTGGAGAGGATGGTATAACCTATGATATTCTCAGAACTCTAAGGCACGTGCCTGATAACCCATTGTTGGCACTGTATAATCTCAGTTACATTGAGGGCGTTCTTCCTACTTCCTGGACCAATAGTCTCATTGTGCCTATCCCTAAGCCCCAACAGCCTGATACATTTAGGCCGATCTCCTTAACTAGTTGTCTTTGCAAAACTTTTGAAAGAATGATGCTTAACAGACTGTACTACAGAATCAGACATCAACTTTCCCCCTACCTCTATGGGTTCATGAAAGGTAAAAGTGTGCAGAACTGTATTTCCACCTTTCTCACTGCACACACCTCTACTAGTTTTACCACTTTTCTTGATCTAAAATCTGCATTTGATATTGCAAACAGAACAGTTATACTACATGAACTAGCCAAAATGAATATTGGTGGTAGCTTACTCTGCTGGATAATAGGATACCTGTCAAATAGAGTATCCTCTGTCCTTTACCAAGGCTTCAGAAGTGATTCTAAAGAAATGTCTTTAGGTACACCGCAGGGAGGAGTTCTTAGTCCCATGCTATTTAATATTCTGATTAATGCTCTCCTAAATGCTCTACCTGCCTCACCTAAACATATAGCTATAAGCTATGCTGATGATATCATGATCCATACAACAGGGCATAAGAAGATGAATACCATTCTTAATGAAGTTCAAACAATTTGTAATCGACTAGGCCTCATAATATCTTCCTCTAAAACAAAGATATTAACAAGCAAACGACATCCCCCACCCATCTATTTGCAGGGTGAAATCATTAGCTACGTAAAAACTTACAGATATCTTGGTGTAGATGTACCCTTTAACAAATCCACTATACCACAACTAAACAAGAAATGCAAAGCTAGGCTAAATGCTCTCAAAGCTGTTGCTGGCTACAATCCCAACTATGGTGCTAATGTGAGAATCGTGAGAATGATGTACATAGCCTATGTTAGGTCCTTAATTGATTATGCTGCTCCCATGTTGATATTAGCTAGAGAAAGTTCCCTCCGACCCTTGGAGTTAATGCAAAATGAAGCTCTCAGGACTATTCTTGGCTGTCCCAGATCTACAAAAGTTCTTAACATGAGGAAGGAGCTTGGTATTTCTAGAATCAGTGATAGGATTGTTGAAATTAACACTGTACTCGGTATTAGAATGTTGAGAAACGAACCAGACACTGTCACAGTGAATCTTACCAAGTGTCTAGAGGTAAATACACACAGATCTAAATGGATTGTGAAAACGTGCAATTGCATTAAGTTTTATAACCTGCATGAACTGTATCACTGTAGGCAACAAGAGCATTTCACCCCTCCATGGAAGATGTGTTCATTTAATATCACATGCCTACAAGTCCCTCCCAAGAAGCTCATTGCTAGTAATCCCTTCCTTAAATCTCTTGTTAGAGCAACTGCTCAAGAAGAAATTTTTCGCCTAGCTGGTAGTAATAAGTTATCACAAGTTATATACACTGATGGATCTAAACAGGAGTCTTCTGGCAGGGCTGCATCTGCTCTTGTTGCCACCTCCCTAGTTAAGAACGATAATAAATTTGTTGAGTTAGGCATAAGAATTAACAACTGGGCGTCTACACTGCAAACTGAATTGTTTGCAATCCTAATGGCGCTAAAGCTAACCTATGACACTGAGCTTGACTCTATCATCATTACTGATTCTATGTCATCATTGAAGGCTCTTGGCTCATATAATGACTCCAACAACATGCTCATTGGGGAAGCCAGGTATAGATACTCAAAAATTAGGGACAAAGGAATTAATGTACAATTGCTATGGATCCCATCACACATTGGATTACTCCTTCATGATAAAGTTGATATGTTAGCCAAGAAGAGTATCCAGAAGGAGAACGTAGAATATAACTTTGGTATAACTGTGTCTAGCATTAGGAATAATATTAGGAGAGAAGTAAATAATGAAGATGATTGTTATAGGAATGCAGTTAGAAGCCTGAGTAGATCTATAACCCACTATGATAACATGAACGTAGATAAGTATGTTTATGGAGCAACTTGCAATGTGAACAGACTGACTGATGTTGTAGTGGCCAAGCTTAGGCTTGGTTACAAGTACTTCTGGCAGTTTGGGAGACACACAGATGATGATCAAACTAAATGTAAATTATGTGATCAGGCATATGGTCACTCTCTTGAACACTATGTGCTTAATTGTCCACTTATTGAGGAATACAGAGACAGACAGTATAATAACCTATGTGACATGTCAAGATATCTTATTAATGAAAATAAGATACCAGATATACTAAGCAAATTTCCTAAATTTGCTTGTAACAGATAAGTGAACTATAGATATGTAGATATAAATCCATATGTATTCCTGTTAACCCTTTGGGGCCTAGTTCCTAGGCCTTTTGTGTATCCATATGCTCTCGCGCTACCGTCCACAGGATGGATATGGGGTGCACAATAAACTAGCCACTTCGGTGGCAAAATCTAAAAAAAAAACTGCTGGGTCCATAAATAACAAAAAGGCACAAAGAAGAGGAGCTTACGACGACGTTTCGGTCCGATTTGGACCATTTCTTCTCTCTCAAACTCTCTACTCCTGGGAACTCTTCTGTCCTCTGCCTTCCCTACATTTCTGGTCTTTCTAATCTTAACTCTCTCCATTCCTTAGACATCTAACTTACTTTCCACCAGACTAACACTCTTTGCACTAATATTCGAAAATGCTTTTTGTGAAAACAATGATTCAATTATATGCATGCCTTTACCACATTCAAAACAATGACGTCTCTCCCATGCTCATCAGCGCAGGTGCAGAGCTTCCCTGTTGGTTCTCTTCTTTAAAATACACTTTAGAGCAATAGTAATGTATTAATCAGGTATATTTACATTATAAAAAATATATAGCATAATTTTGGGAAATTATTTTCCACACTGCGGCCGGGAAGAGGTCGTTGATAAATGACTCAAATTACTGCTTCCTTTAGGAGATGATTCCAGCCGGTTCTGGCTTGAGTGGCTGTTCTCCTAGTAGACCTTACTACAATTTCATCTTCCTGCATCACTTGGTCAGCATTACCTTCAATATCACTCGTCACTTTCCCTTAGATTTTCATTTACATTTGAGTGAATACCATTCAATTCCAAGGGAATCAATTTATTAATTGTGCATAAGCTTTCCTGGCCACGACACAACACTTTGACATTCCGGACAACACCTTGTGCATCTGGGTACAATGTCAATACTTTGCCCAGAGGCCACAATGTTCGATGTTGTTCAGTATCAATTAACACAATGTCACCTGTTTGAATGTTCTGTCGATTTACTGCCTCTGTCGCACCATAAAAGTGTTCATGTAGTGTAAGAAGATATTCCTTATGCCACACATTAGACCAATGATCAGTTACTTTATTTAACATTTTAAATTTATCACACAACACTGCCGCATCATTGTAATCTTCATCACTTTCTTCAGGATTATCTCTATAGACAGGGGCAGCTTCCAATTTCCTTCCACATATTAGGTGAGACGGTGTTAATACATCAGTATCAGGTGTATCACTCATGTACGAGAGATTAGATTTTAGATTTTGCCACCGAAGTGGCTAGTTTATTGTGCACCCCATATCCATCCTGTGGACGGTAGCGCGAGAGCATGTGGATACACAAAAGGCCTAGGAACTAGGCCCCAAAGGGTTAACAGGAATACATATGGATTTATATCTACATATCTATAGTTCACTTATCTGTTACAAGCAAATTTAGGAAATTTGCTTAGTATATCTGGTATCTTATTTTCATTAATAAGATATCTTGACATGTCACATAGGTTATTATACTGTCTGTCTCTGTATTCCTCAATAAGTGGACAATTAAGCACATAGTGTTCAAGAGAGTGACCATATGCCTGATCACATAATTTACATTTAGTATGATCATCATCTGTGTGTCTCCCAAACTGCCAGAAGTACTTGTAACCATGCCTAAGCCTGGCCACTACAACATCAGTCAGTCTGTTCACATTGCAAGTTGCTCCATAAACATACTTATCTACGTTCATGTTATCATAGTGGGTTATAGATCTACTCAGGCTTCTAACTGCATTCCTATAACAATCATCTTCATTATTTACTTCTCTCCTAATATTATTCCTAATGCTAGACACAGTTATACCAAAGTCATATTCTACGTTCTCCTTCTGGATACTCTTCTTGGCTAACATATCAACTTTATCATGAAGGAGTAATCCAATGTGTGATGGGATCCATAGCAATTGTACATTAATTCCTTTGTCCCTAATTTTTGAGTATCTATACCTGGCTTCCCCAATGAGCATGTTGTTGGAGTCATTATATGAGCCAAGAGCCTTCAATGATGACATAGAATCAGTAATGATGATAGAGTCAAGCTCAGTGTCATAGGTTAGCTTTAGCGCCATTAGGATTGCAAACAATTCAGTTTGCAGTGTAGACGCCCAGTTGTTAATTCTTATGCCTAACTCAACAAATTTATTATCGTTCTTAACTAGGGAGGTGGCAACAAGAGCAGATGCAGCCCTGCCAGAAGACTCCTGTTTAGATCCAT
The DNA here is from genome assembly GCF_038502225.1 of Cherax quadricarinatus. Classification (NCBI taxonomy): domain Eukaryota; kingdom Metazoa; phylum Arthropoda; class Malacostraca; order Decapoda; family Parastacidae; genus Cherax; species Cherax quadricarinatus. The sequence goes on along the minus strand of NC_091340.1, from coordinate 20,171,728 downwards.
CAGTGTATATAACTTGTGATAACTTATTACTACCAGCTAGGCGAAAAATTTCTTCTTGAGCAGTTGCTCTAACAAGAGATTTAAGGAAGGGATTACTAGCAATGAGCTTCTTGGGAGGGACTTGTAGGTATGTGATATTAAATGAACACATCTTCCATGGAGGGGTGAAATGCTCTTGTTGCCTACAGTGATACAGTTCATGCAGGTTATAAAACTTAATGCAATTGCACGTTTTCACAATCCATTTAGATCTGTGTGTATTTACCTCTAGACACTTGGTAAGATTCACTGTGACAGTGTCTGGTTCGTTTCTCAACATTCTAATACCGAGTACAGTGTTAATTTCAACAATCCTATCACTGATACTAGAAATACCAAGCTCCTTCCTCATGTTAAGAACTTTTGTAGATCTGGGACAGCCAAGAATAGTCCTGAGAGCTTCATTTTGCATTAACTCCAAGGGTCGGAGGGAACTTTCTCTAGCTAATATCAACATGGGAGCAGCATAATCAATTAAGGACCTAACATAGGCTATGTACATCATTCTCACGATTCTCACATTAGCACCATAGTTGGGATTGTAGCCAGCAACAGCTTTGATAGCATTTAGCCTAGCTTTACATTTCTTGTTTAGTTGTGGTATAGTGGATTTGTTAAAGGGTACATCTACACCAAGATATCTGTAAGTTTTAACGTAGCTGATGATTTCACCCTGCAAATAGATGGGTGGGGGATGTCGTTTGCTTGTTAATATCTTTGTTTTAGAGGAAGATATTATGAGGCCTAGCCGATTACAAATTGCTTGAACTTCATTAAGAATGGTATTCATCTTCTTATGCCCTGTTGTATGGATCATGATATCATCAGCATAGCTTATAGCTATATGTTTAGGTGAGGCAGGTAGAGCATTTAGGAGAGCATTAATCAGAATATTAAATAGCATGGGACTAAGAACTCCTCCCTGCAGTGTACCTAAAGACATTTTTTTAGAAACACTTCTGAAGCCTTGGTAAAGGACAGAGGATACTCTATTTGACAGGTATCCTATTATCCAGCAGAGTAAGCTACCACCAATATTCATTTTGGCTAGTTCATGTAGTATAACGGTTCTGTTTGCAATATCAAATGCAGATTTTAGATCAAGAAAAGTGGTAAAACTAGTAGAGGTGTGTGCAGTGAGAAAGGTGGAAATACAGTTCTGCACACTTTTACCTTTCATGAACCCATACCTGGAGTTTTACCTGGAGAGAGTTTCGGGGGTCAATGCCCCCGCGGCCCGGTCTGTGACCAGGCCTCCTGGTGGATCAGCGCCTGATCAACCAGGCTGTTGCTGCTGGCTGCACGCAAACCAACGTACGAGCCACAGCCCGGCTGATCAGGAACTGACTTTAGGTGCTTGTCCAGTGCCAGCTTGAAGACTGCCAGGGGTCTGTTGGTAATCCCCCTTATGTGTGCTGGGAGGCAGTTGAACAGTCTCGGGCCCCTGACACTTATTGTATGGTCTCTTAACGTGCTAGTGACACCCCTGCTTTTCATTGGGGGGATGGTGCATCGTCTGCCAAGTCTTTTGCTTTCGTAGTGAGTGATTTTCGTGTGCAAGTTCGGTACTAGTCCCTCTAGGATTTTCCAGGTGTATATAATCATGTATCTCTCCCTCCTGCGTTCCAGGGAATACAGGTTTAGAAACCTCAAGCGCTCCCAGTAATTGAGGTGTTTTATCTCCGTTATGCGTGCCGTGAAAGTTCTCTGTACATTTTCTAGGTCGGCAATTTCACCTGCCTTGAAAGGTGCTGTTAGAGTGCAGCAATATTCCAGCCTAGATAGAACAAGTGACCTGAAGAGTGTCATCATGGGCTTGGCCTCCCTAGTTTTGAAGGTTCTCATTATCCATCCTGTCATTTTTCTAGCAGATGCGATTGATACAATGTTATGGTCCTTGAAGGTGAGATCCTCCGACATAATCACTCCCAGGTCTTTGACGTTGGTGTTTCGCTCTATTTTGTGGCCAGAATTTGTTTTGTACTCTGATGAAGATTTAATTTCCTCATGTTTACCATATCTGAGTAATTGAAATTTCTCATCGTTGAACTTCATATTGTTTTCTGCAGCCCACTGAAAGATTTGGTTGATGTCCGCCTGGAGCCTTGCAGTGTCTGCAATGGAAGACACTGTCATGCAGATTCGGGTGTCATCTGCAAAGGAAGACACGGTGCTGTGGCTGACATCCTTGTCTATGTCGGATATGAGGATGAGGAACAAGATGGGAGCTAGTACTGTGCCCTGTGGAACAGAGCTTTTCACCGTAGCTGCCTCGGACTTTACTCTGTTGACGACTACTCTCTGTGTTCTGTTAGTGAGGAAATTATAGATGCATCGACCGACTTTTCCTGTTATTCCTTTAGCGCGCATTTTGTGCGCTATTACGCAATGGTCACACTTGTCGAAGGCTTTTGCAAAGTCTGTATATATTACATCTGCATTCTTTTTGTCTTCTAGTGCATTTAGGACCTTGTCGTAGTGATCCAGTAGTTGAGACAGACAGGAGCGACCTGTTCTAAACCCATGTTGCCCTGGGTTGTGTAACTGATGGGTTTCTAGATGGGTGGTGATCTTGCTTCTTAGGACCCTTTCAAAGATTTTTATGAGGTAGGGGGAAAGTTGATGTCTGATTCTGTAGTACAATCTGTTAAGCATCATTCTTTCAAAAGTTTTGCAAAGACAACTAGTTAAGGAGATCGGCCTAAATGTATCAGGCTGTTGGGGCTTAGGGATAGGCACAATGAGACTATTGGTCCAGGAAGTAGGAAGAACGCCCTCAATGTAACTGAGATTATACAGTGCCAACAATGGGTTATCAGGCACGTGCCTTAGAGTTCTGAGAATATCATAGGTTATACCATCCTCTCCAGGAGCAGTTGATCGACCTTTGGTTAATGCATTATCTAATTCATACTCGGTAAAGAGGCAATCACTCTCATCAATATTTTGGCTCATAAAATTAATCAGTTTCAACATTTCTTCAGAAGTACTTTCTAAATTTTTTCTAATATGAGATGGAAGGCTTTCATGCCTGGATGTTTTGGACCAGTCATTTATGAGGTCATTTGCTTTTTCAAGAGGAAAGGGATGAGCAACATTGCCAGTCTTTTTCCTGGTTATTTTATTTATACCTTTCCAAGCCAAACTCAAAGGGGTGGACCTATTTAATCCACTAACAAACTGTTCCCATTCCTGTTGCCTAAGTTCTTCCTTTCTATTCCTTGCATTTGTTAATGCAGCTTGGAAAGTTCTGAGCAGGTCTGGGGTTCTACATTCACGGTATGCTTTACCAATCCTCCTAGCTGCATGTGCTAGATTGCGCAGCTGTGGATCATTATAGTATTTACATTGGTTTTTATTGTTATTTATTGTGGAGGGTCTTTGTTTCCTATTCCTGCCCACTTGATCTGTGAGAACACTCTCAATAGTGGTAATTAAATCATCATTAAATTTTTGTGTGCCAGTGGGCTCGTAATTCTTATACCATTGATCCAAGTGGTTAATAAAGTTGTCTCTGTGTTCTGGTTTGAGAATAAGTTTCCTCCTTCTGTATTTAGCTCCTTGATTGCTGGAGATGTGATCAAGATTGACAGTTGTTAGTCTTGGGAAGTGATCAGATAGAAGATCATCAACTATGACAGAGTCATGCATCGTATATGATGTATTAAATCCAAGACACAGATCTAGTATGCCACCATATATGTGAGTAGGCTCAGTAGTGCCCACAATTCGAAGATTATCATGCTCATTCAGCAATCTCACTAGTTTAGTTCCATTGGTGTTTGTAATAGACCCACCAATATTCTTATGTCTGGCATTAAAATCTCCAAGAATGATGGTAGGTTCACTATTGATGCGATCTGGTAAAGCATCAGGTCGAAGCTGGTTCGCTGGGGCATAGAGATTAAAAATGTTTATGGAAAAATCGCCTGCATATACTTTGACACCATGATACTGCATGTTAACTCGACTCTGCAAGGAAAGGAGTGAATGTGGCAAGTTCTTTCTGACATACATCACACAACAGTTGGTTGACCTTAGGTTATACCTGGAGTTTACCTGGAGAGAGTTTCGGGGGTCAACGCCCCCGCGGCCCGGTTTGTGACCAGGCCTCCTGGTGGATCAGCGCCTGATCAACCAGGCTGTTGCTGCTGGCTGCACGCAAACCAACGTACGAGCCACAGCCCGGCTGATCAGGAACTGACTTTAGGTGCTTGTCCAGTGCCAGCTTGAAGACTGCCAGGGGTCTGTTGGTAATCCCCCTTATGTGTGCTGGGAGGCAGTTGAACAGTCTCGGGCCCCTGACACTTATTGTATGGTCTCTTAACGTGCTAGTGACACCCCTGCTTTTCATTGGGGGGATGGTGCATCGTCTGCCAAGTCTTTTGCTTTCGTAGTGAGTGATTTTCGTGTGCAAGTTCGGTACTAGTCCCTCTAGGATTTTCCAGGTGTATATAATCATGTATCTCTCCCTCCTGCGTTCCAGGGAATACAGGTTTAGAAACCTCAAGCGCTCCCAGTAATTGAGGTGTTTTATCTCCGTTATGCGCGCCGTGAAAGTTCTCTGTACATTTTCTAGGTCGGCAATTTCACCTGCCTTGAAAGGTGCTGTCAGAGTGCAGCAATATTCCAGCCTAGATAGAACAAGTGACCTGAAGAGTGTCATCATGGGCTTGGCCTCCCTAGTTTTGAAGGTTCTCATTATCCATCCTGTCATTTTTCTAGCAGATGCGATTGATACAATGTTATGGTCCTTGAAGGTGAGATCCTCCGACATAATCACTCCCAGGTCTTTGACGTTGGTGTTTCGCTCTATTTTGTGGCCAGAATTTGTTTTGTACTCTGATGAAGATTTAATTTCCTCATGTTTACCATATCTGAGTAATTGAAATTTCTCATCGTTGAACTTCATATTGTTTTCTGCAGCCCACTGAAAGATTTGGTTGATGTCCGCCTGGAGCCTTGCAGTGTCTGCAATGGAAGACACTGTCATGCAGATTCGGGTGTCATCTGCAAAGGAAGACACGGTGCTGTGGCTGACATCCCTGTCTATGTCGGATATGAGGATGAGGAACAAGATGGGAGCTAGTACTTTGCCTTGTGGAACAGAGCTTTTCACCGTAGCTGCCTCGGACTTTACTCTGTTGACGACTACTCTCTGTGTTCTGTTAGTGAGGAAATTATAGATGCATCGACCGACTTTTCCTGTTATTCCTTTAGCGCGCATTTTGTGCGCTATTACGCCATGGTCACACTTGTCGAAGGCTTTTGCAAAGTCTGTATATACTACATCTGCATTCTTTTTTTCTTCTAGTGCATTTAGGACCTTGTCGTAGTGATCCAGTAGTTGAGACAGACAGGAGCGACCTGTTCTAAACCCATGTTGCCCTGGGTTGTGTAACTGATGGGTTTCTAGATGGGTGGTGATCTTGCTTCTTAGGACCCTTTCAAAGATTTTTATGATATGGGATGTTAGTGCTATATCATAAAAATCTTTGAAAGGGTCCTAAGAAGCAAGATCACCACCCATCTAGAAACCCATATAAGCTGCATATCCAGGCAAGTTTGGTGGAGGTGCTCCATCTTTCAATCTACATTCCTGTAAACAGATGACATCAATATTCTTGGTTGCACTAATATGATGTAAGTCAGGCAACCGCTTCCTGATGGAAGCAATGTTCCATGAAAAGATTTGTAATGTATCCATTGTAGTGAGTTATTACAATCTCTTGCTCATAAGATGGTAAAACTATTATGCTTTGACTGCAGTGTGCAGACACTTAAGAGCAAATAGCATAGTTTGTATGTCTTTATCTTTAGAACCTTTATTTTTAAGCATTTGTCGGCATTTTGGCAGCCAGTTATGAGGCAAGTTTTGAAGGCAAGAGTTATGGGCTTCTTTCTCACAAATTGCTGGAAGCTGAACGGAGATTGCTGCACTTTTGACATCATCACCATGCTCAAGAGCATCATCCTGATTACATATATTTATTAAACTTGTCAGGATCTGTTCGAGATGCTCAATTTTTTTCTGGAAATTTGTTATAATATGAGGAAGGTCAGGCGAATCCAATGCCTCTCCGGAGGATGGCACTTCTGGGTTAGTGCTTCCTTTAACACCTATCACCTTAACAGGTACCATGGTTACATTAGTGTTCTCTGTTTCATCATTCATTGCAGGTAGGTCCTGTGCATCTGACTCATCTCCAATTTCCAGGGAGGTTACCTGTGGGGTGTCCGTCTGACTGTTGTAGTTGTGTGTATTGGGAGAAATGACAAACTCATCCCCATATTCAGGTGTAGCCATAGGTATCTGTAGTGGCAGACCAGTAGTTCCATATGTGCTAGCAGGGATGGCTAGCTCCTCCACAGCTGGTGTGTGTGATGGCATTCTGGTATCACCAGAATTGTTTGCAGTGAGGTGGGGTTCTTGCACACTTTGCAGAGGTTCAGTCTCAGATCTGGTTGTGGTAGACTGGATGGCCCCATCCTCAGTTACCATTAAAGGACTGTTATCAGGTTTACCTCGAAGGTTGTTTGGGTTCTGACTGCAGTCCTTGTGGGAAACTGTAACCCCAACTTCTTTACAGTTAATACACTTAAATTTTTGTCTGTCAGGGCCTACTGTGCATTCTCTAGTGGAATGTTTCCCAGCACACTTACCACACCAAGAATGTAGTATTCCACAGTCTACTGCAACATGGCCATAGTGCTGGCATTTGTAACACCTACGTTTAGGGGGTAGGTACACTTCGATGTTTAGGAAACGTAAACCATGCACCCAGATATTCCGGGGGAGGGGCACAGGACCCACCCAACTGGCAATAATTTGGGATTTTCCTTTAAGTCTTTTAGGCTTGATGATATGCTCACTTAGAGTCAGATGGGATGGGTCCATGCAGAGAGGGTATCCAAAGATTATGATACTGACCCATTTTTTAAAGTGGTGAGTGTCTGATTGAGGTCGGAGCAGCTTAATGTCCCGATAAGGTGTACTAAGTAGATCATTGATCAGCTCTTTATTCTGTTCCAGAAACACAAAGTTGTGTGTGTTTTTCCTAAATTGGATCCTTGAGTTAGGATGCTTGTTTACAGCTTCCATTAGCCATGCACACTTAGCAGGCAGCGGGGTGTTGTCAGGGAAGTTCAGCTTAACACATTCTTCCTTTGAAGAAAGACTTCTTGCAGCCTCTGTGCACCAAGGACGTTTAGTATCACATTGTGTACGAGTCAAGTGAGTCTGACTACGTCGACGCTCTAGCCCTTTCTCACTTTTTCTCTTTTGTTTACTTTTAAAGGTCTGGAAGCTATCATCATTTCCATCACCTGCAGAAATAGGTTCCTCTATGACAGTTGCCATGTTTGCCAGTGATGATATCTGGTGTAAGACTCACAACACAAGAATTCCTCGCTTATCTTTCCCTTATAGCTTATGCAAGAGCAAATATTCACTACAAAGTCAGAAGTCCAAAATAGATCACAAGACACAAGTGCTCAAGTTCAATGAACACCTCCAACCATACTCAACCCAGACCACCACCACTCAATACGACACACACCCCACCAAAAACACACTCAGAGACCTCTTGTATGTGTGTTAATAATATGGTACATATAATGATATAATGGATGGTACAGGCGAGGTCTTACACCATATCACAAATTACAAAGATGAACAGAGAGAGAGAGAGAGAGAGAGAGAGAGAGAGAGAGAGAGAGAGAGAGAGAGAGAGAGAGAGAGAGAGAGAGAGAGAGAGAGAGAGAGAGAGAGAGAGAGAGAGAGAAAGTAGGTAATATTGAGCATAAAATTAGAATTCTGACATACATCACATTAAACATGAGGTTCAAATGATAACTTCCACTTGAGATAGTTCAGGCTACTGCCACCTAATGTACCTCACTGAAATAATAATATAGCAGACATCACAATGAATGCTGAAGACAACCTCTTACCCCAACAATAGATTGTAAACAGAATTACTAAAAAAAAAAAAAAAAAAAAAAAAAAAAAAAAAAAAAAAAAAAAATAAAATGACAATGACAATGAGATAAATCACTCTGGTTGACTTCCTTGGTCCATCCTGGGTTACTCACACATTACTATGTTATACATGTATGCAAGCATAAGTGTGCAGCTGTAGATAGATGAACCAGTACCTAAACAATCTCACTTACACACGTGTTACTATGTATGACAAGTGCTACCAAGCACACCAAGTGTACACTTTATCACTTAGAATACACTTTTGTTGATGTAAATATAGGTGAGAGTGATACACCGCTGGTCGTAATAAACACTCTCAACTTCTCAAAGTCACACACTAGGCCCAGCTTCTGGAGAGGTACTAGCGTTTTAATGTGTTTATTATGTGTCAGTGCGTGTCTGCAGTCATTAAATTGGTGTATCAGAAGTTAAACACTACAATCCAGTTGATCAAATAGTCTAAAACAATTTACACAATGTATAACTAGAAGTATAATGATTGCAAATTGTTACTATTACAATTTTAACTAGGCGCTAGACCCACTAGATGAGATGGCAAGGAACATAGATGTTAACAGGCTGACTCTTGCTTAACACAGTTGAAAGGTAACCGAATTACTCAAGTAAGAAAGTATTCATGAAACTGAACATTATGCAGCAGTAAGCTTGTTCACAGTAAAAATACAAAGCATAAGTTACACACTCACACCACAGATGAACACTGCAATTTGAAATATTACTGGGAATTTAGCAGTAAAGTTTCAGTCTGAACGAGAAAATGTATTAGAAAACACAGCAATGACACTAGGACAAGCAACTTAATTATGTAACCGTATTTAATAGTTCAGTTACACTGAGCAGAGCATGTATTACACTGATTAATCAAATGTAAGGAGTCACTACACTGAAGTACACTCTGAGCATTTTAAAGTCTTAATACAGGCTTACAAATGACAATTAACTGTTGGGGAAAGCAGCACTTAACACTTCTAGCACACGTATGACAGATGAATGTTCACTGTGTACAAGCCAATCACCACAAGCTTACTATGTTTATAAGTGAACCTCTGGCATGTCCCACTCAAAATGTCAGCACTGCAATGCTCGTCAAATTGTTCTCAAGCCACTACAGGAAACACTGGTATGCCAGCAGCACTGCAGAACATAATACACAGACATGCAGGGCCCTAGGACAGCTATTACTGCAGGCTGCCTTAGCTTGTTCTGGCTAGCTTTTAGTGCTGCCCTCAAGCTTGCTTGACTGTGCTCGCCAAGCCCGTGCCAACCACCTGGACACCTGCTTGCAGCAGGCAGGCAGGCACACAGGAGACACTCGCAAGATGAGCGGAGTGCGGCACAGAGGACATGGGCACTCAAGCACCCATGTGGTCTGGCAAAAAAAACAAACAAAAAAAAAACCGTCTCTAGACCACAAGCAAATAGAGGCGAATGGCTGAGTTCTAAATCGAGGAAGGAGAAGGGACAAGGAAGGGATATTCACCTCGCTAGACACAGGCAATATGGGTGTAGTGGCCTGCAGGTCGCAGTGCAATTTTCAAGGTCATTCACTGGGCCCACAGTCGTCTCGAGAGTTACCAACCCTGTACTACTTGTTAACTCCAAACCCGCAGCACTTAACACATCTAGCACACGTGTCTTGGAATGACACAAATTTTCACTACATAAGAACATTCACAAAGGCATTCTGGGATTCAGAACAGATGTAGCCTTGGCCTTCACTGGCTGGCTTGGAGCGCTGTTTGGCCTGGATCAGCTAAACTCGCCCTTATCCCTTATGTAGATAATGGCGACAAGTTAAGGGATACCGGTGAATAGGAAAGTCGAGGAAGGGACATTCACCTCACTAGACACACGCAGTATGGGTGTAAGTGGCATGCGGGTCTTAGAGTGCCATTTTCAAGGTCACCCAGCAGGTCAGACATTCCTCACTCATTTTAAGCCTACGTAGGTACTGATGGTAGCACAATGTCCTAAGTCAGCGTAATCCACTCATGCAAATAGTTACAACAAATCTGCAGCACTTGCGGAACTCACATATTCAAGTACCAGCAGGGCAGCAAAATACACCTCTACACTGCACGTCGTTGATAGAGGCGAACGGCTGAGTTTAAAGGCGGACTGTTGTAGATACAGGAGAACAGCAGGGGTAACTGAGCACGCACATTCGCCTTTATTCACATAGTCAATATGGGCGAAAGTCTCAGGCAGATGATGCAGTGCCTCGCTCAAGGTCACAGGCTGAGGCAGACTTCTCAAGAGTTACCAAACACTGCAATATTTGTACAGATTGTTACTCACTCCAACTTGCAAAAATTCTAGCACACCTGTCTTGGAGTGAAAGACGAATTTTCAGTGTGTGGACACCTGGGTTACCAACTCATGTAGGACTGCACACTCGTCGTTATTCCTCAGGTTGGTAAAGTGATGAGTTGTGAGCATTTTGAGAGGCACGAGTAGCAGTGGACTAGCAAAATTCGCCTCTACACTGTATGTTGATAGAGGTGAAAGGCTGAGGTCAAATGAAAGGCAGAGGGGAAGCAGAGGCCTGTGAGGGCCTTTGCAAAAAGGAAGACTATTTCCAGTGTTTCTGCCCCAGGGCCAGACTCATGGAACTCTGTGTTCATCAAGAACTGCAAGAAGCCCCTATCACGAGCCTTTTCCATCCTATGGAGAGGGAGCATGGACACGGGGGTCGTCCCTCAGTTACTAAAAACAACAGACATAGCCCCACTCCACAAAGGGGGCAGTAAAGCAACAGCAAAGAACTACAGACCAATAGCACTAACATCCCATATCATAAAAATCTTTGAAAGGGTCCTAAGAAGCAAGATCACCACCCATCTAGAAACCCATCAGTTACACAACCCAGGGCAACATGGGTTTAGAACAGGTCGCTCCTGTCTGTCTCAACTACTGGATCACTACGACAAGGTCCTAAATGCACTAGAAGACAAAAAGAATGCAGATGTAATATATACAGACTTTGCAAAAGCCTTCGACAAGTGTGACCATGGCATAATAGTGCACAAAATGCGCGCTAAAGGAATAACAGGAAAAGTCGGTCGATGGATCTATAATTTCCTCACTAACAGAACACAGAGAGTAGTCGTCAACAGAGTAAAGTCCGAGGCAGCTACGGTGAAAAGCTCTGTTCCACAAGGCACAGTACTAGCTCCCATCTTGTTCCTCATCCTCATATCCGACATAGACAAGGATGTCAGCCACAGCACCGTGTCTTCCTTTGCAGATGACACCCGAATCTGCATGACAGTGTCTTCCATTGCAGACACTGCAAGGCTCCAGGCGGACATCAACCAAATCTTTCAGTGGGCTGCAGAAAACAATATGAAGTTCAACGATGAGAAATTTCAATTACTCAGATATGGTAAACATGAGGAAATTAAATCTTCATCAGAGTACAAAACAAATTCTGGCCACAAAATAGAGCGAAACACCAACGTCAAAGACCTGGGAGTGATTATGTCGGAGGATCTCACCTTCAAGGACCATAACATTGTATCAATCGCATCTGCTAGAAAAATGACAGGATGGATAATGAGAACCTTCAAAACTAGGGAGGCCAAGCCCATGATGACACTCTTCAGGTCACTTGTTCTATCTAGGCTGGAATATTGCTGCACTCTAACAGCACCTTTCAAGGCAGGTGAAATTGCCGACCTAGAAAATGTACAGAGAACTTTCATGGCGCGCATAACGGAGATAAAACACCTCAATTACTGGGAGCGCTTGAGGTTTCTAAACCTGTATTCCCTGGAACGCAGGAGGGAGAGATACATGATTATATACACCTGGAAAATCCTAGAGGGACTAGTACCGAACTTGCACACGAAAATCACTCACTACGAAAGCAAAAGACTTGGCAGACGATGCACCATCCCCCCAATGAAAAGCAGGGGTGTCACTAGCACGTTAAGAGACCATACAATAAGTGTCAGGGGCCCGAGACTGTTCAACTGCCTCCCAGCACACATAAGGGGGATTACCAACAGACCCCTGGCAGTCTTCAAGCTGGCACTGGACAAGCACCTAAAGTCAGTTCCTGATCAGCCGGGCTGTGGCTCGTACGTTGGTTTGCGTGCAGCCAGCAGCAACAGCCTGGTTGATCAGGCGCTGATCCACCAGGAGGCCTGGTCACAGACCGGGCCGTGGGGGCGTTGACCCCCGAAACTCTCTCCAGGTAAACTCCAGGTATATCCTTAGTCACAGCTCGCACATAAGAGTTCTCACAACACTGAAGCTGTCTTCCAACAGTAGGAGTTTTAATGATGACTTATCAGTCGGGAGAAATGGGTAGGCCTGCGAATTAGTAGGTCCAGATCCCCAGCACACGTCTACTCCCCTCAACCACTCAGCCGAGACTGTGTACGAGAGAGGCCTATTATTTATCCGATTCTCCACCTCCACCAACACCGCATGAAATTCCTCCAAATTAATTCTCTTCCGGTGTTGTACTTTACGGAGACACCTCTTCACTGTGCCTATCAGTCTTTAGTACAGCCCCCTCTAGTGGCCTGGTGGCTAAAGCTCCCGCTTCACACACGGAGGGCCCGGGTTCGATTCCCGGCGGGTGGAAACATTTCGACACGTTTCCTTACACCTGTTGTCCTGTTCACCTAGCAGCAAATAGGTACCTGGGTGTTAGTCGACTGGTGTGGGTCGCATCCTGGGGGACAAGATTAAGGACCCCAATGGAAATAAGTTAGACAGTCCTCGATGACGCACTGACTTTCTTGGGTTATCCTGGGTGGCTAACCCTCCGGGGTTAAAAATCCGAACGATATCTTATCTTATCTTATCTTACCAAGGGGCTCTAAGAGTAATAAATTTCCAGGTACACCCTCGTTGGGTTAACAGAGATTGAACATTGTTACTCTTTTTTAATTCTATCAAGTGTTGAGCACCCGCTACAAAATTTGTGGCATTATCCGAAATCTTCAATCTTGGACAAGATCTCCTGGCTGCAAATTTTCGAAACAGCTGTATAAACTGTTCTGCAAACAAGCCCTGAGCCACTTCTAAATGAACTGCCCTAGTAGCAGTACAAGTGAACAAGCATACATACACTTTCAGTGGAACACCATCTGAAGTACCTGTTAAAATGATTGGACTACTATAGTCTACACCTGTTACATCAAATGGTTTCACTAATTGTACATGCTCCTTTGGCAATGTTGGAGGACCTGGGTACATATAGGATCTGGCATCCACACGGCGGCCTGGTGGCCTGGTAGCTAAAGCTCCCGCTTCACACACGGAGGGCCCGGGTTCGATTCCCGGCGGGTGGAAACATTTCGACACGTTTCCTTACACCTGTTGTCCTGTTCACATAGCAGCAAATAGGTACCTGGGTGTTAGTCGACTGGTGTGGGTCGCATCCTGGGGGACAAGATTAAGGACTCCAATGGAAATAAGTTAGACAGTCCTCGATGATGCACTGACTTTCTTGGGTTATCCTGGGTGGCTAACCCTCCGGGGTTAAAAATCCGAACGAAATCTTATCTTATCTCTTACACAAGATTTAATCACCCTTTTTACACTTTGCCGTCCTTGTGGAATCCAGAAAGTTTCCCTAATACAATTTAAGGTATCTTTGTTGTGATAGAAACACAGGCCTTATCTCTAGGCTTTATTGAACATAGAATCTTCATAGTACTTCTGCAACAAAATATAATGACTAGTACATCTAATAATGGCTTCTACAGGAATGGTGATGTCTTGCATATGTCAAGAGAAAAGTTATAACTACAGGCCACATATTTAAACTCACCATGTAATCTGCATCACTAATATAGGGATAGTAGAAGAGAAGAGAATCACACACCATGTGTTGGCGCCCATGACACACACCAAACTGTTGTTGTTGTTAAGGGCCCCGAGAGGTGGTGCAGTATTATCCTGCTGCTGCTCCCCACAGGAGCAGTATCACTACAATCTTATACCCCACAATGCATTACATTTTTATGGACATTTAAAACAATTAAATTTGTAAGATGATGAGTTTTGGGTATTAAGATAGGGTGTTTAGCATAATCACCCAATTCTGCATTTAGTAACCTACCTCTGCACCTAATTACATTGCTCTCTAAATACAGCCCCAATTTCTCTATTATGGAACCTTTCACAATTTTTCTTTCCATCATCAATTTAATCTCATTTCCATAGATTTCTTCTTGTACCCTCTTTATCCGATATTCAAGAGGATGTGAAAACTTATATGAGATATTCATCTTGTTTAGAAATTTAAACACCAACTTAGTTACATTGATTAGTTTGGGTAAAGAAGAATACCTATTTATATTAATGGCTAAGGAAGGACAAACTATTGGAGTGGTGGTCACAGTAATTTCAACAGGAGCAATATATGCCTTTTGTACAGGCCAATTAGCTTTATTTACCAACCAGCTCAGTCCTAAACCATGATATAGCATTTATGAATTTAGCATAAGGTAAACCTCGAGACAAGAAATCAGCTGGATTCTCCTCACCAGGTATATGATTAAATGTTAACATATGCAGACCCAAACTATTATACTTCTCTTGCATCTAATTAATTTCTGCAACTCTGTTTTGTATGTACACAATTTTACTGTTTCCATTACGAATCCATTGTAAGGATACCTCGTTATCAGACCAAATTACAGTGTCGCTAATATTTATCTCCTGCAACTTATTTCTTATATAATTAGCTAATTTGACACCTACATAAATGGCTGTTAATTCCAACTGAGGTAAGGTACGTGATTTAATTGGAGACACTTTAGCCTTAGACATAACAAGAGAAATAACACTATTACATTGAAGATAAGCAACTGCTCCATACACCAATTTTGAAGCATCACAAAAAATGTAGAATATAATTTTCCCATCTTGTCTGGCCACCTGGCATGGGAACTCCAACATTGGAATTTTTTCATAATCACCAATTAATTCATCCCACCTGTTAATGAATTCCACAGGTAGAGTTTCATCCCAAGCACATTTAAGCTTCCATGCTTCTTGTATTAATAATTTCCATCTTATAGTAAGGGGTGACACTAAGCCTAGTGGATCAAAACATTTGGAAACTTAAGCAAGCAAAACTCTCTTAGTTAATTTATTGGGCATACTGTAATTATTAGGTTTTAACATTAACAAATCTCTCTCAGTATCCCAAGTTAATCCCAATACATTACTACATATTGGTACTTCATCTCCAGGGTAATCTTTACTTATTTTGTCCTTTAATTTGGATGAATTACTATTCCAGTCCCTCAGAGGCATATTTGCACATTGCATTATTTTATTAGCCTCTCCGTAAGTCATTAACAGTTCCTCTTCAGTTGATGTCACACCCATTAAATTGTCCACATAAAATTGTTTGCTCATTACTTTACTCAATGGACTTCCGGTATGTTTAAGGTGTGCATTTATCATTGCTTGAAGTAGGAAAGGACTGGATGTAGCACCAAATAATATGCTCCTAAAGCAAAAGGTTTTCAGAGGGCTAAGTGGGTCACTAGGATTCTCAGGCCATAAGAAGCGGGTACAATCCCAGTCTGCCTCTTGTAAACCCACTCTTAGGAAAGCTTTGCTTATGTCAGCCATAAAGGCATAATTCTTCACCCTGAAATTTAATAAGATATCTCCTAATTTTTCCGTCAACGATGGACCTGTCATCAAACAGTCATTTAAACTAGGTACATTTTTGTTACTCCTGGCACTACAATTAAACACAATCCTCAGAGGAGTGGTCTTAGAATCCTTCTTCACTCCATGATGTGGCAAATAGTGACCATAAATTTTGGCTTGCTCAGGAGGTACCTCTTCTATAAATTTATTAATTAATTGTTCTGTAATTATATCATTACAATTCTCTGCTCAGACGTTGTGCTGCTTCTCCTCAGTCCCGACACCTGGCGGAGGAGTTTTCACAACATCAACAACAATGGCGACTGTGTTTCACCGATGTGTTAATACTGTTTGTATTCAACTAATGCAGGGCTCTATCACCAGCGAATCAGTAAATGTGTTAATGCCAGCAATCATTCGTGATACATATGGCATTCAACGTGAATCCTTGTGTGGCGTCGCCTTGAATGGAACTTCACAGATCTTTGTCAAGTTTTGTGACACTCAGATTTACGAGAAGATTGTGACCCAGTACCAGGATATAAGCAAGCAAGTCACCCCAGGAGTTTCTGTCCAGTTGCATGACGTTTCACGATACTATACGTGGGTACGTGTGCGAAACGTGCCTTTTGAGACCAATGACGTTGATATACGTGACGTTTTTGAACGTTATGGGAAGATCCACCTGGTCACCATGGGTAGGTGGTCTGACGGCCACTATGCTGGTCTTCAGGAGGGGTCATTTACATTGAAAATGTCCCTGCGTCACCCAATTCCTTCGTACGTACAACTGGAGGATTTTCGTTCCCAGGTGTACGTTACGCATCCTGGACAGAGAAGAACCTGCCACCTCTGCGGTGCTTTGGATCACATAGCGGCTCAATGTGTTCAGCGCCAGCCACCATCGGGGCGTGGTCGTCGTCCTGACGGTGAGGTACCCCGTCAGGCTCTGGAAGAGGAGGTTGTCGAGAACTCGCCACTTCTGACATCATGGAGTGCTGAGGTTGATAGGGCCATGCTAATAGAGTCATCTTGTGTGACTCTACCTGGGACTGCCTCCCTTGACAAGGTGGAGCATGTGAACAGTGAAATCTCTCTAGCATGAGAGGCAGGTGATATGGAGGCCGACATTGTATCTGCGTTGAGTGATCTATTAGCATCGCATGAGTCTGATTCTGTGCCGTGTTCTGATGAGGGGAGATTACGTGCAGATGATGCTGATCAGATAGCTAAAGTGCGAGATTTGGAGAGTTCGAGATTTCATACTGTTGAGGCAGAAATTCACAAGGAGAACACTCCAAGTACTGACATGTCTGAAGATGCTGTTTCTAGGAAGCGTGCGGCTACCCCGTCCGACTCCGATGATGTCTTGACCCCTGGACAACGTTCAGGGAAGAAGACGTGGTTGGAAATCATGGGTGGAGGGAGGTCCCGCGAGTCCAGGACAGCAGGTAATATCACGGGGATTGCCAAAGGTGTGGGAAGTGCCTTGGGTGCTTGCCGGCGCAAAGAGAAAAAGGGAGTGGTAGCCCCTAGAGGAAAGCCACCTTTAACACAGTTAGGTGTGTAACTATTAATGTTAATGGTTTGAAATCTGCCAGAAAGTGTGTGCAGGTGCGTGAGTGGTTGAATCGTTTTGCAGTGGATATGTGTTTTTTGCAAGAACATAACCATAAGGTAGGAAGTTTGTTTGAGATGGATGGTTATAACATTTATGTGACTCACTCCAGATGTCTGAAAGGTGGAGTGGCTGCATTGATAAAAGCGACCAGCCCGTTTGTGTTGAGACATTGGGAGGAAGGGGGGGAGGGTTGCATTGTGCGAGTCGTGGGGGATTGGGGTAGTAGAAGGGTTGGTTTTGTAGAGGTATATGGGCTGGCTGAACATGATGTTAATATTAAAAATGCTTTTGTTAGAGATGTCTTGGTATATTATTTGAGGTCTCTGCCAGAAATTACAGTGGTCGGTTTACCTGGAGAGAGTTTCGGGGGTCAACGCCCCCGCGGCCCGGTCTGTGACCAGGCTTCCTGGTGGATCAGCGCCTGATCAACCAGGCTGTTGCTGCTGGCTGCACGCAAACCAACGTACGAGCCACAGCCCGGCTGATCAGGAACTCACTTTAGGTGCTTGTCCAGTGCCAGCTTGAAGACTGCCAAGGGTCTGTTGGTAATCCCCCTTATGTGTGCTGGGAGGCAGTTGAACAGTCTCGAGCCCCTGACACTTATTGTATGGTCTCTTAACGTGCTAGTGACACCCCTGCTTTTCATTGGGGGGATGGTGCATCGTCTGCCAAGTCTTTTGCTTTCGTAGTGAGTGATTTTCGTGTGCAAGTTCGGTACTAGTCCCTCTAGGATTTTCCAGGTGTATATAATCATGTATCTCTCCCTCCTGCGTTCCAGGGAATACAGGTTTAGAAACCTCAAGCGCTCCCAGTAATTGAGGTGTTTTATCTCCGTTATGCGCGCCGTGAAAGTTCTCTGTACATTTTCTAGGTCGGCAATTTCACCTGCCTTGAAAGGTGCTGTTAGAGTGCAGCAATATTCCAGCCTAGATAGAACAAGTGACCTGAAGAGTGTCATCATGGGCTTGGCCTCCCTAGTTTTGAAGGTTCTCATTATCCATCCTGTCATTTTTCTAGCAGATGCGATTGATACAATGTTATGGTCCTTGAAGGTGAGATCCTCCGACATAATCACTCCCAGGTCTTTGACGTTGGTGTTTCGCTCTATTTTGTGACCAGAATTTGTTTTGTACTCTGATGAAGATTTAATTTCCTCATGTTTACCATATCTGAGTAATTGAAATTTCTCATCGTTGAACTTCATATTGTTTTCTGCAGCCCACTGGTGACTGGAACTGTGTGGTGCGCCGTAAAGACGTTGAACCGAGGGGGGCGGGTTTCTGTTCGCTTGTTTTGGGTGACTTGTTGTTTGGGTTGAGGTTGGTAGATGTACGTGGAGGACGTGACTTGGGGATTCAGCATACTTTTGTGCGTAGGGGCTATGCAGCATGTTTAGATAGGGTGTATGTGTCTCGGCGGGTGGTCGTAATCAATGTGCGTGTATTGAATGTCTTTTTCTCCGACCACTGGGGAGTTTTTGTAGAGCTCGACTGGGGGCGTCTCCCGCATAGTTTTCAGGGATACTGGAAACTGAATATGCAGATGCTACAAAGTGCGGATGATAGGGAACTATTCATGGACTTCTGGGCGTCTATGGAAGTAGACTCCTGGGAGGGGTGGGATTTAGTACGACGGTGGGATGAGGTTGTGAAGCCTCGAATTAAGAATTTTTATGCACATCGGGGTAAGGAGGCCACTCGCTTGGAATATGTTTTTCAGAGGTACCTGGAGGGTCATCTACGACAATGTTATGCGCAGAGAGAGGCATCTGGGGTTTACCCAGTGGATGAGATCGACGCTATTAAAGAACAAATCCGGGTATTGAAAAATAAGGTTTTCGATGGGGCGCGCATTTCGAGTGGGGTGGAGGAGGCTTTGTGGGGTGACAAGCCGTCTGCTTGTGTCTTACAAAGTCAGACACAAAGGCAAAAAGCGACTGAAATTGTGAGTTTAGTGGTGCAGGATGAAGTTGACAGGTATAGTGAGGGACAGGTCTTAACAACAACTGAGGGGATAAGTTTTTATGTCGATACTTGGAGTAAGCTCCAGATGCAAAGTAAAGACGTGAGTGAGCATGCGATACAGGATTTGGGGAGAGGAGTACGATGCGAGTTAAATGATTATGATCGCCTTCTCATGGGTGGGCCTATATCTGAGGCAGAGGTGTGGGAGGCACTACAAGGAATGAGTAAGGGGAAGGCTCCAGGCATTGATGGCATCCCTTGTGAATTTTATATCAAACATTGGGAGGTAATACAGTCTTTTATGGTTTGTTTACTCAATGTGATGAAGGAGAGGGGGGGGGTGTTAGGTCTGTCTCAGCGTACGGCAGTGTTGGTCTTAGGAAATGTGATGTGCCATTAGCGATTAAGGACTACCATCCCATATCGTTGATGTGTAGTGACTATAAACTATATGCAAAAATTTTGATGAATAGAATTAAGAAAGTGTTTGATAAGGTAATCCATAAGAGTCAGTTTGGTGTGCCAGGTAGGTCAATGTATGATGGTCATGGGAATATCAAGGAGTTTGTTGAGGAATGCGGGGTGAGGGGTGGGGGTGGTGTTTTGGCTTTAGACTGGCGAGCCGCTTTTGATAGTGTGGAAAGGGAGGTTCTGTGGAAATTTATGAGATGGCAGGGTTTTGGAAATGAGGTCATCATGTGGGCCCGTTTGTTGTACAATAGAGCGGGATTTAAAGTACAAATTAATGGCAAGTTAGGTGTTTTTGTACACTTGAGCAGGGGCATTCGTCAGGGATGCCCCATGTCTCAAATGCTTTTTGCATGTATGCAGGACCCTTTTTACTGGGCTGTTTGTGGGCGGGGAGTAGAGACATCGTGGGGTCTGAGTAGTGGTCGACCGACCCTTGTGGGTTATGTAGATGATACTACTGTGTTATTATGTTCACGGGAGCAATTGGGTTTTGTTGGGAGACTTGTTGACATATTTGGCAAGGCTACAGGGATGGGTGCTAATAGAGAAATATCGAAGGTTATGGAGTTGGGGGAGTGGGTGGGGGATGGGGTGGATGCAGAGGGGTGGACTGTGGTTGGTGGTATCACTATATGTGGTATTCATTATATGCAGGAGGTTGATCAGATGAGGGCATGCAATTCGGGGAGGGTTGTACATAGTGTCTTGGGGCACTTAAATAGTCTACGGCCATGACATTTAACCCTGCATCAGAGGGTGGTGGTCATTAATGTCCTGCTTTATAGCAAAGTCTGGCACGTTGCTGCACTGTATCCTCTGTTGCAGGGGGACGTCAAACGTCTTTTGCATAGAGTTTATCGATTTTTGTGGGGTTCAGGTTGCGATTGGCTCACAAGAGCAGTGGTGGAGACACCAGTGCATCAGGGAGGGTTGGGTCTCATTCCTCTAGAGGCTCATGTCATGGCATGTTACGTGAAGTGTCGTTTTCTCCGACTGGGTGGGATGCATGGTGGGTTAAGTGAATTGTATCACGACCTGCGCAGGTGTTGGAGAGGGAGGAATTTAATTTGGTGCAACGCAATGCTTTGCATATTATTGAACATGAGGGATGTGTGCTGTGTAAAATTATGTACCTTAGAAAGGGTGGGTAGGGAGGTAGTCGTGGTGCTAGTTGAAGGAATGTATCCCATGTATGCATGGGGTAATATATGGAGGCGAGTTCAACAGTTGTGTCTGCCTGCTCAAGTACGGGAAGTGTTTTTTAAATTTTTACATGGAATCTTGCCGTCCGGGGTGATGTTGTATAATAGGCGTTTGGGGGAAGACTGAGGTTGTCCAGCGTGCGGGATGGAGGAATCTGCTTTTCACGTTGTGTATTTCTGTGAGACTTTAGGTATGGTACGAGAGTGGTTCAGTAGGGTTTTGTGTTTGGTGGGGGGGGAGGTTTGTCGGTACTCCGGGCGTTGAGCTTTGATGTAGGTGGGGTTGACTTGCATGTACAACGTGCGGTATCGTACGTTGTGGCCGATTAAATTTTCGTGTCATGGGCTATGAGGCACGTTGATGGTAACAGTAGAATTAGGGTTTTAGCGGGGACGATTTATAGGACAAAATGTCGAAATAGGTTTACCTGGAGTTTACCTGGAGAGAGTTTCAGGGGTCAACGCCCCCGCGGCCCGGTCTGTGACCAGGCCTCCTGGTGGATCAGCGCCTGATCAACCAGGCTGTTGCTGCTGGCTGCACGCAAACCAACGTACGAGCCACAGCCCGGCTGATCAGGAACTGACTTTAGGTGCTTGTCCAGTGCCAGCTTGAAGACTGCCAGGGGTCTGTTGGTAATCCCCCTTATGTGTGCTGGGAGGCAGTTGAACAGTCTCGGGCCCCTGACACTTATTGTATGGTCTCTTAACGTGCTAGTGACACCCCTGCTTTTCATTGGGGGGATGGTGCATCGTCTGCCAAGTCTTTTGCTTTCGTAGTGAGTGATTTTCGTGTGCAAGTTCGGTACTAGTCCCTCTAGGATTTTCCAGGTGTATATAATCATGTATCTCTCCCTCCTGCGTTCCAGGGAATACAGGTTTAGAAACCTCAAGCGCTCCCAGTAATTGAGGTGTTTTATCTCCGTTATGCGCGCCGTGAAAGTTCTCTGTACATTTTCTAGGTCGGCAATTTCACCTGCCTTGAAAGGTGCTGTTAGAGTGCAGCAATATTCCAGCCTAGATAGAACAAGTGACCTGAAGAGTGTCATCATGGGCTTGGCCTCCCTAGTTTTGAAGGTTCTCATTATCCATCCTGTCATTTTTCTAGCAGATGCTATTGATACAATGTTATGGTCCTTGAAGGTGAGATCCTCCGACATAATCACTCCCAGGTCTTTGACGTTGGTGTTTTGCTCTATTTTGTGGCCAGAATTTGTTTTGTACTCTGATGAAGATTTAATTTCCTCATGTTTACCATATCTGAGTAATTGAAATTTCTCATCGTTGAACTTCATATTGTTTTCTGCAGCCCACTGAAAGATTTGGTTGATGTCCGCCTGGAGGATTGCAGTGTCTGCAATGGAAGACACTGTCATGCAGATTCGGGTGTCATCTGCAAAGGAAGACACGGTGCTGTGGCTGACATCCTTGTCTATGTCGGATATGAGGATGAGGAACAAGATGGGAGCTAGTACTGTGCCTTGTGGAACAGAGCTTTTCACCGTAGCTGCCTCGGACTTTACTCTGTTGACGACTACTCTCTGTGTTCTGTTAGTGAGGAAATTATAGATCCATCGACCGACTTTTCCTGTTATTCCTTTAGCGCGCATTTTGTGCGCTATTACGCCATGGTCACACTTGTCGAAGGCTTTTGCAAAGTCTGTATATATTACATCTGCATTCTTTTTGTCTTCTAGTGCATTTAGGACCTTGTCGTAGTGATCCAGTAATTGAGACAGACAGGAGCGACCTGTTCTAAACCCATGTTGCCCTGGGTTGTGTAACTGATGGGTTTCTAGATGGGTGGTGATCTTGCTTCTTAGGACCCTTTCAAAGATTTTTATGATATGGGATGTTAGTGCTATTGGTCTGTAGTTCTTTGCTGTTGCTTTACTGCCCCCTTTGTGGAGTGGGGCTATGTCTGTTGTTTTTAGTAACTGAGGGACGACCCCCGTGTCCATGCTCCCTCTCCATAGGATGGAAAAGGCTCGTGATAGGGGCTTCTTGCAGTTCTTGATGAACACAGAGTTCCATGAGTCTGGCCCTGGGGCAGAGTGCATGGGCATGTCATTTATCGCCTGTTCGAAGTCATTTGGCGTCAGGATAACATCGGATAGGCTTGTGTTAATCAAATTTTGTGGCTCTCTCATAATAAATTCATTTTGATCTCCGACTCTCAGTCTGGTTAGCGGCTTGCTAAAAACTGAGTCATATTGGGACTTGAGTAGCTCACTCATTTCCTTGCTGTCATCTGTGTAGGACCCATCTTGTTTAAGTAGGGGCCCAATACTGGACGTTGTTCTCGATTTTGATTTGGCATAGGAGAAGAAATACTTTGGGTTTCTTTCGATTTCATTTATGGCTTTTAGTTCTTCCCGCGATTCCTGACTCCTAAAGGATTCTTTTAGCTTAAGTTCGATGCTTGCTATTTCTCTGACCAGTGTCTCCCTGCGCATTTCAGATATATTGACCTCTTTTAGCCGCTCTGTTATTCTTTTCCGTCGCCTGTAAAGGGAGCGCCTGTCTCTTTCTATTTTACATCTACTCCTCCTTTTTCTTAGAGGAATAAGCCTTGTGCATACATCGAGTGCCACCGAGTTAATCTGTTCTAGGCATAAGTTTGGGTCTGTGTTGTTTAGTATATCTTCCCAGCTTATATCGGTTAGGACTTGGTTTACTTGGTCCCACTTTATGTTTTTGTTATTGAAGTTGAATTTGGTGAATGCTCCCTCGTGACTAGTCTCATTTTGTCGGTCTGGGGCTCCACGCATACATGTCTGAACCTCAATTATGTTGTGATCTGAGTATATTGTTTTTGATATGGTGACATTTCTTATCAGATCATCATTGTTAGTGAAGATGAGGTCTAGTGTATTCTCCAGTCTAGTAGGCTCTATTATTTGCTGGTTTAAATTGAATTTTGTGCAGAGATTTAAAAGCTCGTGTGAGTGTGAGTTTTCATCAGAGCTGCCTCCTGGTGTTATTACTGCAACAATATTATTTGCTATATTCCTCCATTTTAGGTGCCTTAAGTTGAAGTCCCCCAGGAGCAAGATGTTGGGTGCAGGAGCTGGAAGATTTTCCAGACAGTGGTCAATTTTTAACAGCTGTTCCTGGAATTGCTGGGATGTTGCATCCGGAGGCTTGTAGACTACCACAATGACTAGGTTTTGGTTCTCGACCTTTACTGCTAAAACTTCCACTACATCATTTGAGGCATTAAGCAGTTCTGTGCAAACAAGTGACTCTGCAATGTACAGGCCAACCCCCCCCCTTTTGCCTGTTCACTCTGTCACATCTGTATAGGTTGTAACCTGGGATCCATATTTCGTTGTCCAAGTGATCCTTTATGTGGGTCTCAGTGAAAGCCGCGAACATTGCCTTTGCCTCTGCAAGCAGTCCACGGATGAAAGGTATTTTGTTGTTTGTTGCTGGCTTTAGACCCTGTATATTTGCAAAGAAGAATGTTATCGGACTGGTGGTATTGTTGGTACTGGGGGGTTTGTATATGAGGGGAGATGGGAGAGAGAATTCCCGCCTGAATATAAAGCCTTGGAGTTACGAGATTTGAGATAGTTGTGAGTGTTCAGTGGTTAATATCTAACGGGCTGGTCAGCTGTGTCTAATTGTGTTAGTCAAGTGCATGAATGTTTTGTGTTCTCAGAGTTTATGTGTGTGAGGGAAAAGTTCAGTAGATAGGAGTAGCGAGGGAGTATACAGTAACAATAGTTTCATTGCCGGCTACTTGTTAAGGTAGGGTAAGTCAAGCTCCCGCTATTCCCGCCTTTTTTCCCCTCCCCGGAAAGTGATAGTTTGACTGCCGGCTGCTTGTTAAGGTAGTGTCAGTCTAGCTCCCACTATCCCTTCCCCTCCCTCTCCCCCCCCCCCAAAAGGTGACGTGTGGGGCTCGAGTCAAACAGTAATCACTCGACTCACAGCTCCCAACACTACTCTTGGATGACAGAGAGGGTCACCTGTCAATCAACGAGTAAAATTGAAGGAGACGGACTAACATCCTGGAGACGTCCCATATTGGATTTACTTGCCTGTGCACTTGTATAAAGAATCAGGACATAACCCCTCATCATTACAGTGGTCAAGAACCTGATCTGTCATCGGGAAAGATTACTTAAGGCCACTAGAACGAACCAGTGGGTTGTAACCAACACCTGCGACCCCCCCCCATCATCAGCAACGGCTACGATTTCAACAACACAGTGTCACCAACACCAGACACCCAAGTTTTACATTAGCGTTGAATTCAGTTATTTATATTTTTCATTTTTCATTTTCTTTAATGTAGGATTAATATTTCATATTTAAGTGTTTTATATTTTATATGTTCTATATAATAAAGTGTTTATGTTTGTCTGTTATTATTTCTTTTTCTATTCATTAATTTTCCTGAGGAGGAGCCAGCTTTGGTAATACTGTCTGAAGTTGTTACAGAGCTGAGTAAGCCTTCACAAGTGGCGACCTTGCCAGGATCAACTCTACTGAATCAAGATTCAACTCCATCTCGAATCTACCATTGGAACTTCAACGCCCATAACACAGACGGTTACCACGAGCCATGAGTAATCATTCTCTATGGCAGGACTACTGTACAGGTATTTGAAAGATTTGGTGATTGTTATAGTCTTAATTTATTGTAAGTCAAGTCAGGCAGGATATAATATTTAATTCTGCCATCTTTTTGTGTGAGCTTGAAACACTTTGGAGGATTAGACTCTAGGGACCCGAGATTTTCCAGTGATAATTTGTTTCATTGAGCTCTTTATTATATCAAGGGAACTGTCATAGGACACTCTTGATTTGTTGGTGAGAAGATTGGATGGTCAAGTGACCCCATTCTACTTACTGTTTGCTCGGAGCCGGCATAGAACCCTTCATTTTCATTAATACATATTGTTTAATTGAAGTAGGGATCGAGCCCTCTGATTCATTTAGTTTGAGCGGAGCAGGAATTGAACCCTCTGTTTTCTTTAATACCCGTTTCATTTTCCCCTGGTAGTTTAAGTTATTCTTGCAAGTATGGAGGAATACCAGTTTTGGATGAATGCTGGAAGTAAGTTAGGAATAACAGGGAAAAATTTAGAAACTTTCATTAGTGCTAAGATCAAGGAAAGACTTGAAAGAGAGAGAATAGAAAGAGGAAGAGAAGACAAAAAGGAGCATGATAGACTTGATCGTGAGGAGAGAGCTAAAGTACGTGAAGAACAAGTTAAATTAAGGGAACTTGAGGAAAGAGCAAAGGACAGAGAATATGAGTTAAGGGATAGAGAAAAGGATCGCAAGCTCGAACAAGCTCGCCTTGAATTAGAGAATAAAAAGTTAACTTTCTCACAACAGCAATTAGAGGAAGGAGTAATGGAACAACGTGCAGCTAGTGCACATATTCCAACACCTAATTTACCTCCCTTCACAGAGGGGGAAGACATAACTTCATACATTATCAGGTTTGAAAATACCGCTACCCTCTGTGAATGGCCTGCTGACACCTGGGCTACCAGGTTAGGAATGTTATTTTCTGGTACCGCTTTGAATATCTATGCAACTTTGTTGCAGGATATCATATGTAATTATAACCTACTGAAGAAGGCAATCCTTAAAGCATATCAAAAAACCACTAATTCTTACAGGAAAGATTTCAGGTATGCCACCTTTCAGCCTGGCCAGAACTTTCAGCAGTTACAGGTAACACTCTTTCGTTTGTTCGACTTTTGGATAGAGAGTTCAGGAATTGATCACAGTTATGAATCTCTTAGAGACTTCATGGTTGCTGACCAGTTCCTCACAGCTCTTCCCCATCAGATACGAACATTCATCAGAGAACGCAACCTGATTAAAGCTGAGGAAATTTCTGAGGCTGCTGACCTGTATGCTGAGGCTCACAATTCCTATAAAGACCTAAAGGGATCGAACCCTAAGGGCAAGGGTTCATCAGACCTTAAGAAATCAAAGCCTCTACTGGAAAGTAAAATGACTTCTTTTATTCCTGTTTGTCATTTGTGTGGTGTTAAGGGACATAAACGTCCAGATTGTCCTTCTAAGAAGGTCCAAAAAGTTGGAAGATGTTTTAAAGACTGTAATGACCAAGCACCCTTCTGTTCAGGAACAGTTAATGGACTTAATGTATCTACCATTTTAAGAGACACTGGATGCACATGTATAGTCATTTCTGATAAGCTGTTCCCTAACCTTAAAGAAACTCTTTCCTCTGCTATACTTTCAGACTACTTGGGCCGTACGGACACTTTTCCTACCATCCGTTGTTACATTAGGTCTAAATGGTTCACAGGTTGGTCTGAAGCCGTACTAGCTCCCATCACTTCTTGCTCCGTTCTAATAGGTAATGTAAAAGGTGCCATTCTTCCTTCCGAGGTTGACCTTTCATCACCAAAGGTGGACATAAGCTTTTCAGATCCTCTTCCTGTAGAGTCAGAGAAGCCCCTCGAAAGTTCAGATGAGACAAAGTCTCGTAAGATTCATGTGGGATTAAAAACCATTGATGCTACTCTCGAAAGCGAGGTAGTAGGATCACCGGTTCACTTGTTAGATGAAAGTGAAGATATCATCTCCGATACCATAAATGTCTTGACTAGGGCTCAGACCAAAGCCCAGGCTTATCCTACTGTCCATCCTTTGATTTTCCCTGACTTCAAGCCTTTAGATATATCGAAGGACTCCTTTGTCAATTTACAACGTAATTGCCCTTCTCTTCAGAATTGCCATAATGCCGCTAAACAAAATCAAGTTATCCAAAGGAAAAACTTTTCATATAAATTTGAATATATAAAAGTTATCTTGTACAAGTCAGTATTCAAATTAAATTCAGATGAGATAGACTATTCCATCTTAGTTGTTCCAAGTCAATGCAGAGAGACTGTTCTTAAAATGGCTCAGGACCTGCCAGTGGCCGGACATTTCTCGCATCGTAAAACCTTAAATAAAATTAGGGAAACCTATTTTTGGCCAAAAATGTCCTCAGATGTCACTACCTATTGTAGATCGTGTAAAGTTTGCCAACTGTCATCCTCCCGAGGTACCAGGCGAGTACCTATGGTCAAAATGTCTATCTTTACGGTACCGTTTGAAAGAGTAGATATTGACATCGTTGGTCCTTTATCTCCACTTTCATCTGGGAGACATAGATATATATTAACATTAGTTGATTATGCTTCGAGTTTCCCTGAAGCTGTTCCCTTAAAGACCATAACTACTACAGAGGTGGCTGAAGCCCTTTTGTCCATCTTCTCCAGAGTGGGCATCCCTAGAGAAATTTTGTCTGACCGTGGGACACAATTCACATATGACTTAATGCAACATCTCTACCAACTTCTAGGAGTGAAGCCTCTCTTCACAACACCCTATCATCCCAGCTGTAATGGGAGGATTGAGCGCCAGCATTCTATTCTCAAGTCCATTTTAAGGAAACTTTCCTCCCTTAAACCCAAGGAGTGGCATCGTTACCTACCCTGTGCTTTGTTTGCCATGAGGGAAGTTCCCAGTGACTCTTTAGGGTTTTCACCTTTTGAACTTCTCTATGGTAGACAGGCCAGAGGTCCACTGTCCATCCTTCATGACTTATGGACTAATGAGGAGGTAAATGCTGAGGTTCAGTCTTCTTATCAGTTTCTCCTTGACCTTAGATCCAAACTTGAGGAGACCTCTGACATAGTTTCGAAAAACTTACACTTGTCAATGGACCAATACAAAACCTATTTTGATTCCAAAAGTCAGAGGAGAAGTTTTAAAGTAGGGGATGAAGTTCTGGTACTTTTGCCTATCAAGTCAAACAAATTATTAGTAGCATGGAAAGGTCCATATAAAGTATTAAAAATTTGTGGAAAAGTTGACTACCTCATAGAAGTCAAGGGAAAACCTAAGCTTTATCATATCAACATCCTTAAGAAATATTACCGAAGAAATTCGGGTAACTGTCTTAATAACTTTGACTTAGTTTTTCCACACGAACTTGATAAAACAACTGAAGAATGTAAAGTGTATGTAATTGACACCTCTAACTTAGACTATGATGAAGAACTACATGACTTGGTGACTCTTGACCACTCGGATGCAACCAACATTAATATTAATGAATCTTTGGATGACCATAAGAGACATGAACTACTTCAATGTGTGAGTAACTTTTCAGACGTCTTTACTGATATTTCAGGTGTTACCTCCACGGTAGTCCATAAGATTGACTTAGTGACGGACAATCCTATCAAACGAAAATTATACCCAGTTCCAGTTCACCTTAGGGATGCATTTGACCGAGAGGTAGACAAATTATTAAAACTAAAGATCATTGAACCTTCAGTATCTTCATATTGTTCACCAGTAGTCATGGTTAAGAAGGAGGATAATTCATATAGACTTGCTGTTGACTTCAGAGGGCTTAATGCTATAACTCGGTGGGATGCTGAGCCTATGCCCTTAATAGATAGCGATCTACACAAATTTTATGAGGCTTCCTTCTTTTCAGAGATTGATATTGCGCAGGCATATCATCAAGTAATGTTAGATCCTTCTTCTAAGCAGTACACCACTTTTCCTACACACCAAGGACTGAAGCAGTATAGAACTATGCCCTTCGGTTTGGTAACTGCCTGTGCTACCTACGTGAGACTGATGAGAAAGGTCTTGGGTAATATGCCAAATGTTTCAGTTTATTTTGATAACATTTACGTAATGACATCCACGTGGGGCGAACATATCCAAACATTAACATCAGTTTTGCGTAGGTTACGCTCACATGGCCTCACTGCCAAGCCGAAGAAATGCTTCCTTGGGTATAACAAGATTAGATATCTTGGACTGATACTTTCTAATAACTCTCTGCAGCCTTTCCCCAGTAAGATTAAAGCTTTATTAGAATTTAAATTCCCCAAAACCAAGAAGCTCATGCGTAGCTTTCTTGGTTCTGTAAATTTTTATGCACGGTTTATCCCGAACCTTACTGATCTTACAGGCATCTTATCCAACTTCCTTAAAAAGTCTGTGAAGGAACCTCTTGAACTTTCCGACGTAGCTTGGGAAAAGTTTAATGAGATTAAAAATATCTTTTCAAAAGACCGTATACTTAAGATTCCAGATATTAATAAAACATTTTGTTTGAGAACTGATGCCTCCAATACTGGCTTAGGCGCAGTGTTACTACAATACCATGATGGTACTCCCTTCCCTGTATGCTTCCTAAGCCGGAAACTCCTTCCTGCAGAAACGAGATACTCCACCATAGAAAAGGAATGTTTAGCCCTTGTGTGGGGTATCTCCAAACTTAAATTTTATTTGCTGGGAAAAGAATTCATTTTAGAAACGGACCACAAATCTTTGATATACCTAGAAACTTTTAAGGGAACCAACAGTCGCCTCTTGAGGTGGACATTGCCACTCCAGGCTTTTAAGTTCCATATTGTTTATATCAATGGTTCATCCAATTATTTCTCTGACTGGTTAAGTCGTGACAGTCAGTAGAAGATTTGTTGCCTTACGCGACTTCCACATGTTAGAACTTTTTCCTCGCCTATTCTTCTTATACTCCTTGACTATAAGTCTTGGTATGGGGGAGTGTGGGGGAAAAGTTCAGTAGATAGGAGTAGCGAGGGAGTATATAGTAACAATAGTTTCATTGCCGGCTACTTGTTAAGGAAGGGTAAGTCAAGCTCCCGCTATTCCCGCCTTTTTCCCCCTCCCCGAAAGTGATAGTTTCATTGCCGGCTACTTGTTAAGGAAGGGTAAGTCAAGCTCCCACTATTCCCGCCTTCTTTTCCCCACCCCGAAAGTGATAGTTTGACTCCCGGCTGCTTGTTAAGGTATTGTCAGTCTAGCTCCCACTATCCCTTCCCCTCCCTCTTCCTCCCCCCCCGAAAGGTGACGTGTGGGGCTCGAGTCAAACAGTAATCACTCGACTCACAGCTCCCAACACTACTCTTGGATGACAGAGAGGGTCACCTATCAATCAACGAGTAAAATTGAAGGAGACGGACTAACGTCCTGGAGACGTCCCATATTGGATTTACTTGCCTGTGCACTTGTATAAAGAATCAGGACATAACCCCTCATCATTACAGCGGTCAAGAACCTGATCTCCTGTCATTGGGAAAGATTTCTTAAGGCCACTAGAACGAACTGGTGGGTTGTAACCAACACCTGCGACCCCCCCCCCCCCATCATCAGCAACGGCTACGATTTCAACAACACAGTGTCACC
The DNA here is from genome assembly GCF_038502225.1 of Cherax quadricarinatus. Lineage (NCBI taxonomy): Eukaryota > Metazoa > Arthropoda > Malacostraca > Decapoda > Parastacidae > Cherax > Cherax quadricarinatus. Next base: position 20,140,582 of record NC_091340.1, on the reverse strand, counting down.
AACACCAGACACCCAAGTTTTAAATTAGCGTTGAATTCAGTTATTTATATTTTTCATTTTTCATTTTCTTTAATGTAGGATTAATATTTCATATTTAAGTGTTTTATATTTTATATGTTCTATATAATAAAGTGTTTATGTTTGTCTGTTATTATTTCTTTTTCTATTCATTAATTTTCCTGAGGAGGAGCCAGCTTTGGTAATTCTGTCTGAAGTTGTTACAGAGCTGAGTAAGCCTTCACAATGTGCATCTCCTATGTAATGGTGATGACGATATATCTTACGTGCTTTGTATATACAACTTTTAGGAATGTTTCTCGTCATTTATGCCTCAATTACAAGTCATTGGTGTACATTTTGTATATGGTGTGCTTCCTAGCATTGTTGAACGTTTTCTTATTTCCGTTTATACTTTATGCCCTGCTCGTGTGCTTTTCAATAGTATATGTATCTATGCAAGTATTTGTTTTTCTGTAAGCTGTGATGGAGGTTGAACTATATGTGGAGGCAGTTTTTTTTTTTTTCAATGTGTGCATCTCGTCAGTGTATAAGTTCACTTAGAGCTGCTGGCATTTGTGTTTATTGAGATGTCAAATATCACAGTGTAGTTTCGTTTTGTTATATTAGATATTTTCATTGTTGTGAATTGTAGCGTCATCCTGTTCCACCTTTGAACTGCAATGCCCATCCTTAGTCAATGATAATAACCCCGTGGTAGTCGCCCAAATTAACGAATTGCTGTGCTCTTTAAGGCACCTGAGTTCTTAGATTAAGTCTTGGATACGTTGTGTGTTGGCAGGCGGAAGCCACGCCTAGTTATATGCCAGATGTAGTATCATGTTGTATAATACGTGATTGCTTGTGTATGTGTGTAATTCGGTGTGCTTGTTTTTGTCACATTGTTTATTTGTATAATGTTTATATTTTCCTGTGTTTTTTATTTTATTATTTATTATATAATAATAATCTTGTTAGTGCCTGGTATCTCGTTGACATATTATTTTATGCTCCCATATCTATTTTGTACCTGAGTTTTAAATAAAATATAAAAAAAAAATTATATCATTATAGACAGTCAACAATTCTGGTGTCTTACTCAGTTCGCGGAGATAGTTAGTTTAATATCTTTATTATGCACCCCATAACCATCCTGTGGGCGGTAGTCAAAAGATTACAAAGGTACATAATGGGTCCAGTGACTGGACCCCAAAGTTATGATAGCTGAACTAGTTACAAAGGTAATGAACTCCAGGTAGATCTGGTCACAATCATGGCAAGTTACAGACGTAATGAATCAGCTTCACTCCTATACATGGTTACAGTCATGAGCAAATTACAAAGTAATGAACCACTGATACTTCCACACCTGGTCACAATTGTAATGAGTTATAAATACAAATATTAAGTGGTTCATACACAACTGCATGGAGATGCTCTATCAGAGGAGACTGTAGCAAATGAAAGAGCTAAGCTTTATGTGGAGGCCCTAACAGACAACAACAGAGCCCAAGGAAAACCGAGAAGGGAAAATGACAGGCCACTGAGCCCAAGTACATTAGCCAGTGAAACTGATGAAAGGAAAGCTGCAGTGGAGGAAACCAAATTAAATGAGGGGATACACAGGGATATGCAGTGGGAGAATGAAAGGGTGAGGTCAGTCTTTGTGTATGGGCTCCAGGAAGTCGAAGGGGAAACATATGAAGCAAGAAAACAAGGGAAAAAAAGCAATTGAAAGCATCATGAAAGCAATAGGAGAAGACGATATGACCCAGCTAGAAAATTTTCGGAGAATAGGGGGGTTTGTAAAAAAAGAACCCGGCCAGTGAGAGTGACCTTCAAGGCAGAAGCGACTCGGACCAGGATCCTGCAGGAGAAAGCATGACTAAGGGACATGACGGCATACAGGAAGGTGTATCTCGACCGCGACAGAACACAAGAAGAAAGGAAGAAACTGAGAGAGATGGTACAAAGGCGAAAGGAGGAAAGATAGGGGATGGAGAAGACAGACAGGAGATCCCAGACCCAGGAAGAAGATCAAATACAGCCTCCCTCACAACTTCCTATAGAAGCCTCCCAACCAGGTCAACCCCAGTGCAACCAAACACTCTAAATCAAAACACCCATGCCACATCCAATGCCCCCACCCACTACATTACAAACTTCACCCCCACAGCAACAACCCATAGTTCCTTACCAGGTCTCCCACTTCCCCAACCCCAATATACTTCCCAGACCACAGTCTTAGAAAAGAAGTTGAAGGTGTGGTATACAAATGCAGATGGAATAACAAACAAGTATGAGGAGTGGCACAAAAGAATCAAAGAGACATCCCCAGACATAATAGCACTCACAGAAACAAAACTCACCAGAATAATAACAGATTCAATCTTTCCATCCGGATATCAAATCCTCAGGAAAGACAGAGGGAGGAGAGGGGGAGGAGTTGCACTGCTCATTAAAAACCAGTGGGGTTTTGAGAAAATGGAAGGAATGGGTGGCATGGGCGAAAGGGACTACTTAGTAGGAACAATCCAGTCTGAGGGACATAAGGTGATAATTGCAGTAATGTACAACCCACCACAGAACTGCAGGAGGCCAAGAGAAGAATACGATGAGAGCAACAGAGCAATGATCGACACACTAGCCGAGGTGGCCAGGAGAGCACACATGGGGGGAGCAAAGTTACTAGTTATGGGTGATTTCAATCACAAGGAGATTGACTGGGAAAACCTGGAGCCCCATGGGGGTCCCGAAACATGGAGAGCCAAGATGATGGATGTGGTACTGGAGAACCTCATGCATCAACATGTTAGAGACACTACCAGAGAGAGAGGAGAGGATGAACCAGCAAGGTTGGACCTTGTATTCACCATGAGTAGTTCGGACATCGAGGGTATCATGTATGAAAGGGCCCTGGGAGCTAGTGATCATGTGGTTCTGTGCTTCGACTACATAGTTGAGCTCCAAGTGGAGAGAGTAGCAGGAATAGGCTGGGAAAACCAAACTACAAAAGGGGGAACTACTCAGGCATGAGGAACTTCCTTCAAGACATTCAGTGGGAGAGGGAACTGACAGGAAAACCAGTACAAGAAATGATGGACTATGTAGCAACAAAATGCAAGGAGGCAGAGGAGAGGTTTGTTCCCAAGGGAAACAGAAATAATGGGAAGAACAGAACTAGTCCTTGGTTCACCCAAAGGTGTAGGGAGGCAAAAACTAGGTGTACTAGAGAATGGAAAAGGTACAGAAGACAGAGAACTCAGGAAAATAAAGAAATCAGCCGAAGACCCAGAAACGAATATGCACAGATAAGAAGGGAGGCTCAGAGACAATATGAAAATGACACAGCATCAAAAGTAAAGACTGACCCGAAGCTGCTGTACAGCCAATCAGGAGGAAAACAACAGTCAAGGACCAGGTAATCAGACTGAGGAAGGGTGATGGGGAATTCACAAGAAACGACCGAGAGGTATGTCAGGAGCTCAACACAAGATTTAAAGAGGTATTTACAGTGGAAACCAGTAGGACTCCAAGAAATCAGAACAGGGGGGCACACCAGCAAGTGCTGGATGAGGTACATATAACCAAGGAGGAGGTGAAGAAGCTGCTATGCGAACTTGACACCTCAAAGGCGGTGGGACCAGACAACATCTCTCCATGGGTCCTTAAAGAGGGAGCAGAGATATTGTGTGAGCCATTAACAAAGATCTTCAACACATCATTTGAAACTGGGCAACTCCCTGAGGTATGGAAAATGGCAAATGTAGTCCCAATTTTTAAAAAGGGAGACAGACATGAGGCACTAAACTACAGACCTGTATCACTAACGTGTATAGTATGCAAGGTCATGGAGATCATCAGGAGGAGAGTGGTGGGGCACCTGGAAAGAAACAAGTGTATAATTGACAACCAGCATGGTTTCAGGGAAGGAAAATCCTGTGTCACAAACCTACTAGAGTTTTATGACAAGGTGACAGAAGTAAGACAAGAGAGAGAGGGGTGGATCGACTGCGTATTTTTGGACTGCAAGAAGGCCTTCAACACAGTTCCTCACAAGAGGTTACTGCAAAAGCTAGAGGACCAGGCACACATAACAGGAAAGGCACTGCAATGGATCAGAGAATATCTGACAGGGAGGCAACAACGAGTCATGGTACGCGACGAGGTGTCAGAGTGGGCGCCTGTGACAAGCGGGGTTCCACAGGGGTCAGTCCTAGGACCTGTGCTGTTCTTGGTATACGTGAACGACATAACGGAAGGGATAGACTCAGAAGTGTCCTTGTTTGCAGATGATGTGAAGTTAATGAGAAGAATCAAATCGGACGAGGATCAGGCAGGACTACAAAGAGACCTGGACAGGCTACAAGCCTGGTCCAGCAACTGGCTCCTTGAATTTAACCCTGCCAAATGCAAAGTCATGAAGATTGGGGAAGGGCAAAGAAGACCGCAGACACAATATAGTTTAGATGGCCAAAGTCTGCAAACCTCACTCAAGGAAAAAGATCTGGGGGTGAGTATAACACCGAGCATATCTCCTGAGGCGCACATCAATCAGATAACTGCTGCAGCATACGGGCGCCTGGCAAACCTACGGATAGCGTTCCGATACCTCAGTAAGGATTCGTTTAAGACTCTGTATACCATCTACGTCAGGCCCATACTGGAGTATGCAGCACCAGTTTGGAATCCACACCTAGTCAAGCACGTCAAGAAATTAGAGAAAGTGCAAAGGTTTGCAACAAGACTAGTCCCAGAGCTACGGGGATTGTCCTATGAAGAAAGGTTGAGGGAAATCGGCCTGACGACACTGGAGGCCAGGAGGGTCAGGAGAGACATGATAACGACATATAAAATACTGCGCGGAATAGACGAGGTGGACAAAGACGGGATGTTCCAGAGATGGGACACAGACACAAGAGGTCACAATTGGAAGTTGAAGACTAAGATGAATCAAAGGGATGTTAGGAAGTATTTCTTCAGTCATAGAGTAGTCAGGCCATGGAATAGCCTAGAAAGTGATGTGGTGGAGGCAGGGACCATACATAGTTTTAAGGCGAGGTATGATAGAGCTCATGGGGCAGGGAGAGAGAGGACCTAGTAGCAATCAGCGAAGAGGCGGGACCAGGAGCTGTGAATCGACCCCTGCAACCACAAATAGGTGAGTACAAATAGGTGAGTACCAGGGCGCATGCACGGACATGTGCACACGAGCGAACAAATATATGCATACACACAAGGACGCACACCCACACACACACACACACACACACACAGGGGTGGGTTGATTGCATCTTCTTGGACTGCAAGAAGGCCTTTGACACAGTTCCTCACAAGAGATTAGTGCAGAAGCTAGAGCATCAGGCTCATATAACAGGAAGGGCACTGCAATGGATCAGAGAATACCTGACAGGGAGGCAACAACGAGTCATGGTACGTAATGATGTATCACAGTGGGCACCTGTGACGAGCGGGGTCCCACAGGGGTCGGTCCTAGGACCAGTGCTATTTTTGGTATATGTGAACGACATGACGGAAGGGTTAGACTCAGAAGTGTCCCTGTTTGCAGATGATGTGAAGTTAATGAGGAGAATTAAATCTGATGAGGACCAGGCAGGACTTCAAAGAGACCTGGACAGACTGGACACCTGGTCCAGCAAATGGCTTCTCGAATTTAATCCTGCCAAATGCAAAGTCATGAAGATAGGGGAAGGGCACAGAAGACCACAGACAGAGTATAGGCTAGGTGGCCAAAGACTGCAAACCTCACTCAAGGAGAAAGATCTTGGGGTGAGTATAACACCGAGCATGTCTCCGGAAGCACACATCAATCAGATAACTGCTGCAGCATATGGGCGTCTGGCAAACCTGAGAACAGCATTCCGATACCTTAGTAAGGAATCAATCAAGACACTGTACACCGTGTATGTCAGGCCCATACTGGAGTATGCAGCACCTGTTTGGAACCCGCACTTGATAAAGCACGTCAAGAAACTAGAGAAAGTACAAAGGTTTGCGACAAGGTTAGTTCCAGAGCTAAGGGGAATGTCCTATGAAGAAAGATTAAGGGAAATCGGCCTGACGACACTGGAGGACAGGAGGGTCAGGGGAGACATGATAACGACATATAAAATACTGCGTGGAATAGACAAGGTGGACAAAGACAGGATGTTCCAGGGAGGGGACACAGAAACAAGAGGCCACAATTGGAAGTTGAAGACACAAATGAGTCAGAGAGATAGTAGGAAGTATTTCTTCAGTCATAGAGTTGTAAGGCAGTGGAATAGCCTAGAAAATGACGTAGTGGAGGCAGGAACCATACACAGTTTTAAGACGAGGTTTGATAAAGCTCATGGAGCGGGGAGAGAGAGGGCCTAGTAGCAACCGGTGAAGAGGCGGGGCCAGGAGCTAGGACTCGACCCCTGCAACCACAAATAGGTGAGTACAAATAGGTGAGTACACACACACACACCAACACCCACACACAGCCTTTAATTGTCCATATGCCATTATATAATTAGTAGGCAATTCTGGATTCAATTCAATTCAATTCAATTCAAGTTTATTCTCTATAAGGGTTACAATGTGGGGTTTGCAGATTTTGGGTACTGTGTGGTTTACATGTTATAAAATACTAATTACAGAGGGGGCCACTCGGACACCTAGCCTGGCTAGGCATTTCGAGCAGATTTATATTAATTCTTTACATTAAATCCTTATAGATTATGGTATTAAGGCTAAGTGACTACATCATAATTTGTGAGTTTAGCAATGTGAATGCTTTTGTTTTGGCACAATACAAAGTGTCTATATTGGAGTATCATAGGCATACTTATGAGTAGTTAGGATTTATTATTTTAAGATTAAGATTAGTATTTCTGGGTTTATAGTCAGTGGGTGAGTGAGTGTAATTGTGAACCACCAGGTGGTTATCATGTAGTTAGTTGTCTGGGTGGATTAGGGAGATGAGATGTTTTCTAACTGTAGTTTTGAAAGTGATGAATGTGTCTGCAGTTCCAGAGTTTTCAGGTAGGGTGTTCCAGATTTTAGGTCCTTTGAAATACATTGAATTTTTGTAAAGGTTTAGTCGAACACGGGGAATGTCATAGAGATGTTTGTCTGGTGTTATGCCTGTGGATCCTGTCAAAACTATCAAGAAAGCATTTTAGGTCAAGGTTAATATTGGAATTTAAGGTCCTGTAGATATAGATTGCACAATAGTAAGTGTGAATGTTCTGAACAGGGAGTAAGTTTAGATCTATGAAGAGTGGGGAGGGTGTTGCCAAGGATGGGATTTAGTGATTATTCTTACTGCGGCTTTTTGTTGGGTAATTGTTGGCTTTAGGTGTGTTGCTGCAGTTGAACCCCAAGCACAGATAGCATAGGTGAGGTATGGATAAATAAGTGAGTGGTACAGTGTGAGAAGGGCAGTTTGCAGTACGTAGTATCGTATCTTGGAGAGGATCCCCACCATTTTGGATACTTTTTTTGTTATGTGTTGGATATGGGTGCTGAAATTTAGGTTGTTGTCGAGGTATAGGCCAAGGAATTTGCCCTCATTATGTCTGGCAATTAGAGTGTTGTCGATCTTAATGTTAAGTTGCGCAACACCTGCTCTGCTACCAAACATAATATAGTAGGTTTTGCCAGTGTTAAGTGTAAGTTTATTGGCTGTCATCCAAGTCGATATTTTGAGCAGCTCCTCATTAACAACTGTGTTGAGGGTGGCAAGATTAGGGTGGGAGGTGACATAAGTCATGTCGTCAGCAAAGAGAATGGGGTTCAGGTGTTGGGATATGTTTGGAAGATCACTGATGTAAATGAGGAAGAGCAGGGGGTCAAGGACACTTCCCTGCGGAACTCCAGTATCAAGTGGCTGTATTGATGAGGCTGTGTCTTTAATGGTGACATACTGATACCTATTAGAGAGGTAGGATTTAAAATATGCAAGCGCATGGCCTCTTATACCAAAGTGGTCAAGTTTGTGGAGTAGGATGCCATGGTCTACTGTGTCAAACACTTTTCTTAGGTCAAAAAAAATTTCCTAGCGGATATTCCTTATTTTACAATGCTGTGTAAAGCAGGTCTAGCATTTTATAATTGCATCATTAGTGCTTTTATTTTTCCTGAATCCAAATTGGCAGGGGTTGAGTATGTTTTGTGACGTTATAAATGAATATAGTCTCCTGTGCACGAGTTTCTTGAAGATTTTGGATAGCGATGGTAAGTTTGATATTGGCCTATAGTTGTTTATGTCTGTAGGGTCACCACCTTTATGTATTGGTGTAACCCTTGCTGTCTTGAGTATTGTCGGGAAAGTGCTAGTTTCTAGTGACTTGTTAAAAAGTAATGTAATAGCATGCGAAAGGACATGGCCTGCTCGCTTATACAATAATGGTGGGACGTGAGACAGATTCCCCGAGTTATTTTTAAGTGACTTTATGATCGCGGTGACTTCCGTGGGCTCAGTTGGTACAAGATAGAAGGAATTTGGAAAATTCCCATCTAGGTAGTCCCCGGCACGGGCATTGGTACGTTTGAGAAGAAGTTTGAGAAGAAGTTGTTTATCTTGTTAGCTGTATCAGTGGGATGCAGTGGTGTTTCATGAGGTTTAGTTAGAACAATATTCTTGTTTTTTTTTCAGTTTGTGGGTCCCCAGAATCTGGGAGTGTTTTCCAGGTCTTTTTTATATCTCCTCTTGTGTCAGTGAATCTGCTGGAATAGTACAGTTGTTTGTCTTTCTTTATTAATTTGGTGAGAACTGTTGAATATTGTTTAAGAATATCTTTGTGTATTAAGCCCTGTCTATATTGCTTTTCATATTGGTGTTTCTTATCAATGAATTTCAGAATGCTACTGGTTAGCCATAGGCAACCAAGCTGTTTATTCGTGATCTGTTTCGTTTTTATAGGACAATGTTTGTTGTTTAGTCTAAGTATTTTGTTAAGAAAAATGTCTGTCCAATCGTCAATACCATTGGCATTGGAGGATTCTGTAGGCCAGTCAACAGTCTCTAGGTCTGCTGTGAAATTCCTTATTGAGGCCTCGTCATGGAGTCTAAATGAAACTTTGTTGTATTCGAGTGGTGGCGTACTAATGTTTCTTAAGAGGAAGGTTGGGTAGTGGTTCAGTCTCCACGGAAGTCGTACCCAGTATTGTCCAGATTCAAATTTTACATCTCTCAGATACTGTTCCTGAGTAAAAGAATAGTCTGGATTTTCATCACTTACATTTATTTCAATGCTGTCTAATTCCCACAATTTATGCACTGGCTGAACACCATCCTCTATGGAAGAATTATATTGGGGTATGATTTCATGAGTAAGACACACAGTTATAGCATTTATAGTTTCCTCTAGTCATGCATTATTATTACGAGGAATCCTACCATACATTACATGGCCACCTGCAGTCTTTAAAAGGGTGACCCCACATTTCTTTACCATACCCTTTACAAAGGAGGCATAATAGTCACTACCTATCAAAATATTTATTGGGCCTACAGAATCATCATTTACACCAGAAGGTGCTAAATTTACATTATTTGAAAGTCTTTCTGTAGTTTTACTAAGCCCTACTGTAGATATTTTCTCTGGGAGCCTATCTTCAGTTACTGCATTTACACGTTTTTTCTCATTGCCCAAACTGACAGTTACATAAACAGTGTCATACAATTGAGCACTTTTATCTGAGAGAAAGCCAGATAATTTTAGAGTTAAGATAAGATAAGATAAGATTTCGTTCGGATTTTTAACCCCGGAGGGTTAGCCACCCAGGATAACCCAAGAAAGTCAGTACATCATCGAGGACTGTCTAACTTATTTCCCCCAGGATGCGACCCACACCAGTCGACTAACACCCAGGTACCTATTTGCTGCTAGGTGAACAGGACAACAGGTGTAAGGAAACGTGTTGAAATGTTTCCACCCGCCGGGAATCGAACCCGGGCCCTCCGTGCATGAAGCGGGAGCTTTTAGCCACCAGGCCACCGGGCCTGGTGGATCTTCCATCTGTACTTTCATACCATCAAGACAATAATGTTTTATGAAAGTACGCTGTGATCCCTGGTCTAATAATGCAGTCACATTTTTTGATTTATGCCTTTTATCATCAATTTTTACCTGTAACACAGGTAAGGCTACTTTAGCAAAACTACCATTATTAACATTAGCAGCAATTTTTACATTAGCCACTGTTGTGTCAGGATTGTCAACATTATCATTATTATCAACATTATCATATAGACCCTTACACATGACTATATGGTGTCTTCCTTTGTGACATTGATAACAGTTGTTTAATTTGGCATGACACTCCTTTACATTGTGATTACCTAGACATCTGATGCATCTGTCAAGTTCCTCCAAACTTTCAACTTTATCATTCCATGAATTGTATGCACTGCAATTCTTAGAAAAATGAGTACCCTTGCAGAAGAGACAATCTCTCTTTTTTTGCCTGGTTTCTTATTAACTGGGCTACTCTTAGGAGGGTACTTATTCTTCTTACCTCGTGGAGAATCATTGTTTTTGATTCCTGCTACTTGATATGCACCTATGCAACTCTTTTTAGGAAATGAATTTTGATTATTAACATTGGGATAATTTTTCCTTTTGTGGAACTTGACAGATACCGCAGAGTTATTATGTATTGCATCTTTAAAATGAGTTGGTTGGCTGGTCTGCAACTGAATAATTATTTTTTGTAGACCTAGTCTTATTTCCTCCAGACCAAAATAGCCTTTGTGATACTTGTTCGAGAGTCATTCAAGTGTTTTACAGCTTAATTTATTCTGAACAATTGCACTCAATAACCAGTCTGATTCCTTCACATTATATTTATTACTTAAAGTTTTGAGAGTGCTCTCCAGTTTAACTCTAAACTGCTGTAAACCTTTGTAAGTGTGATCTGGAGTTTTTAAATTAGCAATGATATTCACTAGATCCAACCTACTTTGTTCTATATTACCATAAGTGACCCTCAACAAGTCAACTGCTTCTTTGTAAGAATCATCTACATTGGGAAAGGCTTGTATGAGTATGTTGTTGTGATAGAAACACAGGCCTTATCTCTAGGCTTTATTGAACATAGAATCTTCATAGTACTTCTGCAACAACAAAATATAATGACTAGTACATCTAATAATGGCTTCTACAGGGATGGTGATGTCTTGCATATGTCAAGAGAAAAGTTATAACTACAGGCCACATATTTAAACTCACCATGTAATCTGCATCACTGATAAATGGATATAGTAGGAGAGAATCACACACCATGTGTTGGCGCCCATGACACACACCAAACTGTTGTTGTTGTTAAGGGCCCCAAGAGGTGGTGCAGTATTATCCTGCTGCTGCTCCCCACAGGACCAGTATCACTACAATCTCCCCCTTCTAAAATATCAGAGACAGTAATCTCCCAAACTGTTAGGTGGGCGACGTACACGTCCCGACCTTCGTAGCCCTTGAGCCTCTTCACCAGGTTCGATATTTTCCAGCGGGGTTTGATTAACTGCTGGAGCAGAATCCTCTATTTCCATAGGGGTAGTCTCAAGGGGCTTTCCAGGAGAAAACGAAGCATCTTTCACATCTATTGGTGTATCTTGAGATTCCACACTAATAGGGATTTAAACTGGGGCTAAATGTCTTGTAGATACTGTAGTCTCTTCACCATTTTGGTAGCGAATGTGGGCGTAATGTGGATTAGCTTGCAGGAGCTCTACCTCTTCCACTAAAGGATCCGTCTTGTTCATCCTACGGTGACTCTTCAGGAGAACGGGTCCAGGATGACATAACCAAGTGGGCACGGAGGCTCCCGTAGAGGAACGACGTGAATAGTTGAGGAGTCTTTCATGAGGGGTTGCATTAGTAGCTGTGCACAGCAGTGATCTAATAGAGTGAAGAGCATCAGGTAGGACAGTTTGCCAGTGTTGAACAGGTAGATTGCGCGACTTCAATGTCATTGTAACTGCCTTCCATATAGTACCATTGAACCGCTCCACTTGACCATTGCCTTGAGGGTTGTAGCTTGTTGTTCTGCTGCAGGCAATACCTTTGCTAGCCAAAAACTCCTGAAGTTCGTTACTCATGAACGAGGATCCCCTGTCTGAATGAATATAAGCTGGCATACCAAAAATAGAGAACAACTGTGAAAGACAACTAATAACAGTTGAAGCAGCCATATTTGCACAGGGGAATACAAAGGGAAACCTTGAATATTCATCTACTATGTTAAGGAAATACCTATTCTGATTTGTGCTTGGTAGAGGTCCTTTGAAATCTATATTCAATCTTTCGAAAGGCTGGGTGGATTTTATGAGATGAGTCTTCTCTGGCTGATGAAAGTTTGGCTTGCACTCTGCACATACTCTGCATGCTCTGATCACTTGTCGCACATCTTCCACTGAGTAGGGCATGTTCTTTGATTTGACAAAATGGTACAGGCGTGTAACTCCTGGGTGACACAAAGCCTTGTGGAGAGCTGAGAGTGATTGCAAATCATGACATGCTGCTCCACAGTGGGACCTAGAGAATGCATCAGGTGAGATGTTCTCTTGACCCGGTCGGTACAGAATATCAAAGTCATAACACGATAGTTCCATCCTCCAGCGTAATATCTTGTCATTCTTTATCCTACTTTTGTGCTTCTTGTCGAACATATACATCACGGACCGTTGGTCAGTCCTTATGGTGAAATGTCTACCAGTTAAATAATGCCTCCAGTGGCGAACTGCTTCTATGATGGCCTGGGCTTCCTTTTCTACAGCAGCATAACATTTCTCTGATCCTTGAAAAGTTCTCGAAAAGAAGGCTACTGGTCGTCCTGCCTGAGATAAGACTGCAGCAATGGCAATGTCAGATGCATCCGTTTCCACTTCGAATGGTAGGGACTCATCAATGGCTTGAACTACTGAGTTTTCAATGTCCTGTTTGAGAGTATGGAAAGCGGCTTCTGCTTCCTTTGTCACAGGAAATGTGGTAGCACTCAATGGGCGGACTTTACTTGAATAGTTGTAGATCCATTGTGAGTAATAAACAAAGAGACCAAGAGTTCTTCGGAGTGACTTTTTGTCTTGAGGCATTGGAAGTTCCCGTAGAGGTCGTAGTCGTTCAGGGTCTGGGAATATTGAACCTCCTTCCACTACATAACCAAGGATGCTAAGCCTTTTAGTTGAAAAAGTGCACTTTTCCTCATTGTAACTGATATTTTCTTCTTGGCGGCTTCCAAAAACTTATCAAGGTTTGCATCATGTTCCTCCTGGGTCTTGCCACAAATGGTAACATTATCTAAATACGCGTAAGTTCCCATGAGTTGCTCTTCCTGAATGAGTGAATCCATAATTCGTTGGAAGCAGGCTACCCCATTGGTGACTCCAAAAGGGACTCTGGTAAACTGATACAGGCCATCACTAGCCTGAAACGCTGTGTATGGTTTATCTTCATTCCTTATAGGGACTTGATGATAGGCACTCTGTAGATCAATTGTGCTAAACACATAGTACTGAGCAATTTTGTTCACTGTATCGTCAATTCGAGGTAGAGGGTACCCATCAAGAAGTGTAAATTTGTTGATTGTCTCAGAGTAATCGATAGCCAGTCTCCGTTTCCTATAACCATCTTTAACAACAACAACCTGTGCACGCCAAGGGGAATCAATCGATTCTATAATACCCTCCTTCAGCAGCCTCTGAGTTTCTTTCTCAATGAACATCCGATCCTCATAAGAATAGCGGCGTGACTTAGCTGATATAGGATGGCAATCCGCGGTAAGATTTGCAAACAGCTTTGGTGGGTCTACCCTTAAAGTGCTAAGTCCACAGACAACAAGAGGAGGCAGTTCACCTCCATATGTTAAGGTGACACTACCATGCAGCTTCTGAAAGTCCTGACCAAGGAAAACATCAGAGCACAGTTGTGGCAGAATAGCTAAATGTACATCTTGATAATCCTTTCCATTAACTCTGAGATTTACCTTACAAAACCCTAAGGTCTGAATAGAGAGAGATGTTGATGCCATGGAAACGGTACCTGATGAGTGATGTAGAGTCAAGGAGAGCCGTTTAACTAAGTCAAGGTTGATGAAACTCTCTGAGCTGCCACTATCAATAAGACCATCTACTTCTGTTCCTTTGATGAATACTTTCACAACTGCCTTTGACAGTGAATTTGGAGTAGCCGCAGAAGTCACTGTTGCTAGAGTCGCATGATCACTGGAATGTGTGGAGGCACTAGCTCTTGTTGATGCATTAGCACGACATACTTTAGCAAAGTGACCTTTCTTGTGGCATTTATGGCACATTGCTTCACGAGCAGGACACTTTGGACGTGGATGTCTTGAAAAACCACAAAAGAAACACACCGTACCTGCTGCTGCTGTCACTGAGGCAGGTTCCACAGTAACTTCATTACAAGAGTCTTGGTCAGGAATTGCAGCACTTACCACTCGAGAAGGCTGAGTGGTACTGTATACTTCAGAATTCTTCTGGGCTGAATCTAGAGCTCTTGCCTGGTCAAAGGCAGCGGCTAAGTCGAGAGTTTTATTCTCCAATAAACGCTGCCTTATTATTGGTGATTGCAGGCCACTGATAAAAGCATCCCTGATGGACTCTTCACAATACTGAGCAGCTGTCACTGCTTGGAAGTGACAGTCCTTACCTAAAATTTTCAGTGCTTGAAAGTATTCCTCTAAGGATTCATCAATCTGCTGGCGGCGAGTTGCAAGGCGATAGCGTGCAAAGATTTCATTTGTAGGTTTAATATACTGAGACTTGAGGGTTTTGATAGCATCTTCGTAGGTATTACACTCAGAAATAGCCTCATATATCTTAGGTGACACAAAATTGATGAGCAGACTTAGTTTATCTAGATCTTCTTTAGGAAGGGCTCCCAAGAAGTTTTCGAAAGTCTTAAACCAGTGTTTCCATTCCTGAGCAGCCGTTGATAAGCTGGGGTCACAGTCTAGCCTCTCAGGTTTTAGTAAACGCTCCATGTTGTGATGTAGTCTAGCGCAGGATCACCACCAGGTAGCCCAGGATTCTATGTTCAATAAATTGTTGTGATAGAAACACAGGCCTTATCTCTAGGCTTTATTGAACATAGAATCTTCATAGTACTTCTGCAACAACAAAATATAATGACTAGTACATCTAATAATGGCTTCTACAGGGATGGTGATGTCTTGCATATGTCAAGAGAAAAGTTATAACTACAGGCCACATATTTAAACTCACCATGTAATCTGCATCACTGATAAATGGATATAGTAGGAGAGAATCACACACCATGTGTTGGCGCCCATGACACACACCAAACTGTTGTTGTTGTTAAGGGCCCCAAGAGGTGGTGCAGTATTATCCTGCTGCTGCTCCCCACAGGACCAGTATCACTACATATGTGAGCATCTCCTCTTATCTCCTCTTATCTGGAATGTGTCCAGGGGAAATTACCCGTGAGTTAATCCTCACTCATCGGTCTCAGATCTTAATGGAGTGACCTCTAATGTGTATAATAATTATGAGACGTTAAATCGTCTTGTGAATGGTAATGTAATCAGTGATAATAACATTAAGTTAAGAGAATGCGGGAAGTGAAATAAATCGCCCTGCTCCAAGTGAACGCATGGTTCTCGTCCCGAGGATAGCGAAGTTTTATGGAATCACGACTTCTAAACTGGGACAAACCAACGGATACCTCGTCCTGCTGGAATAAGAACCGTGTCGGTGTAGCAGTACATCGAAATGAGATGGTGAATGGAGGAAATAAGGAGCATCAATCACCCACAGTTAAGTAACCTTTCTAGTTATAGCAGACTGATGCTGGCCAGTTAGGTATGTTTTAATTGGATAGGTTATGGGTGATCCAGCCACATCAATTGACCACCAGAGAATATCTGGTAAGTGGTGGGATTATGTACAAGTGTTTTCCTTGATGGGTATTGTGGAAAATTTTTAATTTTCCGAAACTATAGTGCCTAATAGGTGTTTAATGTGTTGATATGAGTCAAAAATATATTTGACAATAGGATAGAACCAAGAGTTCCCTTTGCGCATGCGTGGATGTGCGGGGGGAGAGGTCGACTCAGGCCATGGGGGAGGCAGGAGTTTTTTTGAATGTAGTGAGGAGGCTGGGAAAGCATGGAACCAGAAAATTGGCGTTCACGGCAGCCTAAGGATTAATATGGGCCTCACTTCATAACAGGAAGTGTCGTAACTGTTCCTGGTGAAGAGTGAGGGAACGTGATTTACGGGACCACCGTAAAAAGGTGGTAAAATTAGTGAATAATGGTTCGACCGGGTGTGACTGGTGCGCGGCCATAGTGTGTGTCCAGGGGAAATACCCGTGTGTTAATCCTCACTCATCGGCCTCAGATCTTAATGGAGTGAACTCTAATGTGTATAATAGTTATGAGACGTTAAATCGTCCTGTGAATGGTAATGTAATCAGTGATAATAACATTAAGTTAAGAGAATGCGGGATGTGAAATAGATCGCCCTGCTCCGAGTGAACGCGTGATTCTCGTACCGAGGATAGTGAAACTTTATGGAATCACGACTTCTAAACCGGGACAAACCGACGGATACCTCGTCCTGCTGGAATAAGAACCGTGTTGGTGTAGCAGGACATCGAAATGAGATAGTGAATGGAGGGAATAAGGAGTATCAATCACCCACAGTTAAGTAACCCTTCAAGTTATAGCAGACTGATACTGGCCAGTTAGGTATGTTGTAATTGGATAGGTTATGAGTGATCCAGCTACATCAAGTGACCACCAGAGAATATCTGGTAAGTGGTGAGATTATGTACAAGTGTTTTCCTTGATGGATATATCCATGTGTAACCTACCCCACCCCCCTTCATTCAGTTAAACTAATATAATCTATACAGTCCACAATTAATTAGTAGCACCGTACTTGTGGGTGCTATCCAATCCATACTGGTCTCGGATAGATTTGGATAAGATTGTGAGGTCGAAGGAACCACTTGCCATGACCAGGGGTGGTTAAGTTTTCTCACATGTCTACACGGGGTGACTACGGTAAACAATATGGTTGTCTCCCAATGAGTTTACTTGTATGTATATAATGTTGAGGTACATACAGGTAATCACCCCTAGAAAATTTTCCATAGGCATATCCATGTGTAACCTACCCCCCCCCCTTTCATTCAGTTAAACTAATATAATCTATACAGTCCACAATTAATTAGTAGCGCCGTACTTGAGGGTGCTACCCAATTTATACTGGTCTCGGATAGATATGGATAAGATTGTGAGGGTCGAGGGGCCACCTGCAGTGACCAGAGGTGGTTAAGTTTTCTCACATGTCTACATGGGTGACTACGGTAAACAATATCATTGTTGTCTCCTAAGGAGATTACTTGTAAGCATGTAATGTTGAGGTATGTACAAGTAATCACCCTTATAAAATTTTCCATATCTGCATGCTGGTCCTTCCTGAACCGGATGCAATCAGTGAAAAATTAATTGAATTAATTACTTAATAAAGTGACTGATTGAAGAAAGTGGGTACAGGGTAGGCAAATTTAATCGGTCGTGTGGTGGATGATAATTAGCCCAATTAATTACTAGCACATGGGTGGCTATGATTTATACAAGAGTAAAGAGCAAGAATTACTCACACAAAGTGTCTACTTAAGTCATATAATTGGTGATTATTAATTCCCTAACCATGGCTGTGTCTGAGGAAGTTAGTGCGGCTGGCAAGTCCATGGATGCCAAAGCAAAGAAAGCGTCACTACAAGCTCGGAAGGGTCATGTTACTAAATCATTCAACAAGTGTATGGAGTTAATGAGACAAGAAACGGTAAACCCTGATGAATTAAAGCTACACCTAGATGCCTTAGAAAGTAGATATGAGTCATATAAATTGTGGTATAAGGACTGTGAGAGCGATCTTCTGGTGAATTGTGCAGATGATGCTGAAAGGGAGCGGCTGCTGGATCAGTATTATGAAGTGGAGGACAACATTGTGTCCTGCAAAACTAAGGCTTTAGAGAAGGTAAAGGGTGTAAACAATGTTGTTGGTCAACCTAGTAAGGAAAATCAGAGGTGTCTACCAAAACTCCCAGAATTATGCATGCCTGTGTTTAATCCGGGAGAAAACTGGGAGGAGTTTTGGGCTATCTTTAAAGCAGTCGTACATGATAGGAGTGATCTTGCAAGTGTTACCAAATTATGCTATTTAAAGGGACAAATAAGAGGAGATGCGCATGTTCTCATACAAGCATTCCCAAATGTAGATGACTCCTATAGTGAGGCAGTTGACTTGTTGGAGGTCACGGTAACTTGGAGCAAAGTAGGCTGGATCTAGTAGCTAATTTGGCTAGTTTGAAGACTCCAGATCACAACTGCAACAGCTTACAGCAATTTAGGATCAAACTAAAAAGCACTCTTAAGACCTTGAGTAATAAATATGATCTGGAGGGAGCAGAGTGGTTGTTGAGTGCCTTGATTCAGAATAAATTGAACCACAAGACAGTAGAGTGGTTATCTAACAGATATCACAATGGTTACTTCGGGTTGGAAGAAATAAGAGTGGGCCTATAGGAGCTAATTGTTCAACTGCAGACCAGCCAACCCATTACCTCTAGGAATACCACGTCTACAGACCCCAGTGTACCTGTCAAGTTCCACAAAAGGAAACTTTATCCCAATATCAATAATCATAAGTCACCTACTAAACGGGGTTACGTAGGCACATATCAAGTGACAGGGGGCAGTAATAGTGGTTCTCCACATCAAAGCAAGAGGAGGAAGTACCACAATAAGGGTAGCCCAGTTGATAAGAGGTCAGGCAAAGAAAGGAGAGATTGTATCTTCTGCAACGGTACTCATTTCTCTAAGAACTGTAATGCCTATAATTCATGGGATGTTAAAGTGGAAAGATTGGAAGAGCTTGCTAGATGTATCAGGTGTCTAGTAAATCATAATGTAAGGGATTGCCATGCTAACTTGCACCATTGTTATCAGTGTAACAAGGGAAGACACCACATAGCTATGTGTAAGGGTGGATCTAATCGTAATGATGGTAACAATAGTACTGATAGTGATAATAACCCGGACACAACGGTAGCCAACATAAAGACTGCAGCTAATGTCGGTAATGATGACCTAGCTGAGGTAGCTTTACCTGTGTTGGATGTGGTGATTAATGATAAACGGCGTAAATCCAAAACTGTAACAGCATTACTGGATCAGGGATCACAACGTACCTTCATAAAACGTAATTGCCTTAATGGGATGAAGGTGCAAATGGGAGATCCTGCTATACTCAAGTTATCTGGCTTTCTCTCGAATAAGAAGGCCTAGTCATACGACACTGTTTATGTAACTGTCAGGCTGGGCAATGAGAGAAAACGTATTAATGCCGTAATTGTGGATATGCTCCCAGAGAAAATATCTACAATAGGGCTTGGTAACGCTACTGAAAGGCTTTCAAATAAGGTAAATTTGGCACCTTCTGGTGTAAATAATGATTCTGTGGGGCCAATAGATATTTTGATAGGTAGTGACCATTATGCCACCTTTGTAAAGGGTATGACAAAGAAATGCGGAGTCACCCTTCTAAGGACCGCAGGAGGTCACGTGATGTATGACAGGCTTCCTCGTACTGATAATGAATGACTGGAGGAAGCCATAAATACAGTTACGGTGTGTCTTACTCATGAAATATCACCCCAGTATAAATATACTTCAATAGAGGATGAAGTTGAACCTGTGTATAAATTATGGGAATTGGACAGCATAGGGATCAATGTAAATGAAGAAAGTCCAGATGATTCCTTTACTCAAGAACAATACCAGAAGGATGTTAAATTTGAATCTGGACAATACTGGGTGAGACTTCCATGGAAGCTGAACCATCCAGACCTACCAACTAATTACCGGATGGCGTATGGACAATTAAAGGCTCAGCTCCACGAACTGAGCAAGACACCAGAACTGTTGACTGCTTACAATGATATAATTAATGAGCAGTTAAATAATAAATTCATAGAGGAGGTACCTCTCGAGCAAGCCCAGATTTATGGTCACTATTTGCCACATCACGGAGTGAAGAAGGATTCTAAGACCACTCCTCTCCTCTGAGGATTGTGTTTAATTGTAGTGCCAGGAGTAACAAAAATGTACCCAGTTTGAATGACTGTTTGATGACAGGTCCGTCGTTGACGGAAAAACTGGGAGACATATTATTAAACTTCAGGGTTAAGAATTATTCCTTTACGGCAGACATAAGTAAAGCTTTCCTGAGAGTGGGTCTGCAGGAGGCTGACCGGGATTGCACTAGGTTCTTATGGCCCGAGAATCCTAGTGACCCACTTAGTCCCCTGAAGATTTTTCGCTTCAGGAGTGTATTGTTTGGTGCTACCTCCAGTCCGTTCCTACTCCAGGCAACGATAAATGCACACCTTAAGCGTACAGGTGGTCCACTGAGTGGAGTAATGGGTAAACAATTTTATGTGGACAATTTCCTGGGGGTGACGTCTACTGAAGAGGAACTAATGAGCATATATGAAGGGGCTAATGAAATAATGCAAGGTGCAAATATGCCCCTGAGGGAATGGAACAGTAATTCGTCCAGTTTAAGGGCTCAAATAAATAAAGACAACCCTGGAGTTGAAGTTTCTAAATATAGTAATGTGCTGGGACTGACTTGGGACACAGAGAGAGACTTGTTATCGTTAAAGTCTAATAACTACAGCATGCCCAATAAATTAACCAAGAGAGTCTTACTTGCGGAAGTTTCAAAATGCTTCGATCCACTAGGCTTAGTGTCCCCACTTACCATAAGAGGAAAATTGTTGATACAAGAAGCATGGAAGCTTAAGTGTGCTTGGGATGAAACCCTACCCGAGGAATTTGTTGAAAGGTGGGAAGAACTAATAGGTGAATATGTAAAATTACCAATGTTGGAGTTCCCACGTAATGTGGCCAGTCAAGATGGAGAAAATGTACTCCACATTTTTTGCGATGCTTCGAAATTAGCATATGGAGCAGTCGCTTACCTTCAATGTAATAGTGCCATTTCTCTTGTTATGTCTAAGGCTAAGGTGGCTCCAATCAAATCACGTACCTTACCTCAGTTGGAATTAACGGCCATTTATGTAGGTGTCAAATTAGCCAATTATATAAGAAATAAATTGCGAGAGATAAGTATCAGCGACACCGTAATTTGGTCTGATAACGAGGTATCCTTACAATGGATTCGTAATGGTAACAGTAAGATTGTGTATGTACAAAACAGAGTCGCTGAAATCAATCAAATGCAGGAGAAATATAACAGTTTGGGTCAGCATATGTTAACCTTTAATCACATTCCTGGTGACGAGAATCCGGCTGACTTCTTGTCTCGAGGCTTGACTTATGAAAAATTTGTGAGTGCTTTATCGTGGTTTAAAGGGCCAAGTTGGCTGGTGGACAAAATTAACTGGCCGGTGCAAAAGGCACATATTGCTCCTGTCGAAATTACGGTGAGCACCGCTCCAGTCAGTAGTCCCTCCTTAGCCATTGACATGAATAGGTATTCTTCCTTACCCAAGCTGATTAGCGTGACAAGGTTAGTGTTTAAATTTATAAGTAAGATGAATATCTCATATAATTTTCCCCATCCCCTGAAATACTGGCTACAGAGGGTACAAGAAGAAACCTACAGGGATGAGATTAAATTAATGATGGACGGAAAAATTGTGAAAGGCTCAATAATAGAAAAGCTGGGGCTGTATTTAGAGGATGATGTAATTAGGTGCAGAGGCAGGTTACAAAATGCTGAATTGGGGGAATATGCTAAGCACCCTATCTTGCTGCCCAAAACTCATCACCTGACAACCTTGATTGTCTTTAATGCCCATAATAACGTGATGCACGGTGGGGTACAGGATTCCTTAAACTGTATTCGGGAAACCTTCTGGATTCCACAAGGAAGGCAAAGTGTAAAAAGGGTTATCAAGTCGTGTGTAATATGTCGCCGGGTGGATGCCAGAACCTACATGTACCCAGGTCCTCCACCATTGCCCAAGGAACGCGTGCAGTTGGTAAAACCATTTGATGTGACCGGAGTGGACTATAGTGGGCCAATCATTTTAACAGGTACTTCAGATGGTTCCCTTGAAGGTGTATGTATGTCTATTTACTTGTACAGCTACTAGGGCTGTTCATCTAGAAGTGGCTCAGGACTTGTCTGCAGAACAGTTTATACAGCTGTTCCGGAAATTTGCAGCTAGGAGATCCTGTCCAAGATTGATGATCTCAGATAATGCCACCAATTTTGTAGCGGGTGCTCAACACTTGATGGAATTAAATAAGAGTGATGATGTACAGTCTTTGTTGACCCAGCGAGGGTGTTTCTGGAAATTTATTACTCCCAGAGCCCCTTGGCAGGGAGGACTGTACGAAAGAATGATAGGTACAGGGAAAAGATGTCTTCGTAAGGTGCTACACAGGAAGAGAATTAATTTGGAGGAATTCCGTGCAGTGTTGGTGAAGGCAGAGAATCGAATAAACAATCGCCCCCTGTCATACATGAGCGACACTCCTGACGCGGAGATCCTGACTCCCTCTCACCTAATATGCGGACGAAGGTTAGCAGCTGCACCTATCTATAGAGATAATCCCGAGGGAAGTGATGAGAATTACAATAACGTGACCATGTTGAGTGATAAGTTCAAGATGTTAAATAAGGTAATTACTCATTGGTCCGATGTGTGGCATAAAGAATATCTTCTTACACTATGTGAACACTTTTATGGTGCGCCAGAGGCAGTAAACCGACAAAACATTCAACCAGGTGACATTGTGTTAATTGATACTGAACAACATCGAACATTGTGGCCTCTGGGCAAGGTAGTTACATTATACCCAGATGCACAAGGTGTTGTCAGAAACGTCAAAGTGTTGTGTCGTGGTCAGGAAAGTTTGCGTACCATTAGTAAATTAATTCCCTTAGAATTAAATGGTGTTCAATCCAGTGCAGATGGAAATCTAAGGGGAAGTGACACGAGTGATATTGAAGACACTGACCGAGTAATGCAAGAAGAAATTGTAGTAAGACCCACTAGGAAAACAGCAGCGCAATCTAGAGAGGGCTGGAATTTATTTAATTTCCGAAGCTATAGTGCCTAATAAGTGTTTAATGTGTTGATTTGGGTCAAAATGTATTTGTATTTTGAATGGAACCAACTGGGTTCCCGCTGTGCCTGCGCAGATGTGTGCGGGGGGTATAGGTTGAGCTGGGGCATGAGAGGGCGGCAGTGTTTTGAATGTAGTGAGAAAGCTGTGAAACATGGGATCAGGAAATTGGCGTTCACGGCGGCCTAAGGATTAATATAGGCCTCACTTCTTAATAGGAAGTGTCGTAATTGTTCCTGGTGAAGAGTGAGGGAACGAGATTTACGTGACCACCGTGATAAAGTGGTAAAATAAGTGGATAATAGTAGGACCGTGGGTGACGGGTGCGCCACCATGGAATGTGTCCAGGGGAAATTACCCGTGAGTTAATCCTCACTCATCGGTCTCAGATCTTAATGGAGTGACCTCTAATGTGTATAATAATTATGAGACGTTAAATCGTCTTGTGAATGGTAATGTAATCAGTGATAATAACATTAAGTTAAGAGAATGCGGGAAGTGAAATAAATCGCCCTGCTCCAAGTGAATGCGTGGTTCTTGTCCCGAGGATAGCGAAGTTTTATGGAATCACGACTTCTAAACCGGGACAAACCAACGGATACCTCGTCCTGCTGGAATAAGAACCGTGTCGGTGTAGCAGGACATCGAAATGAGATGGTGAATGGAGGAAATAAGGAGCATCAATCACCCACAGTTAAGTAACCTTTCTAGTTATAGCAGACTGATACTGGCCAGTTAGGTATGTTTTAATTGGATAGGTTATGGGTTATCCAGCCACATCAAGTGACCAGTGAATATCTGGTAAGTGGTGGGATTATGTACAAGTGTTTTTCCTTGATGGGTATATCCATGTGTAACCTACCCCCCCCCTTTCATTCAGTTAAACTAATATAATCGATACAGTCCGCAATTAATTAGTAGCGCCGTACTTGAGGGTGCTACCCAATTTATACTGGTCTCGGATAGATATGGATAAGATTGTGAGGGTCGAGGGGGCCACCTGCAGTGACCAGAGGTGGTTAAGTTTTCTCACATGTCTACACGGGTGACTATGGTAAACAATATCGTTGTTGTCTCCCAAGGAGATTACTCATATGCATGTAATGTTGAGGTATGTACAAGTAATCACCCCTATAAAATTTTCCATAGCACCTATATGCTCGCAAGATATTGCTGCAAAACATACAACAATAACTTACGGCAAGAACATAGCTACAAAAAAAAAAAAAAAAAAAAGATCACAGGGTCGTGAACTGACATATGTACACATTCTTGATTCAAAACCTTACATATATATAAATTTTACATATAACATGACATCTGACAAAGTCTCAATACACTAGAAAAGTAAATACACAAAGAAGTTATATCAGTTATATCCCATCCTTCGCATTAATCAAAACATCAAAACCTAACATCATAATCTTTCTAGAACATCTACATATGTATCCCTAACAATACAGCTTTACATATACCAACATTCAAATAAACAAAAAGAATACAGCTTAGAACTCAAAAACTGAAGGCGCATTACTGTTACAATAAACCCATATACATAATCTCAGGCACAAATGGACTACGCCACTAAACTGTCTAGATATGTCTGTATACCCTACAGACTAAAACTTACATCAAGAACTTAGCAATGACACCAAACCGGTATCAGGGTACAGACCATAATTATAAATTAAAAAAAAAAAAAAAAAAAAAAAAAAAAAAAAAAAAAAAAAAATCATACATATATAAAGTTTTACATAACGCCTGACCCATGACAAAGGCTCAATGCAATAGAAAGGGATATATATACACACACACACACACGCAAAATGTTTCACAAACTCACATTAGTCAGATGCACTGTATGCACAAAGCAAAACAGTATATAAGTATATCTCATCATGCAAAAACCCAGCACGTAACATAAATACAAACTAAAACACACTTCATATCGCAAAGAACTTATTACTCAAGAATCGTGTCATACAAGACTGATACACATCAAAATAATACATAAAAAAAAACCTACTATATTATACCTACATTCCTGAAAAGTGTTATATCGATCATAACGAGTCCTTGAGCTCTACATCCACACTTGACAAGATAACCACAAGGTGGATGCCATAATTTCTCAATGAAAACCAAGAAACCATTCCAAACCCACATTCACAACACTCTCATGACCCCCCCTCAAGGAGGCAAGCCCGCTGTGACCCCCTGACTCCCTCACAACCTATGAAAGCCTCTTCACTTACTCATTATCATTCACAGATTTACGAGAATTCCTAACGTTAGCATTCTATACCCCTCTGAGAAAGCCTGATCCCACCTCCTCCCATACAAATCTCTGTTACGACACATCCTACGATAGAACGTTACCCCAAGAACCTTCCTTCGCTCTTCACTATCCCCTCTCCCCCTCATCGCCCACGACATATATATATAATCTACCATGATATAATCTAAAGCTCTTATGACACCCTCGTCTAACCCACCCATATCTAGACTTAAAGCACGCAGAACCGACACCCCACGGCCACCCACCCTCTGTACCAACCTACTTAACCAGCACCTAACCTCCTCTAACCCTTCACAAAAGTAAACCACATGGAACGCCGTCTCATCCCCTCCACAGATACCACACCCCCCACCCTCTACAACCTGTCTGTTTCATAGTATCTCACCAGACGGAAGGATCCCATGCAGAAAACGAAACATCACCTCACGCGCCCGAGGGTTTAACTTCATTTTACTAAATCTAAACAAATACTCTTCCACGCATACATGGGGAACAAACCCTCAACTGGGACAACGCACCCACCTCCAAGCAACCTACACAAATCCCATATACGAACCTTTCTCAGTTCCCTAACCAAGCTGGTTAGTCTGAGACGCCGGATAAATACTGTAGGCATTGAGCTACTTAGAGGAACGATAATGCCTAGTTTGGTGCAAGTCTTATTGTCAAAAATCATCCAGGAGACGTATGGCATACAAGATGGTGACTTGTATGGAGTAGCATTAAATGGAGGCCAAAGAATTTATAAACCGGCAACAGTTTATAAATCTTTGGTCACCCGGTTTCAGGACATAAGTCTTAACATCACACCAGCTGTCAGTATAAGAATGATAGATGTTTCACGGCATTATATGTGGATCAAGTTACGCAACATTCCCTTTGAGGCGGATGAGGCAGATATCAGGAAAGTTTTTGAGACGTATAGAACGGTGCATCATGCTCAACATGGTACGTGGGTGGCAAGCGCCTATGCTGGTCTGCCAGAGGGTATGTTCAACCTCAAAATGACTTTGAGGCACCCAATACCATCCTATGTTTATCTACTTGAATTCGGGACGCAGGTTATGGTTATGTACCCAGGGCAACAACGTATGTGCTGCCTATGTTGTGAGTATGATCACATAGCGGTGACTTGTGACAGGAGAAGACGTGTGCCTGGACCTGTGGTGGACGTCGCAGCCCCTGCTTCAAAGGTGGCAGGTGAGGAACAAACTTCGGATGGAGGGCGTGGTGTTTTGTGGAGTGAGATAGTGGATCGGGCACACAGGACTGGTGGTGAGTTGGAGTCCCTCCCCCAGCTGCCTGATCAGGTGTCGCCTCCTGTGGATAAGGAGGAGCAGCAATTACAGGAGAGGGTTCTTGAGATTGAGGAGGAATTGGTCAAGGTTTTGAAGACTTTGTCACCGCCTGAGGGGGACGTTACATCTGAGCGAGGTGTCATCGGAGAGTCGTCGCTTCCAGAAAGTCGGGGACGTGATATTTTGGGACGTGATGGTGGTATGGAGTCGTCCGTTAAATCACTAAACCATTCTCAGGTGGAGGTGGAGGTTCATCAAGAGGCATCACCTGACCAAGACATGTGTAACGTGACGGTCACGAGAAAGAGGGCGGCTACATCTGATTCTGATGACGTCCTAACGTCTGCTCAAAGGCCTGGGAAACAGACTGAGGTGGAGTGTGAAGAAAGTGGTCTAGGTGGTGGTAGCCATGATAAGAGGCACCGGAAGAAGGGGGGGAGGGAAAGAGAGCACTCTGAAGGTGTCAAACTTAAATTCAAGCTCTGGAGTTGTAAAGAGTGATGAGAGGAGGCAGGGGTGGAAACTTTAAAAAGCCTTAGGTGTATGTCTGTAAATGTTAATGGGTTATGTAGCGGTATGAAGAGAGATTGGTTTCGTAATTTCCTGAATAAATCTAGAGTGGATGTTGTGTTCCTGCAGGAGCACAATTTTAAAGAGGGTAGGGTGTTGGAGGTGATAGGATTTCGAGTAGTTACCCTGCCATCTCCCCGTCTAAAAGGTGGTGTGGGTATTTCAATCAGGGAGACGAGCCCGTTTGTTTTGCGGAGAAGCGAGGGGGGAGGGGGAGGGAGGGTGTTGCATGTGGATGGGTGGTGGATGGGTAAATGTGTGTCTTTTGTGAGCATGTATGCGCCAGCAGAAAATAACATACAGGTAAAGAATGATTTTGTGTGTGAGGATCTTGTGTTTTTCTTAAGTGCACTGCCAGAGGTGGCAATAGTTGGTGGGGACTGGAATAGTGTAATCAGGGTGGCTGCTGTGGACCCAAAAGGGGCTGGATATATGTCTGTGGCTCTTAGGGATTTATTAAGGGATGTTAGGTTATGTGATGCCTTTGGGGGGGCGGTGTGGGAGACTGAATATACATTTGTTAGGAGTGGATATGCTGCGAGACTAGATAGAGTGCACCTTTCTCAGGGAGTGGATGTGAAATCTTTCAGTACTGTTGAGGCTACAATGTCAGATCATAGGGCAGTGGTGGTGGAGGTTGAGTGGGGGATGCTTGCAGACATATATAGAAGTTATTGGAAATTAAATATGAGTGTGTTAGGTGATGAAGAGGGGTTGGAGGGGTTTTCAGTCCTATGGAGGGAGCTTAGTGTGGAAGAACAGGGAGTGTATGACATTGTAACATGGTGGGATTGTGTTGCAAAGGAAAGGATTAGAAAGTTTTATGTGGGAGAAGCAAAACGTATTAATAATTTAAAATATGGACTGGCTAACTATTTAGAGGATAGGTTAAGAGGTTGCTATGGGCAGGGGGTGGTTGGGAATAATTTTCCTATGGATGAAATAGCTGAAATAAAGGGGAGGTTGAGGGAGTTGCAAAATGAAAGGTTTCAAGCTGTAAGGGTGCAGGCAGGGGTGGAAGAAGTGCTTTGGAGCGACAAGCCATCAGCATGTGTTTTGCAGCATCAAAAGCAAAGGCAGGCGGTAACGGCTATCCCATGTTTAGAGGTAGCAGAGATGGTTGGGAATTATAGAGCAGGGCAGGAGATACGAACCACAAAGGGGATGTGTGCATACGTGGAGGCTTGGTACGAGAAGCATTGGAAAAGTAGGGGGGTGGGTGACGTGGCGTTAGACAAGGTGTGTACGTTTGTGACGTGTTGTTTAGGAAATAGTGATAGAAAGGCTTTAGGTGGGACTATTATGGCAGAGGAAATAGAGAATGCGTTAAGGGGAATGAGGAAAGGGAAAGCTCCGGGTATTGATGGTCTCCCGGTAGAATTTTATTTACAACTTTGGACGTTAATACGTGGATTTATAGTTAGGTTATTTAATCGTATGAAGGAGAAGGGTAAGTTGGGGGAGAAGCAGGTAACAGCAGTTGTAGTTTTGGTTCTGAAGGGCAAGGGGCAGCCCACCCTTTGGGAGTACTGAGCCGTATCGCTGATGTGTGCAGACTATAAGGTTTTTGCAAAAAATTTAGGTAATAGGTTCAAATGTGTTGTGGGGAGGGTGGTGTCAAAATCTCAGTTTGGGTTGCCAGGAAGGTCGATGATTGAAGGACATGGGATACTGCGAAGTTTTGTGGAAGCTAAGGGTGGGGGTGGCTTTGTTGGCTCTAGATTGGCAGGGAGCATATGATAGAGTGGAAAAAGGAGCTTTGCAGGTTATACTTAGGAGACAGGGTTTTGGGGAGGAAATAGTTGAGTGGGTAAATATGTTGTACAAGGGGGCAGTAATGAGGATACAGATTAATGGGTGTATGGGGAGGGAGATTGCAATGGGTAGAGGCCTTAGACAGGGATGTCCCATGTCCCAAATATTGTTTGCATGTTTCCAGGACCCCTTTTATGGAATGGTTGACCGTAGCTTATGTACTCCAGGTGAGGGAAGTGTGGGGGTGGGAGGGCCTGGCTGGGTTTAGTTGGATATGTTGATGACACCACTGTTCTCATTCGTGAAGGGATGTCAGTGGGAGTGTTGGACGAGGTTGTGAAATTATTTGGAAGTGCCACAGGTATGCAGGTAAATAGTGCAAAGTCAAGGTTCATGGGGTTGGGTTCTTGGGTGGGGGGTTGGGGGGAGATGTAATGTTGTTAAAGAATGGGCTGTGTCTTTACAGATTTGTGATAGCATTTATAGGGATGACATGGTGGCGGCACGGGTGAAAAACTTGGATAGGTTATTGGAAAGGATCGTAGGGTGTATAGGTGTTTTGAAACCCCAGCACCTAACTCTTATACAGCGAGTGATAGTCGTAAACATTTTATTGTATAGTAAGGTTTGGCATGTTGCAGCTGTGTTCCCAATTACAGGGACAGTGATTGCGGGGATCCTAAGATGGGTGTACAAATTTTTGTGGGGTTCACGTTGTGATTGGTTAAGGAGAGAAGTTGTAATGTTACCTGTAAGTCAGGGTGGGTTGGGGTTGATGGATTTGAGACGGAGGGCTAAATGTGTGTTTATTAAATGGGAAGTGTTGTGTGAGGGAGTGAACGCGGGGCGTTTGGGAAGGATACACGACAGGCTGGGTATGTGGTATCGAGGAATGGAGTTGAGGGACAATTGCAGTGCACCTATATTGTTAGCAGAGGTGCAACAGCACCACTTCACACCACTGCAGCCAGGTGACTGACAAGGGAGCTCGCCTACAAACAGCAGAGGGGTGCAGAGCACAACCGCACTCTACCATGGTCAGGCAGTGAATAGCAAAATAATTTAGTTACACATGCTAGGTCACTCCTATCATGCACAGCTGCTTTAAAAATTGACCAAAACTCCTCCTAATTTTCTCCAGGATTAAATACAGGTAAACATAATTCTAGGAGTTTTGGCAAAGACATCTTATTTGTTGGAATAGATTGATTAGCTGCCTGGTTTACACCTTTTAATTTATTCAAAGCCTGACTTTTACAAGAAAGAATCTTTTCTTCTAATTCATAATACTGGTTAATCATAAGATTTATTTCTGTCTCATCTCCACAATTTACTAACAAATCTCCTTCATATTTTTTATAATATAATTTGTATGAATCATATTTGTTCCCTAAAGCATCTAAATACAATTTTAAATCATCAGTATTCACAGTTTCTTGATTCATTAACTGCAAACAGGGGATTCGCTGCCTGACCATGGTAGAGTGCGGTTGTGCTTTGCACCCCTCTGCTGTTTGTAGGCAAGCTCCCTTGTCAGTTACCTGGCTGCAGCAGTGTGAAGTGGTGCTGTCACGCCTCTGTTAACAACATAGGTGCACTGTGATTGTCAAGATGGTGGTTAGTCTAAGATGCCGGATAAATACTGTAGGCATTGAGCTACTTAAAGGAACGATAACGCCTAGTTCTGTGCAAGTCTTATTGCCAAAGATCATCTGGGAGACATATGGCATACAAGATAGTGACTTGTATGGTGTAGCATTAAACGGAGGCCAAAGAATTTTCGTCAAACTGCTATCAGCTACGGTTTATGAATCGTTAGTCACCAGGTTTCAGGATGTAAGTCTTAGCGTCACACCAGCTGTCAGTGTAAGAATGATAGATGTTTCATGGCATTATACGTGGATCAAGTTACGCAACGTTCCCTTTGAGGTGGACGAGGCGGATATAAGGAAAGTTTTTGAAACGTATGGGCCGGTGCATTATGCTCAACATGGTACGTGGGCGGCAGGTGCCTATGCTGGTTTTCCAGAGGGTTCTTTCAACCTCAAAATGACTTTGAGGCACCCAATACTGTCCTATGTGTATCTACAAGATTTCAGGACGCAGGTAATGGTAATGTACCCAGGACAACGATGTACATGCCGCCTATGTGGTGAGTATGATCACATAGCGGTGACTTGTGACAGGAGAAGACGTGTGCCTGGACCTGTGGTGGACGTTGCAGCCCCTGCTTCAAAGGTTACAGGTGAGAAACAAACATTGGATGGAGGGCGTGGTGTTTTGTGGAGCGAGATAGTGGATTGGGCACACAGGACTGGCGGTGAGTTGGAGTCCCTCCCCCAGCTGCCTGATCAGGTATCGTCTCCTGTGGATAAGGAGGAGCAGCAATTACAGGAGAAGGTTCTTGAGATTGAAGAGGAATTGGTGGAGGTGTTGAAGACTGTCACCGCCAGAGAGGGATGTTACATCTGAGCGTGGTGTCATCGGAGAGTCGTCGCTTCCAGAAAGTCGGAGACATGATAATTTGGGACGTGATGGTGGTTTGGAGTCGACCGTTGAATCATTAAACCATTCTCAGGTAGAGGTGGAGGTTCATCGAGAAGCAACATCTGACCAAGACATGTGTAACATGACGGTCACGAGAAAGAGGGTTGCTACATCAGATTCTGATGACGTCCTTACGCCTGCACAAAGGCCTGGGAAACAGACTGAGGTGAAGTGTGAATGTAGTGGTGTAGGTGGTGGTAGCCATGATAGGAGGCACCGGAAGAAGGGGGGAGGGAAAGAGAGCACTCTGAAGGTGTCAAACTTAAATTCAAGCTCTGGAGTTGTAAAGAGTGATGAGAGGAAGTAGGGGTGGAAACTTTAAAAAGCCTTAGGTGTATGTCTGTAAATGTTAATGGGTTATGTAGCGGTATGAAGAGAGATTGGTTTCGTAATTTCCTGAATAAATCTAGAGTGGATGTTGTGTTCCTGCAGGAGCACAATTTTAAAAAGGGTAGGGTGTTGGAGGTGGCAGGATTTCGAGTAGTTACCCTGTCATCTCCCCGTCTAAAAGGTGGTGTGGGTATTTTAATCAGGGAGACGAGCCTGTTTGTTTTGCAGAGAAGCGAGGGAGGAGGTGGAGGGAGGGTGTTGCGTGTGGATGGTGGATGGGTAAGCGTGTGTCTTTTGTGAGTGTGTATGCGCCGGCAGAAAATAACATAAAGGTAAAGAATGATTTTTGTGTGTGAGAATCTTGTGTTTTTCTTAAGTGCACTGCCAGAGGTGGCAATAGTTGGTGGGGACTGGAATAGTGTAATCAGGGTGGCTGATGTGGACCCAAAAGGGGCTGGATATATGTTTGTGGCTCTTAGGGATTTATTAAGGGATGTTAGGTTACGTGATGCCTTTGGGGGGGCGGTGTGGGAGACTGAATATACGTTTGTTAGGAATGGATATGCTGCGAGACTAGATAGAGTGTACCTTTCTCAGGGAGTGGATGTGAAATCTTTCAGTACTGTTGAGGCTACAATGTCAGATCATAGGGCAGTGGTGGTGGAGATTGGGTGGGGGACGCTCGCAGACATATATAGAAGTTATTGGAAATTAAATGTAAGTGTGTTAGGCGATGAGGAGGGGTTGGAGGGGTTTTCAGTCCTATGGAGGGGGCGTAGTGTGGAAGAACAGGGAGTGGATGACATTGTGACATGGTGGGATAGTGTTGCAAAGGAAAGGATTAGAAAGTTTTATGTGAGAGAAGGAAAACGTATTAATAATTTAAAATATGGACTGGCTAACTATTTAGAGGATAAAAAAAAAACTGATTTTTCGTACTCGTATCCCTTGCTGCAGGTCCATAAATGCTAATGAATCTGACTCTCATCGTACCCCACCACCCGTTAACGCGCACTAAGCAACAGTCAGACCTAACTTCCCAGTGATGTAGCCGAAAAGGACTGTTCTCTCGTATTAACACTGCCACACCACCCTTTAACCGCGGACTATTCACTCCATACACAAGATAACCTCGTATCCTCAATTCACCCACATCCCGATAATTGTGCTCTTGGAGAAACACAACATCAGGCATAAAATGACATAAACACTGCTCAAAATCATCTTTCCTGTGAGTCGCCCGTAAACCATTGACATTTATAGTTAAGCACTGGAATGTTGCTGGCTTTCGTCACACACATTCACTCGTAATACATTTAGACATTGAGCGACATCACCGTCTGTGCCACAAACATCGCCAAGCTGGAGGCTCACCACCCTGGCATTGTCGTCAAAGCCATTAGCCACAAACGCGGCCCACGACTTTTTCCCAGGTCGTTGTCCTGGTGTCAGTTCATCATCACTACTTGAATTCCCTACTGCCCGCTTACAGGAGCTCCCGTCGACAATGGTGCAGGCGGCCATGGTCATTTGTGCATGGACGTCCGCACTAGTAATTATCACAGTGGGTCCGTCTGGAGTAGCAATCGTTGATGGTGGGCTACCAATGCTATTATCGGACGCCACTGGGGTGGATGGTGGCGCTGGACACTCCTCCACCGCACCATACAATTCTGGAAATGATACAGGGAGGTCTAGCTCTACCTCACGAGGTGGAACAACATCAGTTGATGTCGCTGTGACACCGTCATCAGTAACGCTCGTCTCCATACAGGGCAATGTTACACACGGTGAATCAGGTGTAGTGACAGGTACATCGAGGGAAGGCTGTTGAGGCGTTGGTGTCGGACGGACACCCTCCCCTACCATGGACTCGGGGGCTTGTTTACCTGGAGTTTACCTGGAGAGAGTTCCGGGGGTCAACGCCCCCGCGGCCCGGTCTGTGACCAGGCCTCCTGGTGGATCAGAGCCTGATCAACCAGGCTGTTACTGCTGGCTGCACGCAAACCAACGTACGAGCCACAGCCCGGCTGATCAGGAACCGACTTTAGGTGCTTGTCCAGTGCCAGCTTGAAGACTGCCAGGGGTCTGTTGGTAATCCCCCTTATGTATGCTGGGAGGCAGTTGAACAGTCTCGGGCCCCTGACACTTATTGTATGGTCTCTTAACGTGCTAGTGACACCCCTGCTTTTCATTGGGGGGATGTTGCCTCGTCTGCCAAGTCTTTTGCTTTCGTAGTGAGTGATTTTCGTGTGCAAGTTCGGTACTAGTCCCTCTAGGATTTTCCAGGACTTCAAGGGTGATGGACTGATTACATCATCTTCACATATCTTCTGTTCCTGCCTACTTTCTGTACTCGACTGAAGAAGCCTACTGTGTAGGCGAAACGTTTTGGAATAAAGTTGCCTAACTGTTGCCTATGTGACTTACCTACCAACCTGTCGGTATTGTATACCATTTTGATATTCGGACCTGACTAGTTTGGGCTACCAGGTCTGGTGCCATGCTCCTCCCTTAAGTGGAATATAATGGGAGCGAGTACTGTGCCTTGTGGAACAGAACTTTTCACCATAGCTGCCTCAGATTTTACTCTATTTACTATTACTCTTTGTATTCTATTTGTTAGGAAGTTATAGATCCATCTAACAACTTTTCTTGTTATTCCTTTATCACGTATTTTGTGCACTATTACACCATGGTCACACTTGATAAAGGCTTTTGCAAAGTCTGTGTATACTACATCTTCATTTTGTTTATCCTCTAGCATCCAGGACCTTGTCATAGTGGTCCAGTAGCTGGGACAGGCAGGAGCGACCTGCTCTAAACCCGTGTTGCCCTGGGTTGTGTAATTGATGGGTATCTAAGTGGTTGGCTATCTTAGTTCTTAGAATCTTTTCAAAGATCTTTATGATATGGGATGTTAGTGCTATCGGTCTGTAGTTCTTTGCAAATGCTTTACTGCCACCTTTGTGGAGTAGGGCTATGTCTGTTGTTTTTAGTGTGTGTGGGATAACCCCTGTGTCCATGCTCCCTCTCCATAAAATGCTGAAGGCACATGACAGGGGCTTCTTACAGTTCTTGATGAACACGGAGTTCCATGAGTCTGGGCCTGGGGCAGAGTGCATGGGCATGTCATTTGTTGCCTTTTCAAAGTCTTGTGGTGTTAGGATAAAATCAGAGATTTTTGAGATGACCAAATTTTAGGTCTTGATCATAAAAAATTCATTTAGATTGTCGACCCTTAGTCTGGGCAGTGGCTCACGGAACACTAAGTCATATTGGGACTTTAGTATCTCACTCATTTCTTTGCTGTCATCTGTGTATGTCCCATCCCGCCTAAGCAGGGGCCCAATACTGGATGTTGTTTTTCACTTAAATTTGGCATTAGAGAAGAAGTATTTTTTTTCAGTTTCCTTTGTGACTTTTAGTATCCAAAAGCGTGTCAAGCGTGTCAGCGTGCCTCGTTGTGCTCCGGGTTTTCTCGTGTTTTCACGGTCGCTCTTACGTGCTGGAACTTTAATTTGTGTCATCAATCCTATACGATACATCCTTCTAGCGCCTGGAACCAATCTTGGGCGGAAAACATTATATACTGAGTCAAAAAAGGAGAATTAGTGTGCACTACCTAGCAGAGTTTACTGTCAGAGGGGAATCAGGCCTGTGTCCCGTGTGAAAAAAATAATAATAATTGAACTTTTCGTGTCAGAGGAAAGAAAGTCTCCCTGATAACATTGAGTATACATAGTGTATAGTGTATACTACAGTGGCTCCCTAGTATATTGATGATAAACGCTAAAGTGTCATTTGAAAACAGGTGAATTTGTAAATGAAGTGATAAGCCTATAGAGGCAGGTGCCAGAAGTCGCCAGAAACTTACCACAGGTCAGCTGTTTTTAATAATCTTCCTGGCTTGCTAGTGTACTCGCATATAATCTAGTGATACCAGTGAATAGCAGAATACAGTGTTGTAGTAGCAACTAACCAGTATTATAATGGTACTTAGTGGAGTTTACCTGGAGTTTACCTGGAGAGAGTTTCGGGGGTCAACGCCCCCGCGGCCCGGTCTGTGACCAGGCCTCCTGGTGGATCAGAGCCTGATCAACCAGGCTGTTGCTGCTGGCTGCACGCAAACCAACGTACGAGCCACAGCCCGGCTGATCAGGAACTGACTTTAGGTGCTTGTCCAGTGCCAGCTTGAAGACTGCCAGGCGTCTGTTGGTAATCCCCCTTATGTGTGCTGGGAGGCAGTTGAACAGTCTCGGGCCCCTGACACTTATTGTATGGTCTCTTAACGTGCTAGTGACACCCCTGCTTTTCATTGGGGGGATGGTGCATCGTCTGCCAAGTCTTTTGCTTTCGTAGTGAGTGATTTTCGTTTGCAAGTTCGGTACTAGTCCCTCTAGGATTTTCCAGGTGTATATAATCATGTATCTCTCCCTCCTGCGTTCCAGGGAATACAGGTTTAGGAACCTCAAGCGCTCCCAATAATTGAGGTGTTTTATCTCCGTTATGCGCGCCATGAAAGTTCTCTGTACATTTTCTAGGTCGGCAATTTCACCTGCCTTGAAAGGTGCTGTTAGTGTGCAGCAATATTCCAGCCTAGATAGAACAAGTGACCTGAAGAGTGTCATCATGGGCTTGGCCTCCCTAGTTTTGAAGGTTCTCATTATCCATCCTGTCATTTTTCTAGCAGATGTGATTGATACAATGTTATGGTCCTTGAAGGTGAGATCCTCTGACATGATCACTCCCAGGTCTTTGACGTTGGTGTTTCGCTCTATTTTGTGGCCAGAATTTGTTTTGTACTCTGATGAAGATTTAATTTCCTCATGTTTACCATATCTGAGTAATTGAAATTTCTCATCGTCGAACTTCATATTGTTTTCTGCAGCCCACTGAAAGATTTGGTTGATGTCCGCCTGGAGCTTTGCAGTGTCTGCAATGGAAGACACTGTCATGCAGATTCGGGTGTCATCTGCAAAGGAAGACACGGTGCTGTGGCTGACATCCTTGTCTATGTCGGATATGAGGATGAGGAACAAGATGGGAGCGAGTACTGTGCCTTGTGGAACAGAGCTTTTCACCGTAGCTGCCTCGGACTTTGCTCTGTTGACGACTACTCTCTCTGTTCTGTTAGTGAGGAAATTATAGATCCATCGACCGACTTTTCCTGTTATTCCTTTAGCACGCATTTTGTGCGCTATTACGCCATGGTCACACTTGTCGAAGGCTTTTGCAAAGTCTGTATATATTACATCTGCATTCTTTTTGTCTTCTAGTGCATTTAGGACCTTGTCGTAGTGATCCAATAGTTGAGACAGACAGGAGCGACCTGTTCTAAACCCATGTTGCCCTGGGTTGTGTAACTGATGGGTTTCTAGATGGGTGGTGATCTTGCTTCTTAGGACCCTTTCAAAGATTTTTATGATATGGGATGTTAGTGCTATTGGTCTGTAGTTCTTTGCTGTTGCTTTACTGACCCCTTTGTGGAGTGGGGCTATGTCTGTTTTTAGTAACTGTGGGACGACCCCCGTGTCCATGCTCCTTCTCCATAGGATGGAAAAGGCTCGTGATAGGGGCTTCTTGCAGTTCTTGATGAACACAGAGTTCCATGAGTCTGGCCCTGGGGCAGAGTGCATGGGCATGTCATTTATCGCCTGTTCGAAGTCATTTGGCGTCAGGATAACATCGGATAGGCTTGTGTTAATCAAATTTTGTGGCTCTCTCATAAAAAATTCATTTTGGTCTTCGACTCTCAGTCTGGTTAGCGGCTTGCTAAAAACTGAGTCATATTGGGACTTGAGTAGCTCACTCATTTCCTTGCTGTCATCTGTGTAGGACCCATCTTGTTTAAGTAGGGGCCCAATACTGGACGTTGTTCTCGATTTTGATTTGGCATAGGAGAAGAAATACTTTGGGTTTCTTTCGATTTCATTTATGGCTTTTAGTTCTTCCCGCGATTCCTGACTCCTAAAGGATTCTTTTAGCTTAAGTTTGATGCTTGCTATTTCTCTGACCAGTGTCTCCCTACGCATTTCAGATATATTGACCTCTTTTAGCCGCTCTGTTATTCTTTTCCGTCGCCTGTAAAGGGAGCGCCTGTCTCTTTCTGTTTTACATCTACTCCTCCTTTTTCTTAGAGGAATAAGCCTTGTGCATACATCGAGTGCCACCGAGTTAATCTGTTCTAGGCATAAGTTGGGGTCTGTGTTGCTTAGTATATCTTCCCAGCTTATATCGGTTAGGACTTGGTTTACTTGGTCCCACTTTATGTTTTTGTTATTGAAGTTGAATTTGGTGAATGCTCCCTCGTGACTAATCTCATTATGTCGGTCTGGGGCTCCGCGCATACATGACTGAACCTCAATTATGTTGTGATCTGAGTATATTGTTTTTGATATGGTGACGTTTCTTATCAGATCATCATTGTTAGTGAAGATGAGGTCTAGTGTATTCTCTAGTCTAGTAGGCTCTATTATTTGCTGGTTTAAATTGAATTTTGTGCAGAGATTTAAAAGCTCGTGTGAGTGTGAGTTTTCATCAGAGCTGCCTCCTGGTGTTATTACTGCAACAATATTATTTGCTATATTCCTCCATTTTAGGTGCCTTAAGTTGAAATCCCCCAGGAGCAAGATGTTGGGTGCAGGAGCTGGAAGATTTTCCAGACAGTGGTCAATTTTTAACAGCTGTTCCTGGAATTGCTGGGATGTTGCATCCGGAGGCTTGTAGACTACCACAATGACTAGGTTTTGGTTCTCGACCTTTACTGCTAAAACTTCCACTACATCATTTGAGGCATTTAGCAGATCTGTGCAAACAAGTGACTCTGCAATGTACAGGCCAAGCCCCCCCTTTTGCCTGTTCACTCTGTCACATCAGGTTGTAACCTGGGATCCATATTTCATTGTCCAAGTGATCCTTTATGTGGGTCTCAGTGAAAGCCGCGAACAATGCCTTTGCCTCTGCAAGCAGTCCACGGATGAAAGGTATTTTGTTGTTTGTTGCTGGCTTTAGACCCTGTATATTTGCAAAGAAGAATGTTATCGGACTGGTGGTATTGTTGGTACTGGGGGGGATGTGGAGTGACTTTCATTAGTTTCTTTTTTCTTGAAATACCAGACGTATACTGTGAATTTCATATAACCTGTAGTTACCAGCGGTCGCAATATACACAACGAGAAGCAATTATTACTACAGAAAAAGCGTCCTTCCTCCAAAATTTCCATCAGTCAACTATAGTGATAATATAGCATTTATTGTGGTGGAGACGGAAAAAAAAAATAGAAAAGCTAGATACAGCGATTGATAAACAAGGGTTGAGGTCGACCGTTCGTCATTGTAGGAGTTGCTAGCAGTCACCGGTTTCTTCAACACGCAAGTTATACTTTTGTATCAATCAAATCACATATTACTCGGGTAGATAATTTCCAGTAGATCCTTCATGTGTTAGCTCAAATCACCGACCAGTATGTTTTAAATAAGGGACCCACTGATCAGATCAGATCGACTGGTCCGAACCCTTGACTGGTCTGAACCCTTGACTGGTCCGAACCCTTGACTGGTTTCAAACGGTTTCGTTGGACAATAAAGCAGACTGTAAACAGATGGGGTCCTAGGCGCCCTTATAAACACAAACATTAAATATAAATCAGGAACGTGCATGGTAAGCTGTCCAATATACAAAAACAGTTAGAAACAGAAAAACAAATAGCTAGAGCTTCATTTAAGGAGGTTATTAATAGAATATTCAAGAGGTTGCTAGTAGAATTGCAGTAAATCAACCATTCAAATCATTATGAAGCTGTGTGTAGTCTGTGGTCAGTCAAACAAACTGGCTTCCACATCGGTAAATTGTCATTTTTGTGGAAATTGGTGTCACGCCCCTTGTGCAGATATCCAAGAACTAGCTACAAGCAGTGTTAAAACAGGGAAGTGTTTTTGGGTATGCCCAAATGAGATAAATCTGTAGACTAAAATCACAAGGGTATTAAAAGAGGACAACATCAAAGCTGCTTTCATAGAAAACCTGGAAGCTTTCTACAACAGATGGGAACATAAAAAGTCTGGGCTGAATGGTACTGCCCTTGATACTGGCCATGTAGTCAGAAACTGTAAGGCTGGAGGTGATGTCCTGGTAGTCAGTAAATGTGGGGCTGATAGTGCTGTCCTGGGAGACAGTAATGGTGAAGCTGGAGGTGCTGTTCTGGGAGACA
This sequence comes from Cherax quadricarinatus, assembly GCF_038502225.1. Lineage (NCBI taxonomy): Eukaryota > Metazoa > Arthropoda > Malacostraca > Decapoda > Parastacidae > Cherax > Cherax quadricarinatus. Next base: position 20,100,431 of record NC_091340.1, on the reverse strand, counting down.
GTAATGGTGAAGCTGGAGATGCTGTCCTTGGAGACAGTAATGGTGAAGCTGGAGATTTTGTCCAGGTAGTCGGGAATTATACGCAGGAAGGAATACATATAAATGACCTCATAGGGGACAGGAGCCATAGTAGGGAAACAAGTGTAGTCAAAGATAAGATAAAACCAATATTGCAAACTAGAAATGCCGCATGAAATAGCAAACAAGAGGACTCCACTAGCAATAGTGAGGATATATTACCAAAAACAACTGGTGGGAGCTCCATTGTTGGTGCTAGGGAGGATAGAAGTAAGACAGGGAAACATGCACCAACAGGGAATACAGTCACAGAAACCCAAGGCAAACGGAAACCAAGCCTGTGCACACACTATGCACTTGGTATCTGCTGGCATGGGAAATCTGGAAAAACAGATGGGACGTGCAACTATGACCACCCTAGAAAATGCCATGCCCATATGACAACAGGAAAATGCAAACTCCCTTCCTGTAAGCTTTTTCACCCTGAACTGTGTACCTCTTCAGTACAGGAAAGACTGTGCTATAACTTAAATTGCCAGGCATACCATCTAAAGGGGACAAAAAGATACAAAACATCCAGGCCATGGGAAAACCTGGGTAGCCACAGCCACTCAAGAGGGAGAGGTTTTTTAGTGCCAGGAAGGAAAAAAAACTGGCAGGAAATGGCAGAAATCGTACACCAAATCCAGTCATTCCTGGAGTGGAACCACAGTCGATGGCCTCCACTCCAAACCAACAGATACAGATACTAATGCCGGAAAAAAAATCCCACCCCAGTACCAACAATACCACCAGTCCGATAACATTCTTCTTTGCAAATATACAGGGTCTAAAGCCAGCAACAAACAACAAAATACCTTTCATCCGTGGACTGCTTGCAGAGGCAAAGGCAATGTTCGCGGCTTTCACTGAGACCCACATAAAGGATCACTTGGACAACGAAATATGGATCCCAGGTTACAACCTATACAGATGTGACAGAGTGAAAAGGCAAAAGGGAGGGGGTTGGCCTGTACATTGCAGAGTCACTTGTTTGCACAGAACTGCTTAATGCCTCAAATGATGTAGTGGAAATTTTAGCAGTAAAGGTCGAGAACCAAAACCTAGTCATTGTGGTAGTCTACAAGCCTCCGGATGCAACATCCCAGCAATTCCAGGAACAGCTGTTAAAAATTGACCACTGTTTGGAAAATCTTCCAGCTCCTGCACCCATCATCTTGCTCCTGGGGGATTTCAACTTAAGGCACCTAAAATGGAGGAATATAGCAAATAATATTGTTGCAGTAATAACACTAGGAGGCAGCTCTGATGAAAACTCACACTCACACGAGCTTTTAAATCTCTGCACAAAATTCAGTTTAAACCAGCAAATAATAGAGCCTACTAGACTGGAGAATACACTAGACCTCATCTTCACTAACAATGATGATCTGATAAGAAATGTCACCATATCAAAAACAATATACTCAGATCACAACATAATTGAGGTTCAGACATGTATGCGTGGAGCCCCAGACCGACATAATGAGACTAGTCACGAGGGAGCATTCACCAAATTCAACTTCAATAACAAAAACATAAAGTGGGACCAAGTAAACCAAGTCCTAACCGATATAAGCTGGGAAGATATACTAAGCAACACAGACCCCAACTTATGCCTAGAAAAGATTAACTTGGTGGCACTCGATGTATGCACAAGGCTTATTCCTCTAAGAAAAAGGAGGAGTAGATGTAAAATAGAAAGAGACAGGCGCTCCCTTTACAGGCGACGGAAAAGAATAACAGAGCGGCTAAAAGAGGTCAATATATCTGAAATGCGTAGGGAGACACTGGTCAGAGAAATAGCAAGCATCGAACTTAAGCTAAAAGAATCCTTTAGGAGTCAGGAATCGCGGTAAGAACTAAAAGCCATAAATGAAATCGAAAGAAACCCAAAGTATTTCTTCTCCTGTGCCAAATCAAAATCGAGAACAACGTCCAGTATTGGGCCCCTACTTAAACAAGATGGGTCCTACACAGATGACAGCAAGGAAATGAGTGAGCTACTCAAGTCCCAGTATGACTCAGTTTTTAGCAAGCCGCTAACCAGACTGAGAGTCGAAGATCAAAATGAATTTTTTATGAGAGAGCCACAAAATTTGATTAACACAAGCCTATCCGATGTTATCCTGACGCCAAATGACTTCGAACAGGCGATAAATGACATGCCCATGCACTCTGCCCCAGGGCCAGACTCATGGAACTCTGTGTTCATCAAGAACTGCAAGAAGCCCCTATCACGAGCCTTTTCCATCCTATGGAGAGGGAGCATGGACACGGGGGTCGTCCCACAGTTACTAAAAACAACAGACATAGCCCCACTCCACAAAGGGGGCAGTAAAGCAACAGCAAAGAACTACAGACCAATAGCACTAACATCCCATATCATAAAAATCTTTGAAAGGGTCCTAAGAAGCAAGATCACCACCCATCTAGAAACCCATCAGTTACACAACCCAGGGCAACATGGGTTTAGAACAGGTCGCTCCTGTCTGTCTCAACAATTGGATCACTACGACAAGGTCCTAAATGCACTAGAAGATAAAAAGAATGCAGATGTAATATATACAGACTTTGCAAAAGCCTTCGACAAGTGTGACCATGGCGTAATAGCGCACAAAATGCGTACTAAAGGAATGACAGGAAAAGTCGGTCGATGGATCTATAATTTCCTCACTAACAGAACACAGAGAGTAGTCGTCAACAGAGTAAAGTCCGAGGCAGCTACGGTGAAAAGCTCTGTTCCACAAGGCACAGTACTCGCTCCCATTGTAGTGATACTGGTCCTGTGGGGAGCAGCAGCAGGATAATACTGCACCACCTCTAGGGGCCCTTAACAACAACAACAGTTTGGTGTGTGTCATGGGCACCAACACATGGTGTGTGATTCTCTCCTACTTAATCCATTTATCAGCGATGCAGATTACATGGTGAGTTTAAATATGTGGCCTGTAGTTATAACTTTTCTCTTGACATATGCAAGACATCACCATCCCTGTAGAAGCCATTATTAGATGTACTAGTCATTATATTTTGTTGTTGCAGAAGTACTATGAAGATTCTATGTTCAATAAAGCCTAGAGATAAGGCCTGTGTTTCTATCACAACAGTTTATTGAACATAGAATCTTGGGCTACCTGGTGGTGATCCTGCGCTAGACTACATCACAACATGGAGCGTTTACTGAAACCTGAGAGGCTAGACTGTGACCCCAGCTTATCAACGGCTGCTCAGGAATGGAAGCACTGGTTTAAGACTTTCGAAAACTTCTTGGGAGCCCTTCCTAAAGAAGATCTAGATAAACTAAGTCTGCTCATCAATTTTGTGTCACCTAAGATATATGAGGCTATTTCTGAGTGTAATACCTACGAAGATGCTATCAAAACCCTCAAGTCTCAGTATATTAAACCTACAAATGAAATCTTTGCACGCTATCGCCTTGCAACTCGCCGCCAGCAGATTGATGAGTCCTTAGAGGAATACTTTCAAGCACTGAAAATTTTAGGTAAGGACTGTCACTTCCAAGCAGTGACAGCTGCTCAGTATTGTGAAGAGTCCATCAGGGATGCTTTTATCAGTGGCCTGCAATCACCAATAATAAGGCAGCGTTTATTGGAGAATAAAACTCTCGACTTAGCCGCTGCCTTTGACCAGGCAAGAGCTCTAGATTCAGCCCAGAAGAATTCTGAAGTATACAGTACCACTCAGCCTTCTCGAGTGGTAAGTGCTGCAATTCCTGACCAAGACTCTTGCAATGAAGTTACTGGGGAACCTGCCTCAGTGACAGCAGCAGCAGATACGGTGTGTTTCTTTTGTGGTTTTTCAAGACATCCACGTCCAAAGTGTCCTGCTCGTGAAGCAATGTGCCATAAATGCCACAAGAAAGGTCACTTTGCTAAAGTATGTCGTGCTAATGCATCAACAAGAGCTAGTGCCTCCACACATTCCAGTGATCATGCGACTCTAGCAACAGTGACTTCTGCGGCTACTCCAAATTCACTGTCAAAGGCAGTTGTGAAAGTATTCATCAAAGGAACAGAAGTAGATGGTCTTATTGATAGAGGCAGCTCAGAGAGTTTCATCAACCTTGACTTAGTTAAACGGCTCTCCTTGACTCTACATCACTCATCAGGTACCGTTTCCATGGCATCAACATCTCTCTCTATTCAGACCTTAGGGTTTTGTAAGGTAAATCTCAGAGTTAATGGAAAGGATTATCAAGATGTACATTTAGCTATTCTGCCACAACTGTGCTCTGATGTTATCCTTGGTCAGGACTTTCAGAAGCTGCATGGTAGTGTCACCTTAACATATGGAGGTGAACTGCCTCCTCTTGTTGTCTGTGGACTTAGCACTTTAAGGGTAGACCCACCAAAGCTGTTTGCAAATCTTACCGCGGATTGCCATCCTATATCAGCTAAGTCACGCCGCTATTCTTATGAGGATCGGATGTTCATTGAGAAAGAAACTCAGAGGCTGCTGAAGGAGGGTATTATAGAACCGAGTGATTCCCCTTGGCGTGCACAGGTTGTTGTTGTTAAAGATGGTTATAGGAAACGGAGACTGGCTATCGATTACTCTGAGACAATCAACAAATTTACACTTCTTGATGGGTACCCTCTACCTCGAATTGACGATACAGTGAACAAAATTGCTCAGTACTACGTGTTTAGTACAATTGATCTGCAGAGTGCCTATCATCAAGTCCCTATAAGGAATGAAGATAAACCATACACAGCGTTTCAGGCTAGTGATGGCCTGTATCAGTTTACCAGAGTCCCTTTTGGAGTCACCAATGGGGTAGCCTGCTTCCAACGAATTATGGATTCACTCATTCAGGAAGAGCAACTCATGGGAACCTACGCGTATTTAGATAATGTTACCATTTGTGGCAAGACCCAGGAGGAACATGATGCAAACCTTGATAAGTTTTTGGAAGCCGCCAAGAAGAAAAATATCAGTTACAATGAGGAAAAGTGCACTTTTTCAACTAAAAGGCTTAGCATCCTTGGTTATGTAGTGGAAGGAGGTTCAATATTCCCAGACCCTGAACGACTACGACCTCTACGGGAACTTCCAATGCCTCAAGACAAAAAGTCACTCCGAAGAACTCTTGGTCTCTTTGCTTATTACTCACAATGGATCTACAACTATTCAAGTAAAGTCCGCCCATTGAGTGCTACCACATTTCCTGTGACAAAGGAAGCAGAAGCCGCTTTCCATACTCTCAAACAGGACCAGTATCCGACATAGACAAGGATGTCAGCCACAGCACCGTGTCTTCCTTTGCAGATGACACCCGAATCTGCATGACAGTGTCTTCCATTGCAGACACTGCAAGGCTCCAGGCGGACATTAACCAAATCTTTCAGTGGGCTGCAGAAAACAATATGAAGTTCAACGATGAGAAATTTCAATTACTCAGATATGGTAAACATGAGGAAATTAAATCTTCATCAGAGTACAAAACAAATTCTGGCCACAAAATAGAGCGAAACACCAACGTCAAAGACCTGGGAGTGATTATGTCGGAGGATCTCACCTTCAAGGTCAACCACAATATATTATGTAATAAACTTCAAGCTATCGGTATAGGTTCTGTAGACTGGTTTAAGTCCTACCTTAGCAACAGGAGACAAATAGTCAAAATCAACAAAACAGAATCAGAACCCCTGCCGATAACATGTGGAGTTCCCCAAGGTAGTATTCTGGGTCCCTTATTATTCTTATGTTATGTCAATGATATGCCTATCAGTGTCAAGTGCAAACTCCTACTGTATGCAGATGACAGTGCTCTGTTAGTGTCAGGTAAAGACCCACAAGATATTGCTAATGTTTTAACACTGGAACTGGAGTCCTGCAGCAAATGGTTAGTAGACAACAAACTATCATTACACCTAGGGAAAACTGAAGCCATTCTCTTTGGCACGAAACATAAACTGAGAAGGGTAAATAATTTTAATGTTCAATGTAATGGGGAGCCCATCACTTTGGTTTCATCAGTAAAATATTTGGGAATCCCCTTTGACCCATGCATGTCAGGAGAATTGATAGGGAACAGTGTAGTAAAGAAAGCGAATGCCAAACTGAAGTTCCTGTATAGACAAGCACAGTGTCTACCTACTGAGGCTCGCAGGACCCTATGTCTAGCCCTTATACAATGCCATATGGATTACGCTTGCTCTTCTTGGTACTCTGCCTTGACAAAAAAACTGAAAGATAGACTGCAAATCACACAGAACAAAATCGTAAGATTCATCCTGGGGCGGGGACCAAGAGAACATGTAGGCCAGGATGAATTACAGCAGTTGGATATGCTGAATGTTGAAGACAGAGTAAAACAACTGAAGCTAAATCATGTTTATAAAATTTCTCACAAACAATGTCCAGAATATCTTGCTGTCAATTTTGTCAAGGTTGGGAACCAAAGCAATCATAGTACTAGGGGGAGAGAGCACAACTTTGTAGTACCCACAGTCAGTGGCCAGGCTTCAAACACCTTTTATTGTACAGCAATAAAGGAATGGAACAGACTACCCGCACATGTCAAAGCCAGTCATAGCGTGAACCAGTTCAAGAAGAGTGCCAAAAGGTGTCTGATGAATGTAGCTACAGAAAGGGAGGGGAATGATTTTCTATTTTTTAGCTAACATACGTGTAAATTTTACCTTATTCCTTGTAATGACCCTCGTATTGTAGATAGTCTTAATGACCTTGGTGTAGCAGATAGTCGTTTTAGTATGATAATAAGATGCTATCTTCATTGTAGAATAATAAGAAAATATTATAACCTTTATACTATAATAATAAGGTAAAAGGACCCCAATGGAAATAAGTCACTCTGTCTGACTTTTTTGGGTTATCCTAGGTTCTCTACACATATGCTGCTATGTATGATAATTCTATGTAACTGTATTTGTGTATACCTGAATAAACTTACTTACTTACTTACTTACTTAACATTGTATCAATCGCATCTGCTAGAAAAATGACAGGATGGATAATGAGAACCTTCAAAACTAGGGAGGCCAAGCCCATGATGACACTCTTCAGGTCACTTGTTCTATCTAGGCTGGAATATTGCTGCACACTAACAGCACCTTTCAAGGCAGGTGAAATTGCCGACCTAGAAAATGTACAGAGAAGTTTCACGGCGCGCATAACGGAGATAAAACACCTCAATTATTGGGAGCGCTTGAGGTTCCTAAACCTGTATTCCCTGGAATGCAGGAGGGAGAGATACATGATTATATACACCTGGAAAATCCTAGAGGGACTAGTACCGAACTTGCACACGAAAATCACTCACTACGAAAGCAAAAGACTTGGCAGACGATGCACCATCCCCCCAATGGAAAGCAGGGGTGTCACTAGCACGTTAAGAGACCATACAATAAGTGTCAGGGGCCCGAGACTGTTCAACTGCCTCCCAGCACACATAAGGGGGATTACCAACAGACCCCTGGCAGTCTTCAAGCTGGCACTGGACAAGCACCTAAAGTCAGTTCCTGATCAGCCGGGCTGTGGCTCGTACGTTGGTTTGCGTGCAGCCAGCAGCAACAGCCTGGTTGATCAGGCTCTGATCCACCAGGAGGCCTGGTCACAGACCGGGCCGCGGGGGCGTTGACCCCTAGAACTCTCTCCAGGTAAACTCCAGGTTAGTTCTTAATGAGATTCTTGTCTCCTGTAAGATTCCTTAAGCTTAAGTTTGATATTTGCTGTTTCTCTGGCCAGTGCCTCCCTTCCTATTTCAGGTATATTGGCCCCTCTCAGTGATTCTTTGCCATCGCCTATATAGAATGATGGAACGTGCCTTGAGCAGACCTCAAGTGCCAGAGAGTTCATTTTTTCTAGACAAAGATCTGGATCCATTTTGTTTAGGATATTTCCCCAGTTTGTTTCATTTAGAACATAGTTGATTAGTTCCCATTGTATGTGTGGAAAATAATTTCCCAAAATTATGCTGTATATTTTTTTATAATGTAAATACAGTGGACCTGCACCTTACGATGGCATTGCATTACGTTAAATCCATGATACAATACTTTTAACACAAAAATCTTTCCTGGCCTCATGCTAAAAAACTCACCTCATGCGATTCGTCCCAGTCTGGGATGCATCCCAAGTGTGGCCTGAGCTGCCCCGTGGGTGCCAGTGTTTACAAGCCGGCCAGTGCAGTCGCATTCACGCATACAATCGGTACATTTCATATTATCACAGCGTTTTTAGTGATTGTACCTGCAAAATAAGTCACCATGGGCCCCAAGAAAGTAAAAAAGGTGAAAATTACTATGGAAATGAAGAAAGAGATAATTGGTAAGTACGAAAGTGGAGTGCGTGTCTCGGAGCTGGCCATTTTGTATACCAAGCCCCAATCAACCGTCGCTACTATTGTGGCCAACAAAACGGCAATCAAGGAAGCTGTTCTTGCAAAAGGTGCAAGTTTGTTTTCGAAACAGATCGCAAGTACTCGAAGATGTTGACTGTTATTGGTGTGGATAAACGAAAAACAGATAGCAGGAGATACCATCTTTCAAGCAATCATATGTAAAAAGGGTGGGAAATACGTACTATCGTAAAATGGTCAGCTGCTGCTGCACCATGGTCAGCTGTTGCTGTGCCACCGTCAGCTGTTGCTGCACCACAGCCAGCTGTTGCTGCACCATGGTCAGCTGCTACTGCACCACAGTCAGCTGCTGCTGCACCACAGTCAGCTGCAGCTGCACCACAGTCAGCTGCTGCTGAACCACATCAGCTGCTGCTGCACCATGGTCAGCTGCTGCTGCACCACCATCAGCTGTTGCTGCACCACGGTCAGCTGCTGCTGCACCACAGTCAGCTGCTGCTGCACCACCATCAGCTGTTTCTGAAAAACATGACTCTTCTCGAACCTGTCCATCCAGCCTTGCCCTCATTGTTTACAAGCCAGGGTGGCAGGTTGCATGTATACGTTCGATACATTTTGTATTATTCCATTGTTTATAGTGCTTGTAACTGCTAAATAAGCCACCATGGGCCCAAAGAAAGCTTCTAGTGCCAACCCTGTGGTAAAAAGGGTGAGAAATATGTACTATCGTACCACGGTCAGCTGCTGCTGCTGCACCACAGTCAGCTGCTGCTGCACCACAGTCAGCTGCTGCTGCACCACAGTCAGCTGCTGCTGCACCACAGTCAGCTGCTGCTGCACCACAGTCAGCTGCTGCTGCACCACAGTCAGCTGCTGCTGCACCACAGTCAGCTGCTGCTGCACCACAGTCAGCTGCTGCTGCACCACAGTCAGCTGCTGCTGCACCACAGTCAGCTGCTGCTGCACCACAGTCAGCTGCTGCTGCACCACAGTCAGCTGCTGCTGCTGCTGCACCACAGTCAGCTGCTGCTGCTGCTGCACCACAGTCAGCTGCTGCTGCTGCTGCACCACAGTCAGCTGCTGCTGCTGCACCACAGTCAGCTGCTGCTGCTGCACCACAGTCAGCTGCTGCTGCACCACAGTCAGCTGCTGCTGCTGCACCACAGTCAGCTGCTGCTGCTGCTGCTGCACCACAGTCAGCTGCTGCTGCTGCTGCACCACAGTCAGCTGCTGCTGCTGCACCACAGTCAGCTGCTGCTGCACCACAGTCAGCTGCTGCTGCTGCTGCACCACAGTCAGCTGCTGCTGCTGCACCACAGTCAGCTGCTGCTGCCTCTGCTGCACCACAGTCAGCTGCTGCTGCTGCTGCTGCACCACAGTCAGCTGCTGCTGCTGCTGCACCACAGTCAGCTGCTGCTGCTGCACCATGTTGTGATAGAAACACAGGCCTTATCTCTAGGCTTTATTGAACATAGAATCTTCATAGTACTTCTGCAACAACAAAATATAATGACTAGTACATCTAATAACGGCTTCTACAGGGATGGTGATGTCTTGCATATGTCAAGAGAAAAGTTATAACTACAGGCCACATATTTAAACTCACCATGTAATCTGCATCACTAATATAGGGATAGTAGAAGAGAAGAGAATCACACACCATGTGTTGGCGCCCATGACACAAACCAAACTGTTGTTGTTGTTAAGGGCCCCGAGAGGTGGTGCAGTATTATCCTGCTGCTGCTCCCCACAAGAGCAGTATCACTACAATCTCCCCCTTCTAAAATATCAGAGACTCCGTGTTCATCAAGAACTGTAAGAAGCCCCTGTCATGTGCCTTCAGCATTTTATGGAGAGGGAGCATGGACACAGGGGTTATCCCACACACACTAAAAGCAACAGACATAGCCCCACTCCACAAAGGTGGCAGTAAAGCATTTGCAAAGAACTACAGACCGATAGCACTAACATCCCATATCATAAAGATCTTTCAAAAGATTCTAAGAACTAAGATAGCAACCACTTAGATACCCATCAGTTACACAACCCAGGGCAACACGGGTTTAGAGCAGGTCGCTCCTGCCTGTCCCAGCTACTGGACCACTATGACAAGGTCCTGGATGCTAGAGGATAAACAAAATGAAGATGTAGTGTACACAGACTTTGCAAAAGCCTTTATCAAGTGTGACCATGGTGTAATAGTGCACAAAATACGTGATAAAGGAATAACAAGAAAAGTTGTTAGATGGATCTATAACTTCCTAACAAATAGAATACAAAGAGTAATAGTAAATAGAGTAAAATCTGAGGCAGCTATGGTGAAAAGTTCTGTTCCACAAGGCACAGTACTCGCTCCCATTATATTCCACTTAAGGGAGGAGCATGGCACCAGACCTGGTAGCCCAAACTAGTCAGGTCCGAATATCAAAATGGTATACAATACCGACAGGTTGGTAGGTAAGTCACATAGGCAACAGTTAGGCAGCTTTATTCCAAAACGTTTCGCCTACATGGTAGGCTTCTTCAGTCGAGTACAGAAAGTAGGCAGGAACAGAAGATATGTGAAGATGATGTAATCAGTCCATCACCCTTGAAGTCATAGATTTGAGGTTGTCAGTCCTTCAGCCTGGAGAAGTTCAGTTCCATAGTCAGGAACTATCTGAAGATCAAGTGACAGTGCAGAGACTTAAATATTGTCAGAAGGAAAGGTGCAGAGTAGTAGTAGTGAGAATGTAGCCACTGAGAGGTCATGTCCCTCTCAGATCAAAAAGTTGTCCAAGTACAGTGGCTACATTCTCACTACTACTACTCTGCACCTCTCCTTCCGACAGTATTTAAGTCCCTGCACTGTCGCTTGATCTTCAGATAGTTCCAGACTATGGAACTGAACTTCTCCAGGCTGAAGGACTGACGACCTCTAATCTACGACTTCAAGGGTGATGGACTGATTACATCGTCTTCACATCTCTACTGTTCCTGCCTACTTTCTGTACTCGACTGAAGCAGCCTACTGTGTAGGCGAAACGTTTCAGAATAAAGTTGCCTAACTGTTGCCTATGTATCTTACCTACCAACCTAGTCAGGTCCACTTCACACCCACCCACACCCACTCATGTATTTATCCAACCTATTTTTAAAGCTACACAATGTCTTATCGTCTATGACGGTACTCAGGGGTTTGTTCCCCTCATTCACAACTCTATTACCAAACAAGTGCTTTCCTATATCTTTCCTGAATCTGATTTTTTCCAACTTGAAGCCATTACTGCAAGTCCTGTCTTGGCTGGATATTTTCAGCACGCTATTTACATCCCCTTTATTTATTCCTGTTTTCCATTTATACACCTCAATCATATCCCCCTAATTCTACGCCTTTCTAGAGAGTGCAGATTCAGGGCCCTCAGTCTATCCTCATGGGGAAGATTTGTGATATATGGAATCAACTTTGTCACCCTCCTCTGTACGTTTTCCAGTACATTTATATCCATTCTGCATTGTCCTCATCGCTCTCGGGCCGTGTGGACGCACTGCACAAACAGCTCCTGCTTTCTCTGTTGCGCAACTTCCTGTTTTCACCAAGATGGCTGCCAGCTACCACAGGACTGAGACTGGTCTACGGGCAAAGGTAAAAGTTACTCATATCTCAAGCCCAAACAGGCCACCCAGGGCTATCCCAGTCAAAACAGAAAGCACTAAACTAGTATGTGTACTTAAAGGGGTTGGGTACCAGAGGGTTAGGCAAAAATCCCAATTAGGAAAATATATCTATTTAGTCAACATAACATAACATAACAGAAACACCTTAATCCTAAATGCCCAAATGAGGGTACACAAGCAACAGGTGGCTTGAGGTCCAGCCACCAACCACTATGCCTCGTCAGCGCCAGGCCCACTCTACTCCACTTCCAACCTCATTTCTTATTTCCTCACTCCTCCCACAGCACCCTGACCATGTCAGAGCCTGGGTGAACATACAGGTAAGCCATATGAGAGCCTATGGCTTGAGTTGGATAAACAAAATGAGTGCACAACTACAAACTTATCTTAAATACACAGCATCTCCGACGCCAGCCTCTACACACCATGCTAACATCACGTGACCCCCAAACCATGCTTACTCCGTGTACCCAAACATCCTTTAAAAAAAAATCATTAACAGAATTTCTTTATAATTACAGTTAGAGTACTTTACAGTACCCACAAATGCTCATTATCAATTATAAAATTTTTCTTTACAACTATAATATTCATACTATTATGGCACACTTCTCCACTATATGTACATTACGATGTCACGCAGAACCCTGAATAACACCCCCACCCCCAGACCATAGGTTGCACTCTGCTAGCGGGTTCCCTACAGACACCGCTGGGCAAAAAGAAAAAAAAAAAAAGAAAATAAGCCCCACATTAAGGTCTGAGGCAACGGGCAAAATGATAACTGGGGAATGACCACCATACAATCACGGTCTTTTGATACTACAAATATGCAATATTAACAAACTGAGGTACTAGATTGCAGACATGTGAAACTCGCCGAACATAAAAGTGATCAAGTTCTATGCCCAACGAGCTTACAGTCACACTCTTAGACAGCTGTTTTAGGAAAAGGCACCATCACAACACAGCGCTGGCCAGGTGCTGGCATTGATGCATTTTACCTAAATTACATCAAGCAAACTTATAAACGAGCAAGTTAACTTTGTACAAAAGTGCCCCTGAGGAATGCCGTTTTATGAAGTAACACCAAAGTTCAGTATGTTGCAAGGCAGACCAAACTGTAGGTGCCACCAAAAAAACTTTTAAACAGTAAGCACATTTTTCAGGAGTTCAAAGAAAAGAAAAACAGATGTTACATGTTAAATTCTACTGAGAAAACAACATCACATTATCACTCCCATCTCACAGCAATCTTTAGTAAACAAAACTGGTTCCCCATGACACACCTCTGCGAGAATCAGGAGAGCACAGGAGAGGGAAAAATATCAGGCCCCCAAAAACAATGGGTGGATAGGCACATAAATCTTGTTGGTGGGACTGCGGCCGTAAAACCCTGGAGTCATCACTGAAGACCCCCAAAAGGTGGACCTCCCAGGCCGTCACCTACATGTCATTCCAAGGACCCTGGAGTCACCCCAGCGGTGATCCAAAAAGGAAAAATTGAAAAAGAGTCCTGGAGAACCAAAACACCTCGGATCAAAAGACATGACCCAAACAGTGGAGGGCATCACCGCCAGCCCCACAATTCACTAAAACGTTAGGTCCAACAGTCCCTATACCAACATAAAACAGAGGCGAGGCATTCCAGCCAACACCTAAAAAACGTAGCATACCTTACCTAGGCATGGCCTTTGATGTGACTACCCCCTAAATACACACACACTAGGGAATCCTGATACCTCCAGCTCCAGCTCAACCTGCCCTTCTCCTATGGGTGGTCCAGGGTTCCATCTACTCGTCTACCGCAAATCACTGCAAAATGAGAATAGATAAGTGATCTATACACTACATCTTGCACTTTAAACACAAGACAAGGTATTAGCAACCACATTCTCCGCTCCCTTCACATAATGAATCACAAGATTAAGAAGTTGGAGAAAGAAGGCCCACCTTGTAAGTCTCTGATTGTGGTGCCTCATTAAGTGAAGGAAACGTAAAGGAATATGGTCATTATACACAGTTATAGGGTGAACTGATGAAGATATATACACCTCAAAATGTTGCACTGTCAACACTAAAGCAAGAGCCTCCTTTTCTATGGAGGTATAACTTCTTTGGTGCCTGTTACTTTTTGCTGAGAAGCAGCCGAGTGGCATTACTTCTGCTCTACCCTGCAACAAGACTGACCCAACCTCTGTATCATTTTGCAAAACCCGGGGTGGGTAACTCAGGATTACACATAAAAGATCTTGAGGGTTAATGGCATACAAAAGGTACATGCACAGAGATACTGAAGTTACAAATATGGGTGTGTCCTTGGCACACATGGTCATGGGAAACAGATGACCCACCCACTGTTCATTCACACAATTTGCATGTAGTTCATAAAGAGGAGACAAAACCTTATTTTTTAACTGTACCTGGCGGCAGTCAGTGCACGTTTTCAAGGTATCACCGAGTGTGAGACCAGTAAAAGACAACGTCCACCGACTCTCGCTTGATACAAACACAGTCTCTAGAAATAAACACTTCACTTCCTTCAAGGAACCTATTTCACCCCAGCTTACATCATGCCAGGCCTGATGACATTTCACCAATTTGGAAACCTCTACCTCATGGGGGTTAACATGGCCCCATTTTTCAGCATCCCAAAACTCTTTCACTAATGTGCACCATAGCTGAGCCAACACTTCAACCAGTCTTTCAGAAGATCCAAATCTTCAACAATCTCTTACAATTTTCCTGCTTACATTATCTTTCTCAGGGACTTTATCCATCATCATTTTGAAGTCACCACACAGTTCCATCATAGTCTTCCCAGGACCCGGCTCCAATGCCAATCCCATCTCTCCAGCTTCCAGAATGTGTAGCACCACCTCATAGTCCCACGTCATCCTGGGCGGACTGGCAGACTGGTGCACTAGTGCCATCGACCTCATCTTAGCCAAGAATTTTCTGAAACCGAGAAAAAACACCACCGGGAAAACATCACCATCCTCACGTAGCACATGACTTAATGATTCCAGAGTGCTTCCCCACACGGTAATGAAAGGGAGGGGAATTCCCTCCTCCCAGTCCTTCTGGTACTGGGTAAAACAAACATGCATTGCCCTGAGAGACTGGGAAAACCATGGTGCTTTTCTTTGACTCCTAGGATGATGTACATTGGTAAATTTAACCTCAAGTAGGCCTCTCAAAACTACATGACATTTCATAAAATATAACATCTGGGTGATTTGTGCAAAGCCTAAGAGACAAAAATGTTTCACCAGAAATCTCAAAACCACACACACAAAATTAATCAGAAAGGGTATAGACTCTGGTAACCTGTTAGAAAAGGAATTTGTTAATAAACACTGATTATTTAGCTCTCCCGTCTTAACACTGAAATGCCGTTCCTTCAGAATCTGTAAAAAATACTGACAAAGACACTTTAATAGTTCTACCGCGGCCACGTAAGCACTGGTCCTCTTAAAAAGAGTCTTGCTCATTTGATCAACTCTGCAAAATACACACTTGGTAAATTTGGGAACCACGTCCTCCGCGACAACTGATAAATGGATAGCGTTCCGGAGGTCACAACCTTCCCGGGCCTCACTCAGCTGCTGCAGAGTCAGGGGATTTTTTCCCACATCAGCACCAAGACCACTTCTCCAACCAAGTTCCGGTTGAGCCGGTTCATCACTGCTTAGAGTCTCCTGCAGGTCAGACTCAATGAACAGGCTCCCCATGCCCAAACCATCACCACAGTGTGCAGAAGGGTCACAGGGAGGCACAGCTCCTGCCTTGTTCCCCTGTTTAGTCCGAAAGCACATTGAAAAATTTTCAGGTACCATTGCTCCAATTGGGTCATTACCACCTTGTAAAGCAGAGTCCTGCAAAATCAAACATTCCTCACTTTTGAGGAGTCCCACAACGTTGTTGCCTAGTAGAAGGTCAACTCCTGCAAAAGGTACATCTTCTGCAATACCTACAGGTAGGTACCCAGACTGGTACTCAGACTCTACCCATAACCTGTGCACTTGAGTCCTGACAGGGACTCCAGTTATCCCTTTAAGAAAAATGTCCAATCCGGTGTAGGTGTCATCCGACACTGGCAATACACCCCTGCGAAGCAAGGTGTATGTGCTACAAGTGTCCCTCAAAGACATAACACCCGTGACCCTACCTTCATTTTGGTGTAAGGCCACAGTAGACTTACTTGAATAGACCTTCATCCGAGGGTCAAAGACAGCTGGTCTTCTTTGGATACCTTGGGGCAAGACTGCAATGCAAGCCACATCATGTGTAATCGGTGTATTTACTGGAGAAGCATCTGTCGAAGCCTGGTCCCTAAGCATCTTTCGACAATATAGCTGCAGGTGGCCCTGTTTATTGCAGTATGTACAGTGATAAGGTTTAAAGGCCCCCTGCCCATTTGACCTAGGTTGGATCCCTTGGTTCTGGGAAACTGGGCTCGTCCCACCTGTTCCTTGTAGTCCTGGACCTGTGACAGCTGACTTAAAACCTCCTCAAGTGGGTACTGGTAAATTAGGGTTATTAAAACTCTTGTGGTTATTAGGCTGATAAATGGGTGGCTTAAACTTCTGAAATTTCTTATTCCTATTGGTGGGTGGAGAAAACTTACCATTATTAGTATGGGGGGTGTGGTAACTACTACCAAATTTTTGGTTAGCTAAAAATCTGTCACCCAGCTCTAAAGCATTATTAAAATCATCAAGATCCTTCTCCTCAAGATATGCTTAAGGTCAGAAGGAACATTTCCCAAAAGATCCTCTAACAAAATTAAGGTAATTACACCTTCATAATTACCTACCACCCCCTTTGAGCGACACCACCTATTTAGAAGTGACATCTTCTCCTTACCATATTCCACCAAAGACTGCCCTGACTGAAACTTTAGTCCTCTGAATTTCTGCCGGTACCTTTCCGGCAACATTTGATAAGCCAGTAAAACTACCTCTTTTAGCTTATAATAATCAGAAAAGGCAGATCCTTCTAAAGAACTAATAGCCTGTAACCCTTTACCAACTAATTGGGTTCTTGCTAATGTCGCTCATTCCTTTTCCGGCCAAACTTGGGATGTAGCCGTACTTTCAAATAACAGAAAAAACTGGTCTGGGTCTTTCTCTAGGGATTTGGGCACAAATTTTATGGCTTTATCCAAATGAAAAACATCTACCCTTGTGTCTGTGTCCGGGTGAGAAGCAAGCTGCCTCTCTTTAGCTCTTTCTTGAGCCCTAAGCTCCTCTAAGGCTCTCTGTTCCTGGATCTTTGTGATCTCAATCCTTAACCGTTCCTTTTCTTCTGCAACTAGGGCTAATTTCATTTGTAAAATTACTACTTCCTTATCCAGGTCCCTATCATGGGGACTTGATTCAATGTCACCTTCCAAATGCATGTCATCCTCAGAATTTTCACCAGTGTCAGCCATTTTGGGAAATAATAGCACCAAATCTTACTACCAGCCACAGAACTTACTGATATAAAATAATAAAGCACACAGCAAGGTACATATATTGAAGTAATATATTCACAAGGAGTTGTCATGTGACTCCCTCAAATTAAACAGGATTGTACACAAAAAGAAAACCCTGGCAGAAAAAAAAAATAAGAGCTACTGCACCTGCAAAGGCAAATTATTCCCAGAAATTTAGGTAAGCATGACTCCCTAAAAATCAGCAAGATTGTACCTGCAAGGGTAAATTATGCACAAAATATCAAGTATTAAAAACACCCTAAAAATCAACAATATGGCACAGCAAGGTAAATGATTTATAGAGTATTAATTAATAATAACACCCTAAAACCAGCAATATTATACAGAAAGGTAAATTATTCACAGGGTATTAGTTAATAACAACACCCTAAAAACCAGCTATGTTGCACACAAAAGTAAATTATTCACAGGGTATTAATTAATAATAACACCCTAAAAACCAGCAATGTTGCACACAAAAGTAAATTATTCACAGGGTATTAATTAATAATAACACCCTAAAAACCAGCAATGTTGCACACAAAAGTAAATTATTATTTTAGTGTGAGTGTTATAGTGAAAGCTTCCTCTGACCAACCCAGTAAAGAATGATTATTGACTTTCCAGGTTGCAAACTTGAATTACCACATAAAATTTGATAATTCTCCCGGACAGGCCCCCATGTTATGCAAAAATGTGGGATAGCTGGGGGCTTGAGACTGGTCTACGGGCAAAGGTAAAAGTTACTCATATCTCAAGCCCAAACAGGCCACCCAGGGCTATCCCAGTCAAAACAGAAAATGCTAAACTAGTATGTGTACTTAAAGGGGTTGGGTACCAGAGGGTTAGGCAAAAATCCCAATTAAGAAAATATATCTATTTAGTCAACATAACATAACATAACAGAAACACCTTAATCCTAAACGCCCAAATGAGGGTACACAAGCAACAGCTGGCTTGAGGTCCAGCCACTGACCACTATGCCTCATCAGCGCCAGGCCCATTCTACTCACTTCCAGCTTCATTTCTTATTTCCTCACTCCTCCCACAGCACCCTGACCATGTCAGAGCCTGGGTGAACATACAGGTAAGCCATATGAGAGCCTATGGCTTGAGCTGGATAAACAAAATGAGTGCACAACTACAAACTTATCTTAAATACACAGCATCTCCAACGCCACCATGCTAACGTCACGTGGCCCCCAAACCACGCTTACTCCGTGCACCCAAACATCCTTGGAAAATAAATCATTAACAGAATTTCTTTATAATTACAGTTAGAGTACTTTACAGTACCCCCAAATGCACATTATCAATTATAAAATTATTCTTTACAACTATAATATTCATACTATTATGGCACACTTCTCCACTATATGTACATTACAATGTCATGCAGAACCCTGCATAACAGAATGCCTCTGTTTTATTACCAACGATTATACGGGACATGTTTGGCATTGACAATGAAGACCTACATGGAATAGCGCTTAATGGTTCATCAAGAATCTTCATAAAGTTCTGCACAGTGGAGGCATATGAAAGGATGGTGACTCAGTACCAGAAGAGCATCAACATATCATCTGGTCTGGACGTACCCCTGTGGGATGCCTCAAAATACTACACCTGGGTGAGGATCTGCAACGTTCCTTTCGAGGCAGACGATGTGGATATCAGAGAGACTTTTCAACGATATTACCTGGAGTTTACCTTGAGAGAGTTCCGAGGGTCAACGCCCCCGCGGCCCGGCCTGTGACCAGGCCTCCTGGTGGATCAGAGCCTGATCAACCAGGCTGTTGCTGCTGGCTGCACGTAAACCAACGTACGAGCCACAGCCCGGCTGATCCGGAACTGACTTTAGGTGCTTGTCCAGTGCCAGCTTGAAGACTGCCAGGGGTCTGTTGGTAATCCCCCTTATGTGTGCTGGGAGGCAGTTGAACAGTCTCGGGCCCCTGACACTTATTGTATGGTCTCTTAACGTGCTAGTGACACCCCTGCTTTTCATTGGGGGGATGGTGCATCATCTGCCAAGTCTTTTGCTTTCGTAGTGAGTGATTTTCGTGTGCAAGTTCGGTACTAGTCCCTCTAGGATTTTCCAGGTGTATATAATCATGTATCTCTCCCTCCTGCGTTCCAGGGAATACAGGTTTAGGAACCTCAAGCGCTCCCAGTAATTGAGGTGTTTTATCTCCGTTATGCACGCCGTGAAAGTTCTCTGTACATTTTCTAGGTCGGCAGTTTCACCTGCCTTGAAAGGTGCTGTTAGTGTGCAGCAATATTCCAGCCTAGATAGAACAAGTGACCTGAAGAGTGTCATCATGGGCTTGGCCTCCCTAGTTTTGAAGGTTCTCATTATCCATCCTGTCATTTTTCTAGCAGATGCGATTGATACAATGTTATGGTCCTTGAAGGTGAGATCCTCCGACATAATCACTCCCAGCTCTTTGACGTTGGTGTTTCGCTCTATTTTGTGGCCAGAATTTGTTTTGTACTCTGATGAAGATTTAATTTCCTCATGTTTACCATATCTGAGTAATTGAAATTTCTCATCGTTGAACTTCATATTGTTTTTTGCAGCCCACTGAAAGATTTGGTTGATGTCCGCCTGGAGCCTTGCAGTGTCTGCAATGGAAGACACTGTCATGCAGATTCCATTTGCCTTGGGTTTCTGTGACTGTATTCCCTGTTGGTGCATGTTTCCCTGTCTTACTTCTATCCTCCCTAGCACCAACAATGGAGCTCCCACCAGTTGTTTTTGGTAATATATCCTCACTATTGCCAGTGGAGTCCTCTTGTTTGCTATTTCCTGCGGTATTTCTAGTTTGCAATATTGGTTTTATCTTATCTTTGACTACACTTGTTTCCCTACTATGGCTCCTGTCCCCTATGAGGTCATTTATATGTATTCCTTCCTGCGTATAATTCCTGACTACCTGGACAAAATCTCCAGCTTCACCATTACTGTCTCCCAGGACAGCATCTCCAGCTTCACCATTACTGTCTCCCAGGACAGCACCTCCAGCTTCACCATTAGTCTCCCAGGACAGCACCTCCAGCTTCACCATTACTGTCTCCCAGGACAGCACCTCCAGCTTCACCATTACTGTCTCCCAGGACAGCACTATCAGCCCCACATTTACTTACTACCAGGACATCACCTCCAGCCTTACAGTTTCTGACTACATGGCCAGTATCAAGGGCAGTACCATTCAGCCCAGACTTTTTATGTTCCCATCTGTTGTAGAAAGCTTCCAGGTTTTCTATGAAAGCAGCTTTGATGTTGTCCTCTTTTAATACCCTTGTGATTTTAGTCCACAGATTTATCTCATTTGGGCATACCCAAAAACACTTCCCTGTTTTAACACTGCTTGTAGCTAGTTCTTGGATATCTGCACAAGGGGCGTGACACCAATTTCCACAAAAATGACAATTTACCCATGTGGAAGCCCGTTTGTTTGACTGACCACAGACTACACACAGCTTCATAATGATTTGAATGGTTGATTTACTGCAATTCTACTAGCAACCTCTTGAATATTCTATTAATAACCTCCTTAAATGAAGCTCTAGCTATTTGTATTTCTGTTTCTAAGTGTTTTTGTATATAGGACAGCTTACCGTGCACGTTCCTGATTTATATTTAATGTTTGTGTTTATAAGGGCGCCTACAACCCCATCCGTTTACAGTCTGCTTTATTGCCCAACGAAAATGTTTGAAACCAGTCAAGGGTTCGGACCAGTCAAGGGTTCGGAGCAATCAAGGGTTCGGACCAGTCAAGGGTTCGGACCAGTCAAGGGTTCGGACCAGTCGATCTGATCTGATCAGTGGGTCACTTATTTAAAACATACTGGTCGGTGATTTGAGCTAACACATGAAGGATCTACTGGAAATTATCTACCCGAGTAATATGTGATTTGATTGATACAAAAGTATAACTTGCGTGTTGAAGAAACCGGTGACTGCTGGCAACTCCTACAATGATGAACGGTCGATCTCAACCCTTGTTTATCAATCGCTGTATCTAGCTTTTCTATTTTTTTCCGTCTCCACCACAATAAATGCTATATTATATGGTGAGGTGCATGCTATAACTTTAGGCCACCACAATAAATGCTATATTATATGGTGAGGTGCATGCTATAACTTTAGGCCGATGGACGGAGGGAATATATGCAGGGTTGCCGGCTGGATCTTACACCGTCAAGATGACACTGAGAAAACCTATTCCCTCGTATGTTGTCCTGGAGGATTTTAGGACACAGATGTATGTGACCTACGTGGGACAATGCAAGACGTGTCGCCTGTGCGGCGCTTTTGACCACATGGTGGCTGGGTGTGGTAAAGCAGCAGTCCCGCGGCCTTGGGAATGGCAAGTAGTCACAGAGTCTCCGGCGGCACCTCTGCCGAAGACTATGAGTGCAGCTGGCAATGGTAATTGGGCGGACAAAGTGGAGGGCGTGGAAGAGAATTGTGTGACGCTACCAGTGGCTTTGGATGCTCCCTAGCAGACAGACCCGGGAGTTGAGCAGCAGCCTGTGGGGGTGGGAGAGGCCGGTGACCTACAGGAGTTATCTACATCCCTACAGGAGATGATTAAGTCTTTCCTGGATGTACCTGCAGAGGAGAACCCATCAACAGACAGGAGAATTCTGATGGTTGAGAAGGACTTGATTGAGCAGATTCCAGGGCCTTTGGGGTCAGAGTCTGGCATGTTGCAGTTGCTACAGGTGGAAGCTGAGGTGCACAAGGGAAGTGGAAATACTGATATGGAGTTTGAGGGTACATCTAGAAAGAGAGCTGGAGGCTCGTCAGATGAGGAGGTTATAACACCAGCTCAGCGTTCAGGGAAGAAGATGTGGGCAGGAGTGATTAAGATGGGGCAGGGTAGTGCACAGGGGAGGAGGGGGTCCAGGCAGGAAAGAGTGCACGGGAAAAGACAGAAGCAGCAAAAAGTGTAACAGACAGGACACGGAGACATAAAGGAAAGCCACCCTTTCTGAATCTTTAAGTGTCTAACTATAAACGTGAATGGCCTTAGAGCTGACGGTAAACGAGTATGGTTGGAGGATGTTTTGCGGCGTTTTAACATTGATGTGTGTTTTATTCTAGAACACAATTTTAAGTGTGGCAGAGAGTTGAGGCTGAACGGTTTTAGGATGTATGCTGGTAGTTCAGGGAAATTAAAGGGTGGGGTGGCAGTGGCAGTGAGGGAGTCCAGCCCATTCCACGTGCTCAAGTGGGAAGAGGGGGGAGGGGAGGGTGGTGAGGGTGGAGGGGATATGGGGCGAGATTAGAGTATGTTTTCTGGGGATATATATGCCGGCAGATAGTAACATATGGATAAAGGTGAATTTTTTAAGGGAGGTTTTGCTTTTCTACATGTGGGGTTTACCCATGGTTTCTACAATAGGTGGGGATTGGAACTGTGTAATCAGGAATAAGGATGTGGAGCCGAGAGGGGCAGGGTGTGTGCTTGGGGTATTGAGGGATTTGTTGAGGGATGCAGGGGTTTATGACATAGTCAGGGGCGATGGGTGGAGAGTAGAGCACACGTTTATGCGGAGGGGTTATGCTGCCAGGTTGGATCATATATATATAGCTCGAGATATAACAGTAGAACATGTAATGATGATAGATTTAGGTTTTTCAGACCATCGTGCTGTTTTGGCAGAGATGGCATGGGAAGGGATGGTTCGTAGGTATGTGGGTTATTGGAAAATGAATGTGAGGCTACTTCAGGGGGAGGGGGAGGGGTTGTTTTTTAGGGAATGGTGGAGGCAACTCTGGGAGGTTCGCAACAAAGAGGAGGATGTATTGGAATGGTGGGAGAAGCACGCTAAATTGCAGATTAAGGAGTATTATCAGCATAGAGGACGGGATGAGGCGAGGTGGAGGTTTGGTTTACAGAAATATTTTGAGGGGCAGCTAAATGATTGTTATGAAGGGGGAGGGGGGCTAGACATGGAGAAATAGAGGTTTTAAGGGGAAGATTGAGGGATATACAAAATTCTCGTTTTGATGCGATACGTGTGAGGGAAGGTTTAGAGGAGGTTCTATGGGGTGACAAACCGTTAGGATATGTTTTGAGGAGATTTAGGAATAGGCAACAGATGACCACGATTATGGGATTAGAGGTGTGTAAATGGGTGGGGGGATATAGGGTGGGGCAGGTACCACCGATGGAATGAGCAATTATGCTGATTATTGGTTTAGGGAGAATTTTAAGCAGGGGGAGGGAGGAGGGAGGAGGGAGGGAGGGAGGGAGAGATTCTAGGAGAAGGAATTCGGGGTATTTTAGGGGAAGAGGAGAGAGCGGTAATAGAGGGTAGGATCAGTGAGGAGGAGGCGGTAATGGGCTCGAGTAGGGGAAAAGCACTGGGCATTGATGGAATTCCTAATGATTTCTATATTACACATTGGGATTGTATGAAGGAATGTCTGGTCTCGTTGTTTAACTGTATGAAGGAAAGGGGAGTGTTGGGGGAATCGCAGGGCATGGGGGTAATTGTTTTGGTCTATAAGGGAGGGGGGAAGACCTTGGTGCTTTTAGGGAGATCTCCCTCATGTGTGCTGATTATAAAGTTTTTGCGAAGGTTTTAGGTAATCGTACATAGAGGTCAGTGTGGGATTCCAGGTCGAAGTATGCGTGAGGGGCATGGAAGAATTAAGGATTTTGTGGAGGGTAGACAAGGGGGGGGGTCTTGGGGATTGATTGGAAGCAGGCTTATGTCAGTGTAGATAGACATATGTTGTGGAGTATTTTACAAAAACAGGGTTTTGGGAATGAGATTGTGTGCTGGGTGACTACTTTGTATACACCTGCGATGGTCAGGGTACAGGTTAATGGGAAGTTAGGGTTGCCAGTGCAGTTGGGGATGGGTTTGCGACAGGGTTGCCCCTTGTCTCAAATCCTCTTTGCATGCATGCGGGACCCTTTTTATAGGCTTATAGAGAAAGGAGTGTGGGAACAGGGAGAGGTGGGTCCTGGCAGATGTGGTATTGTGGGGTATGTGGATGACACCACAGTTTTGGTGGGAGGGGAAATAGGATTGGGGAATGTGGGACGTATAATAGAGATTTTTGGTGGGGTGACAGGGATGAGGGTTAATGGAGCAAAGTCAAAGTTATTAGAAGTAGGCACGTGGGTGGGTGGGGGGGGGTTGGGGGAACTGTATGGGTGGAACGTAGTGGATAGAATTAAGATATGTGGGGTTGTGTATATGGCGGACGCTGGGGAGGCGCAGAGAATAAATTCCAAGGAAGTTGTGAGTAGAGCGATGGGTAGGATGCGCGGGTGGAGGGCTGGGGATGTAACATTGCAGCAGAGGGTGGTGGTAGTTAACACACTTGTGTACAGTAAAGTGTGGGGCGTGGCAGAAGTATATCCCCTGAGGTCGTGTGATATTCAGGAACTGGAGAGAGTAGTTTTGAGGTATGTGTGGGGTTATGGGAAGCCATGGCTATGGAAGGAGGTGGTGATGATGGGCGTGTGGCAGGGTGGGCTGGGTCTTATACCTAGTTTACCTGGAGTTTACCTGGAGAGAGTTCCACACGAAAATCACTCACTGCGAAAGCAAAAGACTTGGCAGACGATGCAGCATCCCCCCAATGAAAAGCAGGGGTGTCACTAGCACGTTAAGAGACCATACAATAAGTGTCAGGGGCCCGAGACTGTTCAACTGCCTCCCAGCATACATAAGGGGGATTACCAACAGACCCCTGGCAGTCTTCAAGATGGCACTAGACAAGCACCTAAAGTCGGTTCCTGATCAGCCTGGCTGTGGCTCGTACATTGGTTTGCATGCAGCCAGCAGTAACAGCCTGGTTGATCAGGCTCTGATCCACCAGGAGGCCTGGTCACAGACTGGGCCGCGGGGGCGTTGATCCCCGGAACTCTCTCCAGGTAAACTCCAGGTTTGGACACATGAGTGAAGGCAGTGTATGTGAAGCAGCGGTACTTGAGGGTGGGAGGGGAGAGGGGTAGAAGGGTGGGAGAGGTCATGGAGGATGTGCAAAAATGGTGGAAGGGGAAGGCACTACTGGCGTGTGAAGATATGGTGCAAAATTTGTTGGCAGTAAGGGAAGCAAAAAAGGTAAGGGTAAGTAGGCTTGGGAGGACAGGTTGGCAGTGTAAAGTGATACAGGGAGTAGATACATACCCGATGTATGATTGGAGGGGCATTTGGGAAGACTTTCGGAAGATCAGATTAAAGCCAAGGGTTCGTGAAGTGGTTTATAGATTCTTTATGGGAATTCTAGATACAAGGTCTGCGCTATATAGAATGGGTTATGTAGGTGCAGGCACTTGTTTGCATTGTGGGGAAGAGGAGACGACTTTTCATGCTGTATATTTTTGTGAAAACTTGGGTTTTATAAGGACATGGTTAGCGAGGGTCCTGGGTATAGTGGCGGGAGGGGGGAGAAACATTTCAACTTTGAGAGCTTTGCATTTTGATGTGGGCGGGGTTTCCAAGGACATTCGGAGGGCAGTGATGTATGTAGTGGCAGATTTTTTGTATGTGTCTTGGTGCATGCGGGAGGTGCAGGGTGAATGTAGGGTGTGGACGCTTGCGGCGAGTGTGTATCGTACAGTACGCAGAAATAGTCTACTATATGGGAGGGTGTGGGTAAATAGTTTTCCCTTGGGTTATCGTAATCTGATGGTAAGTGTAATGTTAGGGTTGGGTGTAGTTTAGAGCTGGATTGGGCTGTTTCTCCCTAAACTGGCATTTTGTTCCATTTTGAGATTAGTGGAGGATGGAAGGTGGAATAAAAGTGTGTGGTAGTGGAGCATATGGGTGTAAAGTCGTTAGGAATGAGGGGGGGCGTAGGGGGGGGGTGAACTGGTGACATTTGGTTAAGAGACAGGGGTTTTATGACTTTAGACGTCAGGTACGGACTTGTGCATGAACGGGAACGTGAGTTTGTGTTTTTTAAAACAGAAAGCATGGGGTCAGGGGATGGCAGGGGGTGGCTTTCTGAAGTGTCTTTGCCAGGATGGTTTTGTTAATGATTGAGGTAGTGCTGCCCGGTACATGTTTTATTAGGAGCCATAAGTTATATTGTGTAACTTAGTGCGTGACAGAGTAAGTCTGATATTGCTCTGGAACATTGTTAATAAATATATATATCTTGTTGAACATGATAATACATAAAAATGGGAATATGTATTAGTGTGTGAGTTCCAATTTCTAGTGTACTATTACCATATTAGTTGGTATCCTTCACTTTGTCAAATAATTATTATCTATATATTGTTATAAGTTATTTATGTTAGTTCTTATTTTATACGTTTTAAGTGAACAAATGTAAGGTGTTGTGACGTCTAGTGCAAGTAGCATTTATCTTGCACTGGGGAAAAGGAAAAGTGTAATTTAATTATGATTGGATCATAACGAAATGTCATTGGATGTATGTACACTGTATTTAGAAGACGGGAAGGATTGTGAGGTTTGTCAATATATGTATTAATTCTTATGTAAATTTCATGGAATTCAGCGTGATAACAATGTAAACCTATTAGTCGGATGATAAGTGTGAAAATTTGTTTGGACAGCCTCCAAGTGAGTCGCCTACCCTGGCAAACTCTGTTGACACCGAGTTCTGAGGTGGGTACCTCAGCCTCACAAGTGGCTTATAGGACAGATTTTCACAAATGATTGATGTTCCAAGAAACTTTGCCTGCATGCATGTATAAAGGACTAACTTACTTGGTGTTGCAGCATATATCCTGATCTTCAACTTCCCTAAGCTTAGCCTTAGCCCCTTTGGACTTCCCCTCAGAAACCACATGCAACCGGGAGCCTTAATTCCTGCAATATTCAATCGTTATTAGTGACCTGCCTGCACCTCAGAAATTCCTATATCCAAGAGGATGTGTATCCCCTAGTACAACTATGCAGACACGTACACTAGCTTCTACATAGACAAGAGACACTGGTACTTACTGGGCATGCACTCCCAGCTGCAACACAGGCCCACAGATCAACTCACTCACAAACTCCCCAGACACTGGTCAGAAATCTACGAGATAAAGTGGAGGTCTTGTCTTACTGTATGGGCCTGACAGAGGAGGTCATCTACAGTACATCAAGGTGCCTCTACCAGATTTCCCCAGGTCTCAAATGTGAAGACACGTGGGGGTGCCGTCTGCTGATCACGGCACGTCTTGTCCAGTTGGTGTCTGTCTTAAGAAGAACGAGCTGGTCTCTCTTCCAGACCCTCATCTCTTCGTTCAAACTAGGGCTGCCAGTTCTCCCTAGCTAACTTATCCTAGTGTTTGCCTACATTATCGGCCTATTACTCCCTATGTTAAGGTCTTAGGTCTACATTATTATTATCTACAGTTGCCTTAGTAAACCTAATATTAATATACTAACAGAAAAACTACCTACTCCTTCCCTGAAGGGTAAATCTATAAATTAAATAAGCTTACCAACCACGTCAACCCGGGGAGAGAAATGTGTTTATGTTTGGGGAGAATGCTTTTTGTTTGGGTGGGTTTAAGGGCCACCCAGCTCAGCCGTTCCATTACGGCCATGCCAGATCTGTCCTGTGGAACTTTAGGGACCAAATAAATTTCCACATCCTCCCGCCGGCGAAGGTAAGTACTAAGTCTAAATCAAGTTCACCTTCCGCGAGCCCCCATGGCGGACCCTGGACACGAGTGCTGTCTGGCCACTCTCGTCGAGCAGACTCCGGTCTAACTTCAACCATCCAGTTTCCCCTGTGTGGATCTCTGGGGGTGTAAACTTGTTGGTTCCGGTGGTCTTAGCACCCTTTCCTTTAACTTTAACGTCTTTCGTATGTCTAGCCTTGACTGAGCGGCTCCGTACTTTCCCACCCAGTGGCCCACACGCCTTGGTAGCCTTTCCTTCCACTGTTATGAGGTTCCCTGGATTTAAAGGCAATCTATCTCCCTCTTTACATACCCTGTACAAGTGTTTTCCCAAGGTGGCCGAGTGTTCATCATTCCCTACCTGGTTCACCTTCCCTGGCGGTTCATCGTGTATACTGGTATTCATTATCACTACTCCCCAGCTATCATGGGGACAGCTTCTCCTCTGTCTGGCATGGCAGGGAATTCAGGTGGAATCCTGCCGCCTATGATGTATCCTACTGGGGATCTGTATAACCCGATTCCTTCCCTAAACATCCGTCGTGTAGACAGGAAGTCATCTATATGATTGGCTCCCACCAGGATACCTACATTTCTGACTGTGTCAGTGGTAATTCCCTGGTCTGCCAGCTTCACGTCAAGGTCTTTCAATTGCTTAACTGCTGCTGCAAGACCTCTCGCTGTAATTGCCCTGGGTAATGTCTCTACCACCAAGGCTGTAATGTCTCTGCGATGTCCACCTAATTTGACTGTGACATCCACCACATCATAAGATTAGGGTGGGACCTGACTTACAGCCCCTCCCAACATCATACTAACTTTCTTTGTGGCCTTCAACTTTAATTTAGCCACCAACTTCTTTGTTATCAAGGATACTTGTGCTCCTGGGTCAAAGAATAATCGGGTTGTTTCGGACCTGTGCCCATTCACAACCTTTGCCATGACTGTAGGTAGGGCAGCACCTCCGTGATTCTCACTCAGATTAGAGACTTCACTCCCACTAATCACGCTGGCTACCACTTCAGGCTCAGACTCACTTTTTATCTCTACCTGAGAGATATCCCTACTAGCCTGGGGTTCCCTTAAATTATTGGGACATAGTGCAGTATGGTGCTTACATTTGCAACAGACTTGACACTCATTGAGCTGGGTGCTGCAGTCTCTCGCAAAGTGTTCCCCACAACACTTGAAACAGAGTCTCAACTCCCTTAGTCTCTGTTGCCTACTGCTCAGTGTTATATACTCCGAGCAACTCGTGCTAGCATGTTCGCCTTTGCAGAACACGCATATTCTGGCATGAGTGCCTTTGAGGTTCTGCTTAGAGGTTCTTACCTTAGACACTTCTTTACCATAGTACACTCCAAAGTTAGTCGTACGAGCTTTAGACTGATCTCTCGAGAGCTTTGAGCAACTTTCTGGGTTTTTATGTGGAGATGGTGGTGACTCTTCTCTCACACCTATACTCAAATGAGAAATGAGATCTCCCAACCCCTCAACAATTTGTTTTATCGTGAACCTATTCGTCCGATATTTTAAGTGTAACTCATGCACTGTAGTGCTAGCCAGTTTCCTCTGAATCACTTGGCTAAGGACCCATTCTGAATCATCCTCATCATGCAAATCTTTGAAACTATTTGTCAAGCTCATAACTTCAATACAGAACTTCTCTAGGCTTTGATGGTCATGTCGGCAAGCCTCTAGATCCAACAACCAATAAAGTATGGCCACTTTTATCTCTTCAGTGTTGCCGAACATGTCTTCTAATTGGTCTTTGGCATGTTGGTAATTAGTGTCAGTAATCTGGTAGTGCCGGAGCAGATCTAAGGCTTTACCCTTGAGCTGTGACCGCAAATACGGCAATTTGACGGCATCTGACAAATCGTTCCTGTCACCTATCTGGGCTTTAAACTGATCCCAGAAAGCAATGTACTCAGTTAGGGTTCCGTCAAATGTCGGTAAATTCAGCTGGGGCAACCTGGGCAACATATTGACAGGTGTGTGGCTGTTTGAGGTACCTGCGGTGTTCGACACCACCCTTGGAATACTAGCCTTTAATGTACTTAACTTATCTTTGTACATATTCATCTCCTGATGACAATCTACATCATCCTTAGTGAATTCGTCCAGAGCCTGCTGAAGACTTCCCTGGGATTCATCATCCTCAATAGCCTGTTGCTCATATGCTGAGAATGCTTGTTCATAGGCTTCCCATTTTTCCCCCAAACTCTTCAAGCAGTCTTGCAAATCATCGCAGTCTACGTTACTGCGTTGGCAAGTAGCCTTGCACCTGTTACGCGTTCTGTTCAGATGGCCTTCGTATGCCGCTACTGATCATTTTAATTTTGCTAACACTGAACCAGACCCTCCTGAACTCCCATCTGCCATTGTCAAAGTTTAATGAGGAGTGTGACACTAATTGTACTTTACCCAGTCCACCCCACAGCACCTCATGGTGTTAGGTAAGAATGAACGAGTCTCAAGGCTTCTCAACAAGCTTAACAATTCCCTTTGTTATATTGACTCTACTATGAATAAAAAATGTACACTGTTAGCTCTCATATCCCAATCAAAACGTGTATCGATATGAAAGCTTAACCTAGCACTTTCCTGTACAATGCCAGCAAATAATTACAGAACTTAACCTAGTCTCAGGTACAATTCACAAATCCCACATTAACATGAATCAAAGACAATGAAAATCACACAATAAAAAGTGCAGTATACAAATTAAAAAATCACTTAATTCGCACATGTAAATTCAACAATTCAACTTGTGAAACAGTAAATGAATAATGTATGTAAACAGCTTGGCCTAGCTTACTCAGTCTAGCATGGATGGTTGGATGAGGTAAATCCTAACCTAACTAGTGTGCTATAGCTTAATTTAACCTAGCTTTAG
The DNA here is from genome assembly GCF_038502225.1 of Cherax quadricarinatus. Classification (NCBI taxonomy): domain Eukaryota; kingdom Metazoa; phylum Arthropoda; class Malacostraca; order Decapoda; family Parastacidae; genus Cherax; species Cherax quadricarinatus. The sequence continues at coordinate 20,069,370 of NC_091340.1, read as the reverse complement.
AAATTTCTGTAAATAATAACTAGGTTAAATCTGTCATAGCTACTATAGCTGTTGTAAATATTGCAAAAGCCTAGCCTAACTATGGCTACCTTGCAAATCCACTGTAAGTAATTAACACACAAGTCTCCTACTCTGGATTACTTGTAATCACTGTAAATAATTAAATTCACAAGCTTCTCTAGCCTACCTGGCCTGCCTGTAAATTACTGCAAATAACAACTGTGTATAGTCAGCTTGGCCTAGCCTCTGTGTAACTCTGGGCCTAGGTGTGCTAACTTAGCCTAACTCTGTTAAACTGGTTCCTAACTGTGGCCTAGCTATGACAGCTTAACCTAGCTATTCCACATCACGGTTGCAAAGGACCACTTTTGTGAAAATTTGTCTGGACTGCCTCCAAGTGAGTCACCTACCCTGGCAAACTCTGTTGACACCGAGCTCTGAGATGGGTACCTCAGCCTCACAAGTGGCTTATAGGACAGATTTTCACAAAATGATTGATGTTGCAAGAAACTTGCCTGCATGCACGTATAAAGGACTAACTTACTTGGGGTTGCAGCATATATCCTGATCTTCAACTTCCCTAAACTTAGCCTTAGCCCCTTTGGACTTTCCCTCAGAAACCACGTGCAACCGGGAGCCTTAATTCCTGCAATATTCAATCGTTATTAGTGACCTGCCTGCACCTCAGAAATTCGTATATCCAAGAGGGTGTGTATCCCCTAGTACAACTATGCAGACATGTACACTAGCTTATACATAGACAAGAGACACTGGTACTTACTGGGCATGCACTCCCAGCTGCAACACAGGCCCACAGATCAACTCACTCACAAACTCCCCAGACACTGGCCAGAAATCTACGAGATAAAGTGGAGGTCTTGTCTTACTGTATGGGCCTGACGGAGGAGGTCATCTACGGTACATCAAGGTGCCTCTACCAGATTTCCCCAGGTCTCAAATGTGAAGACACGTGGGGGGCGTCGTCTGCTGATTACGGCACGTCTTGTTCAGTTGGTGTCTGTCTTAAGAAGAACGAGCTGGTCTCTCTTCCAGACCCTCATCTCTTCGTTCAAACTTGGGCTGCCAGTTCTCCCTAGCTAACTTATCCTAGTGTTTGCCTACATTATCGGCCTATTACTACCTATGTTAAGGTCTTAGGTCTACATTATTATTATCTACAGTTGCCTTAGTAAACCTAATATTAATATACTAACAGTAAAACTACCTACTCCTTCCCTGAAGGGTAAATCTATAAATTAAATAAGCTTACCAACCACGCCAACCCGGGGAGAGAAATGTGTTTATGTTTGGGGAGAATGTTTTTTGTTTGGGTGGGTTTAAGGGCCACCCAGCTCAGCCGTTCCATTACAGCCATGCCGGATCTGTCCTGTGGAACTTTAGGGATCAAATAAATTTCCACAATAAGTATTGATATGTTTATGCTCATTGTAATATAAATTTGATTGATGAAATGTATAACCTGGTATTTAGCTTTGGAGTAAAGAGATAAAAAGCATAGGGGATGGGGGATATTTTGTGTCAGCACAAAGATGAATCAGCAGTGTGTATTTAGAAAATGGAAAAATTTTATTTTTCTGTGGCGTAGTCGATAAGGGGTTCTTATATTCCTTTATTTTATTGTATTCTAATGTATTTTTAAATTCAATGACTGAAGCTGGTTATGAGTGGTGATGGCAGACACAGTTACTAGGCATGTTGGGGGGGGAGGGTTGCAGTGTCAGCGGTAGTGTATTAAACCCTCCAACGTGCACGATATTGATTGTTATCATGGGGTATATGAGGGCTAGGGTGTGGATTGGTTTCAATGGTGGATGTGTGCCATCATATTCAGACATTCCTTGTATTATAGTCAGCCTTTTAGATGGCTGGATTGTGTTTATACATGTTGTCAATGAAGTCCTTAATGCTCTTATAAATGTATAAGATATTTGTCAATGAGTATACTAAGGTGAAAGTGGTATGTTTTCAAGTGGGGGGGAGTGTAAGCATTACTAGGTAGGACTATTGTTTATTATAAGACCATCTTTTCACGTGAAGCACAGTACATAAGAGCAGTGTTTGATTGGAGTGCAGCCAGTTCTGATGTCATTATATAAGTGCTTCTCCGGTATTTGTGTAGTCACTGCAGATTATTGTTTCACTGCCTGTATCTTGTTACATATTGATTATGTACCCATATATTTTGTACCTGAGTTTTAAATAAAATAAAAAAAAAAAATTCTACGCCTTTCTAGAGAGTGCAGATTCAGGGCCCTCAGTCTATCCTCATGGGGAAGATTTGTGATATATGGAATCAACTTTGTCATCCTCCTCTGTAAGTTTTCCAGTACATTTATATCCATTCTGTAATACATATGAACATAAGAACATAAGAAAGAAGGGACACTGCAGCAGGCCTGTTGGCCCATACATACAGTGACCAAAACTGTGCAGCATAATCTAAATGAGGCCTAACCAAAGATATACAGAGTTGAAGAACAACCTGAGGACTTCTATTATTTATACTTCTTGATATGAAGCCAAGGATTCGGTTAGCTTTATTGTGAACACTTATGCACTGCTGTCTTGGTTTCAGATTACTGCTAACCAGAACTCCTAAATCCTTTTCACAATCAGTAGTATTAAGATCTGTCAATATTAAACTGCATCTGCCACTTCTCCGACCACTGCATCAGTCTATTCAAATCATCCTGGAGAGCACTAATGTCTTCAATAGAATGAATTTGATGGCCTATTTTGATGTCATCAGCAAATTTGCTTATGTCGCTATTTATTCCCTCAGCTATATCGTTTATGTAAATTATGAACAACAAGGGGCCCAACACCGACCCCTGTGGAAGACCGCTTGTGAAGCACCCCCATTCTGATTTCTCCCCATGTTGCGGCCCCCTACCAAATTAGCGGTTAAATAGTTAACCTACCGGCCGGCAGTACCACTGGGTGCGTCATCAAACCCATTTTGGGGACTGCTGAGCCGGCCTTAGAGCAGTAAGTACCTGAACACCTCACGGTACGCATCTAAGCAGTAGTTACCAGAATACCTAATGGTACACATCTACTGGCAGTAGAGTATTCTACTGGCTTCTACTGATTTTAGAAGAGCCGCTCACTGCAGCTCACTGAGTCTGTTGGCCTCAGTTACTTGAAGGCCACATTCAGTGAGCTTGCAGCATGGTGTTCGGCAAGCAGGATTAACCAAACCTACTTGTGGTGTGTCAACCGGTCTTGAAGGCGGTAGATAGTACTCACCAGACCATCTTATGGTGTACTTCTACCGGCCTTGGAGAGTATTTACAGGACTACCGGTGATGTCTGCAGACTCACCGCCTACGCTGGTCAACTGTGGGCCGGAGTCATCTGATTTTGTTTTAGTGGGACATTACACGAAGAAAAGGTTGGAGTGTTACACTGAACTGGGCTAGGACCATAGTGGGACACTTAGGGAAGTATGATGGAGTGGAACACTGAGATATGCTACAGAACCATAGTGGAACACTGAGAAGAAAAGGGTGTCGTGTGACACTGAAGATGGTCAGGTTGTAGTGTACATTGAATAGTGTCATGTGACTGGTCTCTGATTAGAAAGACGCTGTGGGTGATAGTGTGCGGCGCAGAGACAAGGGTGTCAAGAGTGACACAGTAGAGATATTGTGTATGATACAGAGAAAAGGGTGTCATGTGACATGGAGAGTAGGAGTGTCGTGTGACAGAGAAAAGGGTGTCTAGTGGACACAGTTGACCAGGAGCGTCATTACACAGAAGGAAGGGTGTCAAGTGACACAGTTGAGAGGGAGCGTCACAACACACCATGGATAAGTGTTGTGTGAGACACGGAGCGTCATAAAGGTGTCATGAGACACAGAGTTGACTAATTTATTATTGTATATATTACGTAAAAGTTATTATTTTAGCATAGATATATATATTATTTTAAGATGCTAATAATTTATTATTGTAAAATGTATATACATTTTAAATATCTCTAGACCAAAGATAGTTGTTTTTATATAATATTAAAGATTCATTTATTTTAACGTGTATTTATGCATCCCGAACTCTTTATTACAAAATGAATAAACCTACCATCTTAAAAATTACTTTTTTTTGTAATATATGAGTGGCCTGTCTGGTATGATAATGATTATCAAGAATGATTTCTGGGATGATCATATCCAGGATGACGGTTCGAGATACATATTACATTAATCTTTGTGTGTCGGTCCTTTTGTGGTGGGGGTGTTATGGCCCCCTGCCAAACTAGCGGTTAAATAGTTAACCTGCCTGCCGGCAGTACCACTGTGTACGTCATCAAACCCATTGTTGGGACTGCTGAGCCAGCCTTAGAGCAGTAAGTACCTGAGCACCTCACTGTACGCATCTAAGCAGTAGGTACCTGAACACCTAATGGTACACATCTACTGCCCTTAGAAGCAGTAAGTACCTGAACACCTAACGGTATGCATCTACTGGCAGTAGAGAGTATTCTACTGGCTTCTACTGATTTTAGAAGAACCGCTCACCGCAGCTCACTGAGTCTGTTGGCCTCAGTTACTTGATGGCTGCATTCAGTGAGCTTGCAGCATGGTGTTCGGCAAGCAGGATTAACCGAACCTACTTGCGGTGTGTCAACTGGTCTTGAAGGCAGTAGATAGTACTCACCAGACCATCTTACAGTGTACTTCTACCGGCCTTGGAGAGTATTTACAGGACTACCGGTGATGTCTGCGGACTCACAGCCTACGCTGGTCAACTGTGGGCCGAAGTCATCTGATGCTGTTTTAGTGGGACATTACATGAAGAAAAGGTTGGAGTGTTACACTGAACTAGGCTAGGACCGTAGTGGGACACTTAGGGAAGTATGATGGAGTGGAACACTGAGATATGCTACAGGACCATAGTGGAACACTGAGAAGAAAAGGGTGTCGTGTGACACTGAAGATGGTCAGGTTGTAGTGTACATTGAATAGTGTCATGTGACAGGTCTCTGATAAGAAAGACTCTGTGGGTGATAGTGTGCGGCGCAGAGACGTGGGTGTCAAGAGTGACACAGTAGAGATATTGTGTATGACGCAGAGAAAAGAGTGTCATGTGACACAGAGAGTAGGAGTGTCATGTGACACAGAGAAAAGGGTGTCTAGTGGACATGGTTGACCAGGAGCGTCATTACACGGAAGAAAGGGTGTCAAGTGACACAGTTGAGAGGGAGCGTCACAACACATCATGGATAAGTGTCGTGTGAGACACGGAGCATCATTAAGGTTTCATGAGACACAGAGTTGACTAATTTATTATTGTAAATGTTACGTAAAAGTTATTATTTTAGCATAAATATATATATTATTTTAAGATGCTAATAATTTATTATTGTGAAATGTATATACATTTTAAATACCTCTAGACCAAAGATAGTCGTTTTTATATAATATTAAAGATTCATTTATTTTAGCGTGTATTTATGCATCCCGAACTCTTTATTACAAAATGAGTAAACCTACCATCTTAAAAATTACTTTTTTTTGTAATATATGAGTGGCCTGTCCAGGATGATAATGATTATCAAGAATGATTTCTGGGATGATCATATCTGGGATGACGGTTCGAGATACATATTACATTAATCTTTGTGTGTCGGTCCTTTTGTGGTGGGGGTGTTATGGCCCCCTGCCAAACTAGTGGTTAAATAGTTAACCTGCCGGCCGGCAGTACCACTGTGTATGTCATCAAACCCATTGTTGGGACTGCTGAGCCAGCCTTAGAGCAGTAAGTACCTGAGCACCTCACGGTACGCATCTAAGCAGTAGGTACCTGAATACCTAATGGTACACATCTACTGGCTTTAGAAGCAGTAGGTACCTGAACACCTCACGGTACACATCTACTGGCTTTAGAAGTAATAAGTACCTGAACACCTCACGGTACACATCTACTGGCTTTAGAAGCATTAAGTACCTGAACACCTCACGGTACGCATCTACGCAGTATGTACCAGAACACCTAACGGTACGCATCTAAGCAGTAGGTACCTGAACATCACACGGTACACATCTACTGCCCTTAGAAGCAGTAAGTACCTGAACACCTAACGGTATGCATCTACTGGCAGTAGAGAGTATTCTACTGGCTTCTACTGATTTTAGAAGAACCGCTCACTGCAGCTCACTGAGTCTGTTGGCCTCAGTTACTTGACGGCCGCATTCAGTGAGCTTGCAGCATGGTGTTCGGCAAGCAGGATTAACCGAACCTACTTGCGGTGTGTCAACTGGTCTTGAAGGTGGTAGATAGTACTCACCAGACCATCTTACGGTGTACTTCTACCGGCCTTGGAGAGTATTTACAGGACTACCGGTGATGTCTGCGGACTCACTGCCTACGCTGGTCAACTGTGGGCCGGAGTCATCTGATGCTGTTTTAGTGGGACATTACATGAAGAAAAGGTTGGAGTGTTACACTGAACTAGGCTAGGACCATAGTGTGACACTTAGGGAAGTATGATGGAGTGGAACACTGATATATGCTACAGGACCGTAGTGGAACACTGAGAAGAAAAGGGTGTCGTGTGACACTGAAGATGGTCAGGTTGTAGTGTACATTGAATAGTGTCATGTGACTGGTCTCTGATAAGAAAGACGCTGTGGGTGATAGTGTGCGGCGCAGAGACAAGGGTGTCAAGAGTGACACAGTAGAGATATTGTGTATGACGCAGAGAAAAGGGTGTTGTGTGACACGGAGAGTAGGAGTGTCGTGTGACAGAGAAAAGGGTGTCTAGTGGACATGGTTGAGCAGGAGCGTCATTACACGGAAGAAAGGGTGTCAAGTGACACAGTTGAGAGGGAGCGTCACAACACACCATGGATAAGTGTCGTGTGAGACACGGAGCATCATTAAGGTGTCATGAGACACAGAGTTGACTAATTTATTATTGTAAATGTTACGTATAATTTATTATTTTAGCATAGATATATATATTAGTTCAAATACCTCTAGACCAAAGATTGTTTTTTATATAATATTAAAGATTAATTTATTTTAAAGTTGTATTTATGTATCCCGAACTCTTTATTACAAAATGAGTAAAACTACCGTCTTTAAAAATTACTGTTTTTGTAATACCCCATTTATGCAAACTCTTGTCAAGCACATCTCTACCCAGGAAAAAAATTCTCCTCCTATTCCATGTGCCTTAACTTTCCTCAAAAGTCTCTGATGTGGAACTCTATCGAAAGCCTTACTGAAGTCCATATACACAGTATCATATTCATTACCATGATCTACCTCCTCAAACACCTTAGCAAAAAATGTTAGTAAATTCGTAAGACAGGAACACCCCTTAGTAAAACCGTGTTGAGATGGCTATGAACTGCCTCGGCAATTATTGATTCCATAAATTTTCCCACTATGGAGGTAAGGCTTATTGATCTATAGTTCGAAGCTAAGGACCTGTCACCTGCCTTGTAAATAGGTATTACATTTGCCATTTTTCACTTATCAGGCACTATGCCAGTTTGTAGTGATATGTTGAAAAGATTAGCCAAAGGTTTGCAAAGTTCCTCTTTACATTCCTTTAAAACCCTTGCAAACAGTTCACCAGGGTCTGGGAATTTGTTAGGTTTTAATTTCTCTATTTGTCTGAGGACCATGTCACTAGTTACCGCAAGCGTGCATAGTTTATTATCGTCCTGTTCTACATAATTTATTATTTCTGGAATTTCGCTAGTATCTTCCTGAGTAAAAACTGAGAGGAAGTAAGAATTGAAAATTTCACACATATTCCTATCACTGTTAGTGATCTGACCTGAGTTACTCTTAAGTGGGCCAATCTTGTCCCTAATCTTACTTCTGTATACCTGAAAGAACTCTTTTGGGTTAGTCTTCGAATCCCTTGCGACCTCAGCCTTATAATCCCTTTTTGCTTTTCTTATTCCTTTTTTTATTTCTCTCTTTAATTGAATATAATGATTTCTTAACTGCCCCTTCCCTCTTTTGATATGCCTATATATGCCTCTCTTTTGACTTATGAGATATTTTAATCTATTGTTCATCCATTTGGGATAATTTTTCTTAGATCTAATTTCCCTACTCAGAACAAAAGTTGTCTGGGCAGCTAGAACTATGCTCTGAAAAACGTCATATTGGCAACCAACACCAGCTACCTGACCCATAGTCAGACCATCCCAATTTAGCCCACCCAGGTAATTTTTCAGTTCCAGGAAATCAGCCAATCGAAAGTCTGGGACAGAGACTTGAAACTAAGTGATTTGTGATTACTTTCCCCAAGCTCATCATTAACCTCAAGATTATTAATTAGTGAAACTTTGTTGGCAAGAACCAACTCAAGCAGATTGTTTCCTCTAGCTGGTTCTGTCACAAACTGTTTTAAAAAGCAATACTGAACTGTATCAAGAAAGTCACTAGACTCAAGATTTCGTGTCAAATTGTTCCAATCAATTTGTCTAAAGTTAAAACCCCCCATTAACACAACATTTTCATATCTAGATGCCTTATGAATTTCGTCCCATAGCAGCTTACTGCACTCCCTATCAAGGTTTGGGGGCCTATATATCACATCCAAAAGTAATTTTTCATACCACTCGAGAAACTGTAGCCAAACAGATTCTGTGTCCGATCTTTCTATTCTTATATCGTGTCTAACACAACAAGTTAAATTATCTCTGACTACATCGCCACTCACCACCCTTCCTGTTGACCCTATCAGCGTGGAATAGTTGATAACCCTTTATGCTGCATTCAGAAGGCATTTCTCTATCCTTCAAGTTGAACCAGGTCTCAGTTATAGCAATAATATCTATATTACCTGCACTTGCGAGTAATCTTAGCTCATCTATCTTATTTTTTAGACTCCTACTATTTGTATAGTAAACCTTAAGGGAGCTAGTCACTCATTGCCCTCTACTATCTCTCTTTGTTAGTTGATCAGTTGCTTTGTCTTAATTAGGAATTTTATTTTGAATATTGACTTTTAAACATATCCCTGAGGTATCCTGGTAATATCTATTGTTTCCAACAATAATACTGCAGCCTGATTGTTTCCCACAAACACCCATACCTCAATAATCTATCAGTTTAAAGTCCTAGACAAGTCATCAATGACCCCCTCAACTGAACTGGCTAATGCAACCACTCCAGCCCCAGAAAGATGAACCCCATCTCTTGCATACATATGCATGCTATAGAATATGTCCCAGTTATCAATGAAATGAATTGCAAGTTCCTTGCAGTACCTGTCTAGCCAGCAATTTATACCAACTGCCCTAGACATCCATTCATTGCCCACTCCCTTTCTAGGCAAGATACTACATGTGATAGGGATTCCTCCCTTAGACCTGACTACTTCTATGGCTGACCTGTGCTTATCCAGTAGCTCCTGTCTCCTGCCATTCCCAATGTCATTTCCACCAGCACTAAGACAGATAATGGGCTTGTTCCCATTACCTGATGTAATATTATCCAACCTGCTGACTATGTCACCAACACCAGCTCCTGGGAGGCACACTCTCTGTCTGACTTTTCTATCTCTGTTACAAAAAGCACGGTCCATATATCTTCCCTGAGAGTCTCCCACAATTACCTGGAGTTACCTGGAGAGAGTTCTGGGGGTCAATGCCCCTGCAGCCCAGTCTGTGACCAGGCCTCCTGATGCATCAGAGCCTGATCAACTAGGCTGTTACTGCTGGCTGCACGCAATCCAACTTATGAGCCACAGCCCGGCTGGTCAGAATATTCTTACCTTGATTAGCAGGGGAGTCAGAGGTACCTTTAACTTCACTAACCACTGAAGTACAGTCGTCTTGGAGAACAGAGAATCGATTTCCTACCTTCCCATATTTTCTGTTAACCCTTCTTATCTTCCTTCTTCCTGAACTATGAACCAATTGCCACTTCAAGCAGCTGCCACTCTCACTGGTGATAAGCATTTCCTCCTTACCAGCACCATCTATTTCACGCTCACTGGAATACTGCTGTACACTAACTGCCCCCTTCAAGACTGACGAAATTGATGACCTGGAGTGTGTACAAAAACTTCCACGGCACACATAAGTATGATAAGGCGCCTAAATTACTGGGAATAAATTATTAAATCTCTGCAACAAATTCACCTTAAATGAGCAAATAGTAGAGCCTACAAGACTAGAAAACACACTGTACCTCATCTTCACTAACAATGATGATCTGATACGTAATATAACTGTATCAAAGACAGTTCACTCAGATCACAACATAATAATGGTACAGACCTGTATGCACAGGGTTCCAGACCAGCAAAATGCGAGCAGTCATGAAGGTCTCTTCAAGAAATTCAATTTCAATAACGAAAACATACAATGGGATCAAGTAAACCATGTCCTAAATGAAACAAGCTGGGAAAATATCATAAACAACATGGATCCGAACATTTGCCTTGAAAATATGAATTCTGTGGTTCTTGAAATCTGCTCAAAACACATTCCATTAAGAAAAAGAAAGAGAAGATGTAAACTAGAAAGAGAGAGATGTTCCCTATACAGACGAAGGTGAAGAGTCACAGAGCTGCTGAGTGGGGTCAATATATCTGAAATACGAAGGGAAGCACTAGTCAATAAAATTGCAAATATCGAACTTCAGCTGAAGGAATCTTACAGGAGACAAGAAGCACAGGAAGAACTAAGAGCCATGAAGGAAATTGAAAGAAACCCAAAAAACTTCTTCTCTAATGCCAAATCTAAGGGAAAAACAACATCCAGTATCGGGCCCCTGCTTACATAAGAATATAAGAAAGGAGAAACACTGCAGCAGGCCTGTTGGCCCATACTAAGCAGATCCTTCACAGATCAATCCCACTAATAGAATATTTGCCCTTATAAGAACATAAGATCATAAGAAATAAGGAACACTGCAACAGGTCTACTGGTCTATGCGAGGCAGCTCCAATCCTCCCCACCGGCTTAAGCCAATGCCTTGACCTAGTGAGGTCAGACACGTCACTTAAGGGATTACCACTGTGTCGGACCTAGTAGCTAGTCAGGTCCATTTCACACCCACCCACACCCACTCATAAGAAAATAAAAACATAAGAAAGAAAGAACATTGCAGTAGGCCCACTGACCCACGCGAAGCAGGTCCATGTCCCCCCGGATTAGCCCGATAACCCACCTAGTCACGTCACTTCCACTTAAGGAAGGAGCACGGAATCAGTCCTAGTAGCACAAGCTAGTCAGGTACAACTCACACCCACCCACACCCACTCATGTATTTATCTAACCTATTTTTAAAACTACAGAACGTTTTAGCCTCTATAACTGTACTAGGGAGCTTGTTCCACTCATCCACAACTCTACCAAACCAGTGCTTTCCTATATCCTTCCTGAATCTGAATTTTTCCAACTTGAAATCATTGCTGCAAGTCCTGTCTTGGCCAGAAATGTTAAGCACGCTATTTACATCCCCTTTATTTATTCCTGTTTTCCATTTATACACCTCGATCTTATCCCCTCTAATTCTACACCTTTCGAGAGAGTGCAGATTCAGGGCCCTCAGTCTATCCTCATAGGGAAGATTTCTGATACATGAGCTCAACTTTGTCATCCTCCACTGTATGTTTTCCAGTGTATTTATATCCATTCTGTAATACGGTGACCAGAACTGTGCAGCATAATCTAAATGAGGCCTAACCAAGGATATATAGAGTAGAAGAACAACCTGAGGACTTCTATTATTTATACTTCTAGATATGAAACCAAGGATTCTATTAGCTTTGTTGCGAACACTAATGCATTGTTGTCTTGATTTTAGATTACTGCTAACTAGAACTCTTAAATCCTTTTTGCAATCAGTAGTATTAAGATCTACATTATTTAGTTTATATGTGGCATGGTTATTTTACTGTCCAATATTTAGAACTTTGCATTTGTCTATATTAAACTGCATCTGCCACTTCTCCGACCATTGCATCAGTCTATTCAAATCATCCTGGAGCGCTTTAGTGTCCTCATTAGAATGAATTGGACGGCCTATTTTGGTGTCATCAGCAAATTTGTTTATGTCGCTATTTATACACTCATCTAAGTCGTTTATGTAAATTGTGAACAACAACGGGCCCAACTCTGACCCCTGCGGAACACCGCTTGTGAAGTGCCCCCATTCTGATTTCTTCTCATTTACACAAACTCTCTGCTGCCTATTTGTCAGCCATGCCTCTACCCAGGAAAAAATTTCTCCTCCTATTCCGTGTGCCTTAAGTTTCCTCAATAGCTTCTGATGTGGAACTCTATCGAAAGCCTTGCTGAAGTCCATATACACAATATCATATTCATTACCATGATCTACCTCCTCAAACACCTTAGTGAAAAAAGTTGGTAAATTCGTAAGACAGGAACGCCCCTTTGTAAAACCATGTAGAGATTCATTAATCAATTTATGCCTATCAAGATGGCTACAAATTGCTTCGGCAATTATTGATTCAGACACTTATGCAACTTATGGGAATCTTTATTTAGGAAACGTTTTGCATGAGTGTCTCAATCTTCAACTTGTCGGTTTTTCAAACCGTTCATCACAACTGTCAGACACTGCAGCATCATGGGATCTTGTTACAAAGAATTTTTCAACACTTATCCAACCTTTGGACGAAGACCCACTTCGACTAGTGGATGGTACCACTATGACCCCGCATCCCCTGCTATGTCTCACTTGACTACAGTATATAAGCCACATCTATAGCCCTATGCTGTACATTCTACAAGATTGATGGACTGAACACATCGACTCCAGGCTGAGGGACTGATTACCTCAAACTCCTCCTCTCCTTACACCTTCTGCTTTGTATTGGACTGATGAAGCCACTGTGTGGCGAAACATTTCCTGAATAAAGATTCTCATATGTTGCATAAGTGTCTCAATCTTCAACTTGTCGGTTTTTCAAACCATTCATCACAACTGTCAGACACTGCAGCATCATGGGATCTTGTTACAAAGAATTCGTCAACAGTTGTCCAACCTTTGGACGAAGACCTACTTCGACTAGTGGATGGTACCACTATGACCCCGCCTTCTCCTGCTACGCGTCAACCGACTACAGTATATAAGCCACGTCTACGGCTCTATGCTGTACATTCTATAAGATTGATGGCCTGAACATATCGACTCCAGGCTGAGGGACTGATTACCTCAAACTTCTCTTCTCCTTACACCTTGTACTTTGTATTGGACTGATGAAGCCACTGCGTGGCGAAACGTTTCCTGAATAAAGATTCCCATATGTTGCATAAGTGTTTCAATCTTCAACTTGTCGGTTTTTCAAACCATTCATCACAATTTTTAATTCCATAAATTTTCTCACTATGGAGGTAAGGCTTATTGGTCTATAGTTCGAAGCTAAGGACCTGTCACCTGCCTTGTAAATAGGTATAAAGTTCCTCTTTACATTCCTTTAACCCCCTTGCAAACAGTTCATCAGGGCCTGGGGATTTGATAGGTTTTAATTTCTCAATTTGTCTGATGACCATGTCACTAGTTACTGCAATCGTGCATAGTTTATTATCGTCCTGTTCTACATAATCTATTATTTCAGGAATTTCGCTAGTATTTTCCTGGGTAAAAACTGAGAAGAAGTAGATATTGAAAATTTCACACATATCCTTATCACCGTCAGTGATCTGACCAGAGTTACTCTTAAGTTGGTCTATCTTGTCCTTAATCTTACCTCTGTATACCTGAAAGAACCCTTTTGGGTTAGTCTTTGAATCCCTTGTGACCTCAGCTTCATAATCACTTTTTTCTTATTACTTTTTTTATTTCTCTCTTTAATTGAATATTTATTGATTTCTTAACTGCCCATCCCCTCTTTTGATGCGCCTGTACAAGCCTCTCTTTTGACCAATGAGAAGTTTTAATCTATTGTTCATGCATTTGGGATCATTTTTGTTAGATCTAATTTCCCTACTCAGAGCAAAAGTTGTCTGGGCAGCTAGAACTATGCTCTGAAAAAGTCATATTGGCAACCAAGATCAGCTACCTGGCCCATAGTCAGGTTATCCCAATTTAGCCCACCCAGGTAATTTTTCAGTCCCATGAAATTGGCAAAGCGAAAGTCTGGGACAGAGATTTGATTGCAGTTAACTGGGCAATTCCATGATATATTGAAACTAAGTGATTTGTGATCACTTTCCCCAAGCTCATCATTAACCTCAAGATCATTAATAGTGATTCTTTGTTGGCAAAAACCAAGTCAAGCAGATTGTTTCCTCTAGTTGGTTCTGTCACAAACTGTTCTAAAAAGCAATCCTGAACCACATCAAGAAAGTCACTAGACTCAAGATTTCCTGTCATATTGTCAAGACCCTCGAGAAACTGTAGCCAAAACAGATCTGTGTTCGAAGTTTCTAATCTTATATCATGTCTAAAACAATTTAAATTATCTCTGACCTACATCGCCACTCCACCAACCTTCCTGATGACCCTGTCAGTGTGGAATAGTTGATAACCTGATAACCTTGTATGTTGCATTCAGAAGGCATTTCTCTCTATCTTTCAGGTTGAACCAGGTCTCTGTTATACCAATAATATCTATATTACCTGCACTTGCAAGTAATCTTAGCTCATCTATCTTATTTCTTAGACTCCTACTATTTGTATAGTAAACCTTAAGGAAACTAGCCAATCGTTGCCCTCTACTATCTCTCTTTGTTTGTTGATCAATTCATTTGCCTTTACTAGCAAGTTTATTTTGAATATTGTCTTTTAAACATATCCCTGAGGTATCCTGGTAATATTTGCTGTTTTCAACCCTAATGCTGCAGCCTGATTGTTTCCCACAAACACCCATACCTCTATAATCTATCAGTTTAAATTCCTTGACAAGTCATCAATGGCCCACTCAATCGGATTGGCTAATGCAACCGCTCCAGCCCCAGAAAGATGAACCCCATCCCTTGCATACATATCACGTTTGCCATAGAATATGTCCCAGTTATCAATGAATGGGATTGCAAGTTCCTTGCAGTACCTGTCTGTCCAGCAATTTATACCAATTGCCCTAAACATCCATTCATTGCCCACTCCCTTTCTAGGCAAGATGCTACATATGACTGGGATCCCTCCCTTAGACCAAACTACTTCTATGGCTGACCTGTACTTATCCAGCAGCTCCTGTCTTCTTCCCTTCCCAATGTCATTACCTTTAGCACTAAGACAGATAATGGGCTTGTTCATATTACCTGACATAATATTATCCAACCTGCTGACTATGTCACCAACACCAGCTCCTGGAAGGCACACCCTCTGTCTGACCTTTCTATCTCTGTTACAAAATGCAGGGTCCATATATCCTACCTGAGAATCATTTACAATTAAAAATTCTTACCTTGATTAGCAGGGGAAACAGTTGTACCTTCAATCTCACTAACCACTGAAGTGCAGAGAATCGATTTCCTACCTTCACATCTTCTCTGTTAACCCTCCTTATCTCCCTTCTTCCTGAACTGTGAACCACTTGCCACTTAAAGTGGCTGCAACTATCACTGCTAGTGACCAGTTCCTCCTTACCAGCTAAATCCTTCTTACACTCACTTCCAAACTCATCTAGGCAAAGCTTCAGCCTCCTATTTTCCTCCTGAAGAAGTAGAACCTCCTTCTTCAACACTTTAACCTGAGATTCTAAAGCACTAAAACAAGCCTTGGTGCTTGGTAACACCCAATGCTAACTCCCAGAGAGCTTAGGACAGGTAAGACCACCAGTGACCACTGGCCAAGAAATAAGTGAGATACTAAATTTCCAATATGACTCTGTGTTCAGCGATCCACTGCCCACTCTAAGGGTCGACAATCCAAATGAATTCTGTATGAATGAAACCCAAAATTTGGTTATCCCAAAACTCTCGGATATTATTCTAACTCCACAAGATTTTGAAGAGGCCATTAATGACATGCCCATGCACTCTGCCCCAGGCCCAGACTCGTGGAACTCTGTCTTCATCAAGAATTGCAAGAAGCCCCTATCGTGTGCCTTCAGCACTTTATGGACAGGGAGCATGGACACAGGGGTCATTCCACACACACTAAAAACAACAGACTTAGCCCCACTCCACAAAGGTGGCAGTAAAGCAATTGCAAAGAACTACAGACCAATAGCACTAACATCCCATATAAAAATCTTTGAGAGGGTTCTATGAAGCAAGATAGCTAACCACCTTGATACCCATCAATTACACAACCCAGGGCAACACGAGTTTAGAGCAGGTTGCTCCTGCCTGTCCCAGCTACTGAACCACTATGACAAGGTCCTGGATGATGTAGAGGATAAACAAAATGCAGATGTAGTATACACAGACTTTGCAAAAGCTTTCGACAAGTGTGACCATGGTGTAATAGCACACAAAATGCGGGATAAAGGAATAATGGGAAAAGTTGGTAGATGAAGCTACAGTTTCCCGACAAATAGAACACAAAGAGTAATAGTAAACAGAGTAAAGTCCCAGGCAGCCATGGTAAAAAGCTCTGTTTCACAAGGCACAGTACTTGCTCCCATTATATTCCTCATCCCCATTTCAGACATAGACAGAGATGTAAGACATAGCTCCGTGTCTTCCTTTGTGGGTGACACCCGGATCACCATGGTAGTGACCTCCATCGAAGACACTGCGAGACTCCAAGCGGACATCAACCAAATCTTCGAATGGGCCACTCAAAATAATATGAAGTTCAATGAGGAGAAATTTCAACTACTCAGATATGGAAAACTTGAAGAAATTAAAAATGTGTCAGGGTATACCACAAATTCTAATCATAGAATAGCGCGGAAAAAGTAATGTGAAGGACCTGGGAGTGATAATGTCAGAGGATCTCGCCTTCAAAGACCACAACAATGTATCTACCTCATCCGCTAGGGAAATGATAGGATAGATAATGAGAACCTTCAAAACTAGGGATGTCAAGCCCATGAGGATTCTCTTCAAATTGCTTGCGCTCTCCAGGCTGGAATGCTGCTGTACACTAATGGCCCCCTTCGAGGCTGGCGACATTGCAGACCTGGAGAGTGTACAGAGAACCTTCATGGCACACATAAGTGCGATAAGGCACCTAAACTACTGGGAATGGTTGAAGGTTTACCTGGAGTTTACCTGGAGAGAGTTCCGGGGGTCAACACCCCCACGGCCCGGTCTGTGACCAGGCCTCCTGGTGGATCAGAGCCTGATCAACCAGGCTGTTACTACTGGCTGCACACAATCCAACATATGAGCCACAGCCCGGCTGGTCAGGTACCGACTTTAGGTGCTTGTCCAGTGCCAGCTTGAAGACTGTCAGAGGTCTATTGGTAATCCCCCTTATGTATGCTGGGAGGCAGTTGAACAGTCTCGGGCCCCTGACACTTATTGTGTTGTCTCTTAACGTGCTAGTGACACCCCTGCTTTTCATTGGGGGGATGTTGCATCGTCTGCCAAGTCTTTTGCTTTCGTTGTGAGTGATTTTCGTGTGCAAGTTTGGTACTAGTCCCTCTAGGATTTTCCAGGTGTATATAATCATGTATCTCTCCCGCCTGCATCTCTCCCTCCTGCATTCTAGGGAATACAGGTTCAGGAACTTCAAGCGCTCCCAATAATTGAGGTGTTTTATCTCCGTTATGTGCGCCGTGAAGGTTCTCTGTACATTTTCTAGGTCAGCAATTTCACCTGCCTTGAAAGGTGGTGTTAGTGTGCAGCAATATTCCAGCCTAGATAGAACAAGTGACCTGAAGAGTGTCATCATGGTTCTTGATCTGTATTCCCTTGAGCACAGGTGGGAGAGATACATAATAATGTACACTTGGAAGGTCCTGGAGGGATTAGTACCAAACCTGCACATGAAAATCACTCCATATGAAAGCAAAAGACTCGGCAGGAGATGCAACATTCCCCTGATGAAAAGCAGAGGCGCCACGGGTACACTGAGAGACAACACAATAACTGTCCAGGGCCCAAGACTGTTTAACTGTCTCCCAGCATACATAAGGGGGATTGCCAATAGACCCCTGGCTGTCTTCAAGAAGACACTTGACAGGCACCTAAAGTCAGTACCTGACCAACCGGGCTGTGGTTCGTACACCAGCTTGCATGCGGCCAGCAGTAACAGCCTGGTTGATCAGACCCTGATCCACAATGAGACCTGGTCCCAGACCGGGCCGCGGGGGAGTTGACCCCTGAAACCCTCTCCAGGTAAATGGTTGAAGTCCCTTGATTTGTATTCCCTGGAATGCAGGTGAGAAAGATACATGATAATATACATTTGCAAAATCCTGGAGGGATTAGTACTAAACTTGCACACGAAAATCACTCCTTATGAAAGCAAAAGACTCGGCAGGAGATGCAACATTCTCCCATTGAAAAGAAGGGGCTCTACGAGTACATCGAGAGACAACACAATAAGAGTCATGGCCTCAAGACTGATATACTGCCTCCCAGCATACATAATAGGGATTACCAATATAACCCTGGCTATCTTCAAGAAAGCACTGGACAGGCACCTAATGTCAGTACTTGACCAGCTGGGCTGTGGTTCATACGTCAGTTTACATACAGCCATGCAGCCCATCAGTAACAGCCTGGTCGATCAGACCCTAATCCACCGCGAGGCCTGGTCTCAGACCTGGTGTTGGGGGCGTTGACCCCCGAAACCCTCTCCAGGAATACTCCAGGAGCCCCTGCCAGCCTCATGCAAGCCAGCTTAAAAAGAACTGCCATGGGAGTTGCTGAATCCTAAAAGACTGCAGGTCCTAAAAGACTGTCAACAGAATCTCCCGGTCTTCAAATGAAGTATGCGCTAACTACACATATTGAAGCAGAGTCGAGGGTGGAGCGGCCCCTCACGTAGCCACTCTGGTTTTCAGGCAAGAGGTCATGTTCCTCAATCCACCATGAGAAATGGGCAGTCACCAGTCATTCCAACACCTTACCCAAGCAGGGCAGTAAGGCAATAGGCCAATAAGAGCCTGGTCGGGTAGCATCTTTACCTGAATTCAGAATTGGGACTAGGAGCAGGTGCTTCTACACCTCGGGTGAAAACACCTTCAGACTAACTGGCACTGAAAATTGCTAGCATGACATCAATACAAGAGGGAGGAGGGGTAGATGGATCAAGAATAAATAAGGGAAGTTATCCTCCCCAGGAGAAGAGTATAAGGAAAGCTGGGAGAGTGCCCGCTGCAGTTCATGAGAACTGAAGTGAGATGCCAGCAATTGGCAGTCAACCTTGGTCATTAACTACAGCGGCAAGGGACCCCATCTTTAGAAGGGGGTAGAGGAAGGTAGAGGAAGAGGAAGAGCAAATGTAGGCCCAAAGAAATTAGCGAACAATCTCGCTTTATCCCGAGGCAAAAGTGGCACTCCACCATCCCCCAGCAGGGAAAGAGAGCTTACTGCCTGTGATAAGATAAGATAAGATAAGATTTCGTTCGGATTTTTAACCCAGGAGGGTTAGCCACCCAGGATAACCCAAGAAAGTCAGTGCGTCATCGAGGACTGTCTAACTTATTTCCATTGGGGTCCATAATCTTGTCCCCCAGGATGCGACCCACACCAGTCGACTAACACCCAGGTACCTATTTGCTGCTAGTTGAACAGGACAACAGGTGTAAGGAAACGTGTCGAATGTTTCCACCCGCCGGGAATCGAACCCGGGCCCTCCGTGTATGAAGCGGGAGCTTTAGCCACCAGGCCACCGGGCCAACATAGAAAGAAAGAAACCCCATACCCAGCTAACAGAGGTGCAAAAGGAAAGAGAAAAACAGAAAGAGGTCCATGATCCACGTTTTGCGTGTAGGAGGTTCTCCGACATAAAGCATCAACCCTTTGGTAGGCCACTTGAAGGTCAGTGCCACCAGTGTGTCCGTGTCTGCTGATGCCCCTTCACTACCTGGAAGCACTCATCAGTCCCTCATGGGACCCAGGGGAGTGAATGGGAGAAGCTTCTGGAAAGGCAGGATGAATGGGAGCCTGCCTCTAACATTGTACCTTGAAGGGATGTGACAGCATCAACCAACACAAGGTCCTGAGGCAGGCTATAATCAGAGAGTATGTGAGAATAGCTCTTCCAACTGGGCCGAGTGGTTTTCCACTGTGGATGAATCACAGTTACCGGCACTGCTGGGGCTTTACTGGTAGACACAGTGACTGGGAGATGATCACTCCTAATAAAGGGGCCTGCAGAAACAACATCTTTAGCAAACTACCCACACCCAAGAATAAGGTCCAGGGTAGAAGCTAGCCCTGCGTGAGGATCCACCCTAGTCTCCTAGCCTGATGGTGTGAACAAGGAAAGGTGAGGTGTTAGGAGAGCTTGGAACAAGGCCATACCTGAGATTCACCAATCCCAGAGAAAGGGATGGCTTACAGAAATAATGCTTAGCATTATTTCTGGACAACTGAGTTGCCCAAAGTATTGGGTAAACTCACTGTTAGTGACCTGCCCAGATTGTAAACCAGGAGGAAGGTACACCACTGGGATCCCAAGGCATCTCTCATGGCTAGAGTTTCTAATACTCCTCTCTCATCAGCTTGGAGGGAGGGGGTCATGCTCTGGAGCCAGTTACACACAAGAAGAGCTAGGCTACCACCACCCCTTTCAAGGCGATCCTGGTGGTAAACAGTAAAACCAGACAGCTGAACAGAATGGCAAGGATGAAACCATGTCCCACAGAGGCCCAGTATGGAATGGACGTTCCAGAGAAGAATAGACGAGCGGGAATGAGTCAAGTGTGCGAACTAAGAA
Source organism: Cherax quadricarinatus (assembly GCF_038502225.1). NCBI lineage: Eukaryota > Metazoa > Arthropoda > Malacostraca > Decapoda > Parastacidae > Cherax > Cherax quadricarinatus. The sequence continues at coordinate 20,048,616 of NC_091340.1, read as the reverse complement.
GCCCGATGAGGCGAGAAAGTACCGAAAGACATGCATTCATAAAAGAGGTGCCATGTAAGGAGTGAATCACTTCCTCCACCAAAAGGACAGATCGAAGAAATGAAGTCCAAGCAGGCGAGTCGGTTTTGAAACCTTGCCACCTTGGTGGGAAGACACCAATCGTGAATGAGGAGGAGTGTGAGCAATAACCTCTGCAGTTGAAGTCGGGTCTGAAGACACCTTGAGATGTTGCTGCTCCGGAGGTGAGAAATCCTCTGAAGGAAGAGAGAGTTCCACAAGAGCCTGAAAACGATTTGAGGCACAGCTGTGGAGAACAAGTGCTCTGGCTGCACCAATGCTGGGGAGATGCCCATAGAGGGGAGATTCTGGAAACCAACGGCCTGTGAATGGTTTCATAGATTGCAGGCTAGAGTTACATTTATCAAGCAAAAGGCAGAGTTTGCCAAATCAAGAGCTTGGTGATACACCAAGCAAGACAGCCATGACTTTGTTGGCCCCTTTACAAAAGTAGCACGAGGCCGGGCGGGAACAAGGAATGGCATCTTTGATTGCTTGGTGAAACTCACTACAGTTAGCACATCTGACCTTACCATGGCAGGACAGCTCACCATGCCCAAAGAGAACACAATTCTGACACTGAAGTAGAGGAAAAGTGTAAGAAAGGATGGGAAACCTAAGATTGCCAGAAGTCACAAATTCCGGGGGAGAACCTGAGAAACATACACGAACCATGTGAAACGGGGCAGGACGAGTAGAGAGGTTCTAGACCTCCAAAGTTTTGATGGCTGAACTAGGTACAAGGTAATGAACTCACAAGTTACAAAGGTAATGAACTCACAAGTTACAAAGGTAATGAACTCACAAGTTACAAAGGTAATGAATACTGTACTGGACCCATTGTGTACCTCTGTAATCTGTAAATACCTTTGTAACTTGTCATGATTGTGACTAGACCTACCTGGAGTTCATTACCTTTGTAAATTGTGAGTTCATTACCTTTGTAAATTGTGAATTCATTACCTCTGTAACTTGCTCAGCTATCAAAACTTTGAGGCCCAGTCCCTGGACCAATTATGTACCTCTGTAATCTTTTGACTACCGCCCACAGGATGGGTATGGGGTGCATAGTAAACATATTAAACTAACTAACTCTAGACCTCCCTCAAACCTAGGTCGTTCTCCATTCAAAATAAGCTCAGAATGGATCTTATTTGTGAGGGATGAGGAAATTGGTCTGATTCTGCCATAATGACTGGCAGCAAGGATTGAGGAGTGGACCTCCCAGCAGACAACATTTCACATACTTAGGACATGAATGGCCTTAAGTGATAAATTTCTGGCCAGAAAAGACTGACGATGAAGCTGGAGCCTTAGGGCAGTACCCCTACCGAGTTGCTGAATGCCCTCGTCCACAGGCCTTGCTGAAAGGAGAGTCACTGATGATATCCCGTGGGTTGGTAAAGGTTATACTACTGTCCTTAGGGCTTACAAGAACCACCGTCACAGAGTAATCTGGGGTAGAGAAGGAACAGTCTAGGCGAGAGGTTGGTTGGCATTTTGGGCCAGATAGGAGCCTGGCTCCATCATCAATCTCAAGGGCCTTTTTATGTTTCCTGGTAAGTGATACAGTACCCATATCATGGTCTGGAGGTGAAGAAACAATTGTTAACTGAATAGGGGCAGGAGGGAGGTGTCCCCCACTGGGAAGAAGGACATTCCAGTGTAACTCACCAGAGTTAGTTTAATATGTTTATTATGCACTCCATACCCATCCTGTGAGCGGTAGTCAAAAGATTACCGAGGTACATAATGAGTCCGGGGACTGGACCCCAAAGTTATGATAAGAACATAAGAAAGAAGGAACACTGCAGCAGCCTACTGGCCCATGCAGGGCAGGTCCATGTCAACCCCTGGCTTAGACCAATGGTCCACCCAATCAGGTCAACTCCACTTAAGGAAGGAGCAAGGCATCTGACCTAGTAGCACAAACTAGTCAGGTCCAACTCACACCCACCCACACCCACTCATGTATTTATCTAACCTAATTTTAAAACTACAAAACGTCTTAGCTTCTATGACGGTACTCGGGAGTTTGTTCCACTAATCCACAACTCTACCAAACCAGTGCTTTCCTATATCCATCCTGAGTCTGAATTTTTCCAGCTTAAAACCATTGCTGCGAGTCCTGTCTAGGGTAAATATTTTTAGCACGCTATTTACATCCCTTTTATTTATTCCTGTCTTCTATTTATACACCTCAATCATTTCCTCCCCCCTTTCTAGAGAGTGCAGATTCAGGGCCCTCAGTCTGTCCTCATAGGGAAGATTTGTGATACATGGGATCAGCTTTGTCATCCTCCTCTGTACGTTTTCCAGTGCATTTATATCTATTCTGTAATACAGTGACCAAAACTGTGAAGCATAATCTAAATGAGGCCTAACCAAAGATACACAGAGTTGAAGAACAACCTGAGAACTTCTATTATTTATGCTTCTTGATATGAAGCCAAGAATTCTGTTAGCTTTATTGTGGACACTTATGCACTATGACCACCCTAGAAAATGCCATGCCCATATGACAACAGGAAAATGCAAACTCCCTTCCTGTAAGCTTTTTCACCCTGAACTGTGTACCTCTTCAGTACAGGAAAGACTGTGCTATAACTTAAATTGCCAGGCATACCATCTAAAGGGGACAAAAAGATACAAAACATCCAGGCCATGGGAAAACCTGGGTAGCCACAGCCACTCAAGAGGGAGAGGTTTTTTAGTGCCAGGAAGGAAAAAAAAACTGGCAGGAAATGGCAGAAATCGTACACCAAATCCAGTCATTCCTGGAGTGGAACCACAGTCGATGGCCTCCACTCCAAACCAACAGATACAGATACTAATGCTGGAAACCCCCCCCCCCCCAGTACCAACAATACCACCAGTCCGATAACATTCTTCTTTGCAAATATACAGGGTCTAAAGCCAGCAACAAACAACAAAATACCTTTCATCCGTGGACTGCTTGCAGAGGCAAAGGCAATGTTCGTGGCTTTCACTGAGACCCACATAAAGGATCACTTGGACAACGAAATATGGATCCCAGGTTACAACCTATACAGATGTGACAGAGTGAACAGGCAAAAGGGGAGGAGGGTTGGCCTGTAAATTGCAGAGTCACTTGTTTGCACAGAACTGCTAAATGCCTCAAATGATGTAGTGGAAGTTTTAGCAGTAAAGGTCGAGAACCAAAACCTAGTCATTGTGGTAGTCTACAAGCCTCCTGATGCAACATCCCAGCAATTCCAGGAACAGCTGTTAAAAATTGACCACTGTCTGGAAAATCTTCCAGCTCCTGCACCCAACATCTTGCTCCTGGGGGATTTCAACTTAAGGCACCTAAAATGGAGGAATATAGCAAATAATATTGTTGCAGTAATAACACCAGGAGGCAGCTCTGATGAAAACTCACACTCACGCGAGCTTTTAAATCTCTGCACAAAATTCAATTTAAACCAGCAAATAATAGAGCCTACTAGACTGGAGAATACACTAGACCTCATCTTCACTAACAATGATGATCTGATAAGAAATGTCACCATATCAAAAACAATATACTCAGATCACAACATAATTGAGGTTCAGTCATGTATGCGCGGAGCCCCAGACCGACATAATGAGATTAGTCACGAGGGAGCATTCACCAAATTCAACTTCAATAACAAAAACATAAAGTGGGACCAAGTAAACCAAGTCCTAACCGATATAAGCTGGGAAGATATACTAAGCAACACAGACCCCAACTTATGCCTAGAACAGATTAACTCGGTGGCACTCGATGTATGCACAAGGCTTATTCCTCTAAGAAAAAGGAGTAGATGTAAAATAGAAAGAGACAGGCGCTCCCTTTACAGGCGATGGAAAAGAATAACAGAGCGGCTAAAAGAGGTCAATATATCTGAAATGCGTAGGGAGACACTGGTCAGAGAAATAGCAAGCATCGAACTTAAGCTAAAAGAATCCTTTAGGAGTCAGCAATCGCGGGAAGAACTAAAAGCCATAAATGAAATCGAAAGAAACCCAAAGTATTTCTTCTCCTATGCCAAATCAAAATCGAGAACAACGTCCAGTATTGGGCCCCTACTTAAACAAGATGGGTCCTACACAGATGACAGCAAGGAAATGAGTGAGCTACTCAAGTCCCAGTATGACTCAGTTTTTAGCAATCCGCTAACCAGACTGAGAGTCGAAGATCAAAATGAATTTTTTATGAGAGAGCCACAAAATTTGATTAACACAAGCCTATCCGATGCTATCCTGACGCCAAATGACTTCGAACAGGCGATAAATGACATGCCCATGCACTCTGCCCCAGGGCCAGAATCATGGAACTCTGTGTTCATCAAGAACTGCAAGAAGCCCCTATCACGAGCCTTTTCCATCCTATGGAGAGGGAGCATAGACACGGGGGGCGTCCCACAGTTACTAAAAACAACAGACATAGCCCCACTCCACAATGGGGGCAGTAAAGCAACAGCAAAGAATTACAGACCAATAGCACTAACATCCCATATCATAAAAATCTTTGAAAGGGTTCTAAGAAGCAAGATCACCACCCATCTAGAAACCCATCAGTTACACAACCCAGGGCAACATGGGTTTAGAACATGTCGCTCCTGTCAGTCTCAACTATTGGATCACTACGACAAGGTCCTAAATGCACTAGAAGACAAAAAGAATGCAGATGTAATATATACAGACTTTGCAAAAGCCTTCGACAAGTGTGACCATGGCGTAATAGCGCACAAAATGCGTACTAAAGGAATAACAGGAAAAGTCGGTCGATGGATCTATAATTTCCTCACTAACAGAACACAGAGAGTAGTCGTCAACAGAGTAAAGTCCGAGGCAGCTACGGTGAAAAGTTCTGTTCCACAAGGCACAGTACTCGCTCCCATCTTGTTCCTCATCCTCATATCCGACATAGACAAGGATGTCAACCACAGCACCGTGTCTTCCTTTGCAGATGACACCCGAATCTGCATGACAGTGTCTTCCATTGCAGACACTGCAAAGCTCCAGGCGGACATCAACCAAATCTTTCAGTGGGCTGCAGAAAACAATATGAAGTTCAACGATGAGAAATTTCAATTACTCAGATATGGTAAACATGAGGAAATTAAATCTTCATCAGAGTACAAAACAAATTCTGGCCACAAAATAGAGCGAAACACCAACGTCAAAGACCTAGGAGTGATCATGTCGGAGGATCTCACCTTCAAGGACCATAACATTGTATCAATCACATCTGCTAGAAAAATGACAGGATGGATAATGAGAACCTTCAAAACTAGGGAGGCCAAGCCCATGATGACACTCTTCAGGTCACTTGTTCTATCTAGGCTGGAATATTGCTGCACACTAACAGCACCTTTCAAGGCAGGGGAAATTGCTGACCTAGAAAATGTACAGAGAACTTTCACGGCGCGCATAACGGAGATAAAACACCTCAATTATTGGGAGCGCTTGAGGTTCCTAAACCTGTATTCCCTGGAACGCAGGAGGGAGAGATACATGATTATATACACCTGGAAAATCCTAGAGGGACTAGTACCGAACTTGCACACGAAAATCACTCACTACGAAAGCAAAAGACTTGGCAGACGATGCACCATCCCCCCAATGAAAAGCAGGGGTGTCACTAGCACGTTAAGAGACCATACAATAAGTGTCAGGGGCCCGAGACTGTTCAACTGCCTCCCAGCACACATAAGGGGGATTACCAACAGACCCCTGGCAGTCTTCAAGCTGGCACTGGACAAGCACCTGAAGTCAGTTCCTGATCAGCCGGGCTGTGGCTCGTACGTTGGTTTGCGTGCAGCCAGCAGCAACAGCCTGGTTGATCAGGCTCTGATCCACCAGGAGGCCTGGTCACAGACCGGGCCGCGGGGGCGTTGACCCCCGGAACTCTCTCCAGGTAAACTCCAGGTAAACTGTTGTCTTGGTTTCAGATTACTGCTAACCAGAACTCCTAAATCCTTTTCGTAATCAGTAATATTAAGATCTACATTATTTAGTTTATATGTGGCATAGTTATTTTCCTGTCCAACATCTAGAACTTTGCATTTGTCTATATTAAATTGTGTATCTTAAGCTGATCTAGTTACAAAGGTAATGAACTTCAGGTAGATCTGGTCACAATCATGGCAAGTTAAAAGGTAATTAGGCATCTACACACCTATACATGGTTACAATCATGAACAAATTACAAAGTAATGAGCCACTGGTACGTAACTCACCAGAAATATCATCCCCTGATAGGAAGCCCCATAGAACACACACAAGAAAAAACACACAAGCAGCCAACAAACAACCCAGAAACTTCCAGAAAACAAGTCTACATGCCATCAATGCTGGCGGTCGAATCCAATGAATCACTGCAGGCCACCAAGTTGTTATTGTTGGGTTTATAAGGGCCACTGACTGCTTACACAATATGGAGCTTCGCTTAGTTTTGATAAGAGTAATAATAATATTACAATAGAAACAATCATGTATCTCTCTCGCCTGCATTCCAGGGAATACAAATCAAGGAACTTTAACTGTTCCCAGTAATTTAGGTGCCTTATTGTACTTACTTGTGCCATAAAGTTCTTTGTACACTCTCCAGGTCATCAATTTCACCTGTCTTGAAGGGGGCAGTAAGTGTACAGCAGTATTCCAGCCTAGAGAGAACAAGCGATTTAAAGAAAATCATCATGGGCTTGGCATCCCTAGTTTTGAAGGTTTTCATTATCCATCCTATCATTTTCCTAGCAGATGAGGGAGATACATTGTTGTGGTTTTTGAAGGCAAGATCCTCTGAGATTATCACTCCCAGGTCCTTCATATTACTTTTTCGCTCTATTGTATGGTTAAAATTTGTTGTATACCTTGATATAGTTTTAATTTCCTCAAGTTTTCCATATCTGAGTAGTTGAAATTTGTTTTGAGTAGTTCATTTGAAGATTTGTTGGATGTCCGCTAGGAGTCTTGCGGTGTCTTCCATGGAGGCCACTGTCATGGCAATTCGGGTGTCATCTGCAAAGGAAGATACGGAGCTATGTCAGATATGAGGATGAGGAATAGGACGGGAGCGACAACGAAATGGACCAAATATGACCAAAAGAGGATGACTAGCATTTAAATACCAGACCCGCTACCAGACAAGCGATGTTTTCCATTACACTGAAGTAACTGACCTCCATATCAACTGCACCAGTGTTAATGGGAGGGATACACAGGAGACATCACCAAATCTACAAAAGAAACTCCAAGGAAACTGTCAGGCTGTAGCAGTGGTTCTCTTCCTCAGTGTCAAATCGCATGAAGGAAGTGAATAATTAAACAGCCAAGGTTGTTTTCTCAGTAGCTGACCATCATATCAACTGACCAGTTTACAGTAGGAGGGAAAGATAGGCGAGAACGCCAAATCTGACGATTAAACTCCAAGGAATCTGTGGCCGTTTTTTAAGAACATAAGAACATAAGAAAGGAGGAACACTGCAGCAGGCCTGTTGGCCCATACTAGGCAGGTCCTTTACAATTCATCCCACTAACAAACATTTGACCTACCCAATTTTCAATGCTACCCAGTGTTTTTAAAAATAGCTGAAACATCACCTCTACTGTCAAGGCCAGTCAACAACGCGACGCAGCTCTCCTAAATGAGATTAAAGAGGCTTTGGATGGATAACACCATTGATTAAAACTTTTTTTTTCCTGCCAGATTGAAAATGAGCTAGAAATGTGATAGATGAAGCCGGACAGTGAAGTGAGCAGTGAAGGGGGTTTGTGTAGTAATATGACAGGAAATCTACTAGTAATCAGTTGTGATTGCTGGGTGACTGATAACGATCAGTGTTTTTTTTTTTTTAAGGAAGGAAGAATATTTTTTGTTGTGAGGTGATAAAAAGAGTGAAGTGCGAATATAGCTGCCGTTAGAGGGGTACAGGCTGCCGTAATTATATATATTTTTATCCTGAAGGAAATCAGTCACGGGAACTGGAAAAGGCGAATGGGGTAATAGCAACCTGGACTGAAAAGAACAACAGTTGCCATCCTACCAGAAACGTAATTGTCACTATCGCCGCAAGGTATGGCAACACCGCATGTCCAAACAAAAACAGTGGTGCACAGCTCTTATAGTGGCGCTGCTAATTGGTGCTATCCAAACTAATCCAAGACCTCAAACTTTGGTACAGGTGCAAAACAGGCAAATAGGTGATGGTGATAATGACGGTTTAGTAGCTAGGAATGATAACCTTAACTCTGTATGTAATGCATACATAGGTCAATGTTAGACAATAGAACCATTGTTATTATCTCAGACAACACCAGACATATGTATACACTGTACTAAGATACGAAAGAAGAACAATAACTATACCTTATGTGGAAAATTGCATTTATCTGGATGTAATTCATAAGGTACATACCAGTAAATGGTAACACAGATAAATATTATTTATCAAAGTTACTTAGACAAGTAGGAATTTGGGACACCTAGGTCACAAAAATGTCCCCCTTCGATACCTACAACTGTCATGTCCACAAGTTGCTCTAGACCTATAATTACAAATGAAATGTACATACCAGGAATTCTGGTAAATATAAAAACTGGTGGACTGTATATTAAAATTAATGATACTTATACACATTTATATAACAGAAGAATATATCTTAATATCACTCACCAATTTGATTGGAGATTAATGTTTATCATACTCAAAAACCTCATTCTAACCAAATTTATGAAGATAATGCTGGCCAGAATTATAACACAAATTTAGATAGCTAATCTGAGGATCCTGGAGCTGTGCTGTCCAGTCGTCTGATATCTCCCGTTATGCAAGACTGCACATCCAACAATTTTGGCTCCTATTTGAGAGGTGTCAGTCCAATTTAACCACTAGAGCAACGAAAATTCTTCTGATTATTCACTAACATTTCTTGTCCAATTCAAACAACAATGGCGAGTCTCCTTTGTGCAGGCGCAGAACTTCCCATTTTTTATAATATAATTTTTATTAAATACAATATAGACCATTAATTTACATATACTGTATTTCCGGAAAATATATACAGTATTTTCCACACTGCAGCCGGGCAGAGTTCGTTGCTAAACGACTCAAATTGCTCATTTGGCAATGGTGGAGGACCTGGGTACATATAGGATCTGGCATCCACATGGTGACATATTACACAAGATTTAATTACCCTTTTTACACTTTGTCGTCCTTGTGGAATCCAGAAAGTTTCCCTAATACAATTTAAGGTATCTTGTACCCCACCATGCATTACATTTTTATGGGTATTTAAAACAATTAAATTTGTTAGATGATGAGTTTTGGGCAGTAAGATAGGGTGTTTAGCATAATCACCCAATTCTGCATTTTGTAATCTACCTCTGCACCTAATTACATTGTTCTCTAAATACAGCCCCAATTTCTCTATTATGGAGCCTTTCACAATTTTTCTTTCCATCATCAATTTAATCTCATTTCCATAGATTTCTTCTTGTACCCTCTTTATCCGATATTCAAGAGGATGTGAAAACTTATATGAGATATTCATCTTGTTTAGAAATTTAAACACCAACTTAGTTACATTGATTAGTTTGGGTAAAGAAGACTACCTATTTATATCAATGGCTAAGGAAGGACAAACTATTGGAGCGGTGGTCACAGTAATTTCAACAGGAGCAATATATGTCTTTTGTACAGGCCAATTAGCTTTATTTACCAACCAGCTTGGTCCTTTAAACCATGATACAGCATTTACAAATTTAGCATAAGGTAAACCTCGAGACAAGAAATCAGCTGGATTCTCCTCACCAGGTATATGATTAAATGTTAACATATGCTGACCCAAACTATTATACTTCTCTTGCATCTGATTAATTTCAGCGACTCTGTTTTGTATGTACACAATTTTACTGTTTCCATTACGAATCCATTGTAAGGATACCTCATTATCAGACCAAATTACAGTGTCGCTAATATTTATCTCCTGCAACTTATTTCTTACATAATTAGCTAATTTGACACCTACATAAATGGCTGTTAATTCCAACTGAGGTAAGGTACATGATTTAATTGGAGACACTTTAGCCTTAGACATAACAAGAGAAATAACACTATTACATTTAAGATAAGCAACTGCTCCATATGCCAATTTTGAAGCATCACAAAAAATGTGGAGTACATTTTTCTCATTTGGATTGGCCACCTGGCGTGGGAACTCCAACATTGGAATTTTTTCATAATCACAAATTAATTCATCCCACCTGTTACTGAATTCCTCAGGTAGAATTTCATCCCAAGCACATTTAAGTTTCCATGCTTCCTGTATTAATAATTTCCCTCTTACAGTAAGGGATGACACTAAACCTAGTGGATCAAAACATTTGGAAACTTCAGCAAGCAAGACTCTCTTAGTTAATTTATTGGGCATACTGTAATTATTAGGTTTTTACATTAACAAATCTCTCTCAGTATCCCAAGTTAATCCCAATACATTACTACATTTTGGCACTTCATCTCCAGGGTAATCTTCACTTATTTTGTTCTTTAATTTGGACGAATTACTATTCCATTCCCTCAGAGGCATATTTGGGCTTTTTATTATTTTATTAGCCTCTCCATAAGTCATTAACAGTTCCTCTTCAGTTGACGTCACACCCAGGAAATTGTCCACATAAAATTGTTTGCTCATTACTTTACTCAATGGACTTTCCATATGTTTAAGGTGTGCATTTATCATCGCATGAAGTACGAACGGACTGGATGTAGCACCAAATAATACGCTCCTAAAGCGAAAGGTTTTCAGAGGGCTAAGTGAGTCACTAGGATTCTCAGACCATAAGAAGCAGGTACAGTCCCGGTCAGTCTCTTGTAAACCCACTCTTAGGAAAGCTTTACTTATGTCAGCCGTAAAGGCATAATTCTTCACCCTGAAATTTAATAAGATATCTCCTAATTTTTCCATCAACGACGGACCTGTCATCAAACAGTCATTTAAACTAGGTACATTTTTGTTACTCCTGGCACTACAATTAAACACAATCCTCAGAGGAGTGGTCTTAGAATCCTTCTTCACTCCATGATGTGGCAAACAGTGACCATAAATTTTGGCTTGCTCTGGAGGTACCTCTTCTATAAATTTATTAATTAACTGCTCAGCAATTATATCATTATAGGCAGTTAACAATTCTGGCTCCATCACCACCATGATGGTGTAGTAACTTGAGGGAGGAAGAGTGTGGTTCTCCATCACCACCATGATGGTGCAGTAACTTGAGGGAGGAACAGTGTGGTACTCCATCACCACCATGATAGTATAGTAACTTGAGGGAGGAAGAGTGTGGTACTCCATCACCATCATGATGGAGCAGTAACGTGAGGGAGGTGTTGGTGCCAGGCAGGCATGCTACAACTTCCCTACTGTAATCTCTTTGATCACGAATATAAGTTTAACGTTCAGCTGTTGAACTATCGTACCTCATCCTGTTGTCATCCATCTCCTGGCTGTCATCTCTCTCCTTCCAGTCATCTCCTTCATCCTGTTAACATCTCCCTCACCCTGTTATCTTTCTCCTCTATAAAAACCATACCACGGGCGGGGTTAGTACCCGAGATCAGAGAGTCATAAAACTCCAGACCGACGCGTTTGTGGTCACAATGGTGCCTATACTAACCTTCCTATGGTGTATAAATATACCTAGCTGGATAAATCTTCTTTTAGCTGGTCCAGTGGCTATCGTGTCGGTTTGGAGTTTTCTGACTTTCTGATCGCTGGTTCTAACCCCGCCCGTGGTATGGTTTGTTTGCAATCGTGTCATTACGACTTCGTGAGTCAGTAACCTTCATCCTCTCTGTGCTATCACCTGTCTCCTTCAATTCATCTCCAATGACACCTTGCTATCATATTCCTTGCTCTGTTGTCATCTCCGCCACCCTGCTGTCATCTCCCTTCTGCTATCATTCTTTCACCCTTCTGTGATGTGTGCAGCACAGCAACTCCTCCAACCATCTTATGAGCTTCAGTGACGCCATCTAGTGATTGAAGAAATAAGCTTCCCCAGGCGTAAATACCTGGAGTCATCTTTAATCACCATTTCAGAGACCATTAAGCAAAATAAAGGTAATAAAGTTGGTAGAATTACCGACAATATGTAAAGTAAAAGGACACAAGTGCAACTAATGTGACATTTATTGTGGCAACGTTTCGCTCTCCAGGAGCTTCATCAAGCCATTACAATGGCTTGATGAAGCTCCTGGAGAGCGAAACGTTGCCACAATAAATGTCACATTAGTTGCACTTGTGTCCTTTTACTTTACAAAATAAAGGTAGTTTCGTCATCTCGGAGGTATTAGGCAGAATTCTACACTGAACAATAAGCCCTGACATCACATAGCAATCCAGAGTTACCTCCACTCATACTACTACTGTAACTACTACTACTGTAACCACCACCACCACTACTACTACTGTAACCACCACCACCACCACCACTACTACTACTACTGTAACCACTAATACTACTATAATGGAAATAAGTCACTCTCTGACTTTTTTGGGTTATCCCAGGTTCTCTACACATATGCTGCTATGTATGGTAATCTATGTAACTGTATTTGTGTATACCTGAATAAACTTACTTAGTACTGTGACCACTACCACCACTACTACTACTACTACTACTACTACTACTACTACTACTACTACTACTACTACTACTACTACTACTACTACTACTACTACTACTACTACTATACCTACTTACCACATGGGTCATAAGCTTACTGTTCCACCTCACGTGGTACCTATATATACCCTTTGTGTTCTTGTATTATTTGTAAATGTTTTGTAAGGCTCCTGGAGAGCGAAACATTAAGTATCTTGAGGAATATAGTGAAACTATACATTGATGGTCTACGTAAACAAATATGTTAATTCATAAACCTCCAGGGGAGACTTCCCCGCATTCATTATTCTCGAGATACTTAGAGTTCCCCAACCTCTGGGGTCCCAACTCCTGCGGTCTTCCCTGTGGTTACACCTTCCATTTTTTGTAAATACAAGTACTTATATGTAGGATTTTGTGATATAAATACATTGATTTGAATGTTTGTGAATTATTTTAGGTAACGAGTGATTTTTAATCATCAATTTTGCATTGGTCTTGTTGCTGTTTGCACTTAAGACTATTAAATAAATGTACCACAAAATAACATTACGTATTATTGTTTGATGTGTAAATTTATATAAATGATACGTCCGGAAAAATTGTGAACTCAAATATTTTCAAGTATTTTAAGATATACAAATTATGAGGTATTGTGTAGTGGATAATAATATACAGTATAGTCATATAGTATATAAATTTTTCGATGAAGAAATAAATAAATAAAAAAAATAATCACTTAAGTTTCCTCATCGACACCATACCCAGCCCTTCTAGGGCAGGGTAGGTGCCTGAGCCAGAGCTTGCACCTCACAAGACTGTCATTCCCATTAGTCCCCTTGAGGCGGGGATGGCGGACCAGAGAGGCCTAGTTTCTCCCTACGAGCCTCTTGAGGGCGGGGAATGTGGCTAGGCCTGGGGACAGTTGGTCCCAAAGATGAGGAGGTACTTGTGCCTCCTCCGTTGGGAGACTTAGGTCTCAGACACTCCCTAGAGAGGGAGCCAAGGCCGGGCCACCACTTGGAAAAGGCCCGGGCAGGGAGAATACCGGCGAATCTTTAATAATAATAATAAATAATTAGTTTCGTACATATCTACTTGATGCCTGAGATATTCAAACTTTCAACAAGAAAAATATACTGAATAAGTGAAATAAATAATATGCAGTAATGAATGAACTTAAGTAGTCAAAGTGGAGTGATATTCAGACCTTTCATTTTTGAAAGAATGTTTGGAATTTAATAGAAAAGGCAGGTGGAGTATTGGTGCTACTAACCTCACGCAGACACCAGGAAGTTGACAAGTGCGGCAAGGAGAGCGCCTGAGCAGAAAGGGGGATCTTTTTTTTTTATATTTTATTTAAAACATTACAATACAAGGTGGAAATTATATTAAAAGGTACACATAATGAGTTAAATCACAAATTCGCAATTCACCCTTACAAAAATGATTACAACAGACAAAAGTGTTCTGACACCCTAATACCACACACCATGTACACCCAGTTATACCAGAGTTATATACCTGTGAAGGCTGAAACTTTTGTCACAATTTCACCCCCCCCCTCCCGCCAAATATAACCATTCCCAACCTGATTGCATCTTAACTTAACATTAAAGGATACATAGGAATTACACTATCATGAGTGATGCAGTAACATCTTGGACACAAAAATTTTAATAACAATTAAATGGGATACATGTCATTACTTAACACAATGACACCTCAACCTGGTGAAAGAAAAACCCGCAAAAGTTTAATTTTCTAAGAAGGTTGCAACAATGAATGTCAACTCCCAAAGGCAACTTATGTGCAATCATAGCATGTAAACCCTAGTCATTCAACATAGTATATAACTAAAACTTTAAATTATGAAAAACATCAGAGAATACAAAGTTATAAAGTATAAACCGCAGCCATGTAGCGGCTACACGCAAACAATTCCACATACTTCCCTAACACAGATAAAACAAAACAAATTTTTGTGACAACTGCACCTAAACACAACTCACATAATATGACTTAAGACTGCTATGTACATAGATAACAACATAATAATATGACTTAAGACTACTATGTACATAGATAACAACATAATAATGTGACTTAAGACTACTATGTACATAGATAACAACATAATAATATGACTTAAGACTACTATGTACATAGATAACAACATAATAATATGACTTAAGACTGCTATGTACATAGATAACAACATAATAATATGACTTAAGACTATTATGTACATAGATAACAACATAATAATATGACTTAAGACTACTATGTACATAGATAACAACATAATAATATGACTTAAGACTGCTATGTACATAGATAACAACATAATAATATGACTTAAGACTGCTATGTACATAGATAACAACATAATAATATGACTTAACACTACTATGTACATAGATAACAACATAATAATATGACTTAAGACTGCTATGTACATAGATAACAACATAATAATATGA
Source organism: Cherax quadricarinatus (assembly GCF_038502225.1). NCBI lineage: Eukaryota > Metazoa > Arthropoda > Malacostraca > Decapoda > Parastacidae > Cherax > Cherax quadricarinatus. The sequence goes on along the minus strand of NC_091340.1, from coordinate 20,033,418 downwards.
CTTAAGACTGCTATGTACATAGATAACAACATAATAATATGACTTAAAGACTGCTATGTACATAGATAACAACATAATAATATGACTTAAGACTACTATGTACATAGATAACAACATAATAATATGACTTAAGACTGCTATGTACATAGATAACAACATAATAATATGACTTAAGACTGCTATGTACATAGATAACAACATAATAATATGACTTAAGACTGCTATGTACATAGATAACATAATAATATGACTTAAGACTGCTATGTACATAGATAACAACATAATAATATGACTTAAGACTGCTATGTACATAGATAACAACATAATAATATGACTTAAGACTGATAAGTGGGACCAAGTAAACCAAGTCCTAACCGATATAAGCTGGGAAGATATACTAAGCAACACAGACCCCAACTTATGCCTAGAACAGATTAACTCGGTAGCACTCGATGTATGCACAAGGCTTATTCCTCTAAGAAAAAGGAGGAGTAGATGTAAAACAGAAAGAGACAGGCGCTCCCTTTACAGGCGACGGAAAAGAATAACAGAGCGGCTAAAAGAGGTCAATATATCTGAAATGCGTAGGGAGACACTGGTCAGAGAAATAGCAAGCATCGAACTTAAGCTAAAAGAATCCTTTAGGAGTCAGGAATCGCGGGAAGAACTAAAAGCCATAAATGAAATCGAAAGAAACCCAAAGTATTTCTTCTCCTATGCCAAATCAAAATCGAGAACAACGTCCAGTATTGGGCCCCTACTTAAACAAGATGGGTCCTACACAGATGACAACAAGGAAATGAGTGAGCTACTCAAGTCCCAATATGACTCAGTTTTTAGCAAGCCGCTAACCAGACTGAGAGTCGAAGATCAAAATTAATTTTTTATGAGAGAGCCACAAAATTTGATTAACACAAGCCTATCCGATGTTATCCTGACGCCAAATGACTTCGAACAGGCGATAAATGACATGCCCATGCACTCTGCCCCAGGGCCAGACTCATGGAACTCTGTGTTCATCAAGAACTGCAAGAAGCCCCTATCACGAGCCTTTTCCATCCTATGGAGAGGGAGCATGGACACGGGGGTCGTCCCACAGTTACTAAAAACAACAGACATAGCCCCACTCCACAAAGGGGGCAGTAAAGCAACAGCAAAGAACTACAGACCAATAGCACTAACATCCCATATCATAAAAATCTTTGAAAGGGTCCTAAGAAGCAAGATCACCACGCATCTAGGAACCCATCAGTTACACAACCCAGGGCAACATGGGTTTAGAACAGGTCGCTCCTGTCTGTCTCAACTATTGGACCACTACGACAAGGTCCTAAATGCACTAGAAGACAAAAAGAATGCAGATGTAATATATACAGACTTTGCAAAAGCCTTCGACAAGTGTGACCATGGCGTAATAGCGCACAAAATGCGTGCTAAAGGAATAACAGGAAAAGTCGGTCGATGGATCTATAATTTCCTCACTAACAGAACACAGAGAGTAGTCGTCAACAGAGTAAAGTCCGAGGCAGCTACGGTGAAAAGCTCTGTTCCACAAGGCACAGTACTCGCTCCCATCTTGTTCCTCATCCTTATATCCGACATAGACAAGGATGTCAGCCACAGCACCGTGTCTTCCTTTGCAGATGACACCCGAATCTGCATGACAGTGTCTTCCATTGCAGACACTGCAAAGCTCCAGGCAGACATCAACCAAATCTTTCAGTGGGCTGCAGAAAACAATATGAAGTTCAACGATGAGAAATTTCAATTACTCAGATATGGTAAACATGAGGAAATTAAATCTTCATCAGAGTACAAAACAAATTCTGGCCACAAAATAGAGCGAAACACCAACGTCAAAGACCTGGGAGTGATCATGTCGGAGGATCTCACCTTCAAGGACCATAACACTGTATCAATCGCATCTGCTAGAAAAATGACAGGATGGATAATGAGAACCTTCAAAACTAGGGAGGCCAAGCCCATGATGACACTCTTCAGGTCACTTGTTCTATCTAGGCTGGAATATTGCTGCACACTAACAGCACCTTTCAAGGCAGGTGAAATTGCCGACCTAGAAAATGTACAGAGAACTTTCACGGAGCGCATAACGGAGATAAAACACCTCAATTATTGGGAGCGCTTGAGGTTCCTAAACCTGTATTCCCTGGAACGCAGCAGGGAGAGATACATGATTATATACACCTGGAAAATCCTAGAGGGACTAGTACCGAACTTGCACACGAAAATCACCCACTACGAAAGCAAAAGACTTGGCAGACGATGCACCATCCCCCCAATGAAAAGCAGGGGTGTCACTAGCACGTTAAGAGACCATACAATAAGTGTCAGGGGCCCGAGACTGTTCAACTGCTTCCCAGCACACATAAGGGGGATTACCAACAGACCCCTGGCAGTCTTCAAGCTGGCACTGGACAAGCACCTAAAGTCAGTTCCGGATCAGCCGGGCTGTGGCTCGTATGTTGGTTTGCGTGCAGCCAGCAGCAACAGCCTGGCTGATCAGGCTCTGATCCACCAGGAGGCCTGGTCTCAGACCGGGCCGCGGGGGCGTTGACCCCCGGAACTCTCTCCAGGTAAACTCCAGGTAATAGATAACAACATAATAATATGACTTAAGACTGCTATGTACATAGATAACAACATAATAATATGACTTAAGACTGCTATGTACATAGATAACAACATAATAATATGACTTAAGACTGCTGTGTACATAGATAACAACATAATAATATGACTTAAGACTGCTATGTACATAGATAACAACATAATAATATGACTTAAGACTGCTGTGTACATAGATAACAACATAATAATATGACTTAAGACTGCTATGTACATAGATAACAACATAATAATATGACTTAAGACTGCTATGTACATAGATAACAACATAATAATATGACTTAAGACTGCTATGTACATAGATAACAACATAATAATATGACTTAAGACTGCTATGTACATAGATAACAACATAATAATATGTCTTAAGACTACTATGTACATAGATAACAACATAATAATATGACTTAAGACTGCTATGTACATAGATAACAACATAATAATATGACTTAAGACTACTATGTACATAGATAACAACATAATAATATGACTTAAGACTGCTATGTACATAGATAACAACATAATAATATGACTTAAGACTACTATGTACATAGATAACAACATAATAATATGACTTAAGACTACTATGTACATAGATAACAACATAATAATATGACTTAAGACTACTATGTACATAGATAACAACATAATAATATGACTTAAGACTGCTATGTACATAGATAACAACATAATAATATGACTTAAGACTACTATGTACATAGATAACAACATAATAATATGACTTAAGACTGCCATGTACATAGATAACAACATAATAATATGACTTAAGACTGCTATGTACATAGATAACAACATAATAATATGACTTAAGACTGCTATGTACATAGATAACAACATAATAATATGACTTAAGACTACTATGTACATAGATAACAACATAATAATATGACTTAAGACTACTATGTACATAGATAACAACATAATAATATGACTTAAGACTGCTATGTACATAGATAACAACATAATAATATGACTTAATACTACTATGTACATAGATAACAACATAATAATATGACTTAAGACTGCTATGTACATAGATAACAACATAATAATATGACTTAAGACTGCTATGTACATAGATAACAACATAATAATATGACTTAAGACTGCTATGTACATAGATAACAACATAATAATATGACTTAAGACTGCTATGTACATAGATAACAACATAATAATATGACTTAAGACTGCTATGTACATAGATAACAACATAATAATATGACTTAAGACTACTATGTACATAGATAACAACATTATAATATGACTTAAGACTGCTATGTACATAGATAACAACATAATAATATGACTTAAGACTGCTATGTACATAGATAACAACATAATAATATGACTTAAGACTACTATGTACATAGATAACAACATAATAATATGACTTAAGACTGCTATGTACATATATAACAACATAATAATATGACTTAAGACTGCTATGTACATAGATAACAACATAATAATATGACTTAAGACTGCTATGTACATAGATAACAACATAATAATATGACTTAAGACTGCTATGTACATAGATAACAACATAATAATATGACTTAAGACTGCTATGTACATAGATAACAACATAATAATATGACTTAAGACTACTATGTACATAGATAACAACATAATAATATGACTTAAGACTGCTATGTACATAGATAACAACATAATAATATGACTTAAGACTGCTATGTACATAGATAACAACATAATAATATGACTTAAGACTGCTATGTACATAGATAACAACATAATAATATGACTTAAGACTGCTATGTACATAGATAACAACATAATAATATGACTTAAGACTGCTATGTACATAGATAACAACATAATAATATGACTTAAGACTACTATGTACATAGATAACAACATAATAATATGACTTAAGACTACTATGTACATAGATAACAACATAATAATATGACTTAAGACTGCTATGTACATAGATAACAACATAATAATATGACTTAAGACTGCTATGTACATAGATAACAACATAATAATATGACTTAAGACTGCTATGTACATAGATAACAACAAAATAATATGACTTAAGACTGCTATGTACATAGATAACAACATAATAATATGACTTAAGACTGCTATGTACATAGATAACAACATAATAATATGACTTAAGACTGCTATGTACATAGATAACAACATAATAATATGACTTAAGACTACTATGTACATAGATAACAACATAATAATATGACTTAAGACTGCTATGTACATAGATAACAACATAATAATATGACTTAAGACTACTATGTACATAGATAACAACTTAATAATATGACTTAAGACTACTATGTACATAGATAACAACATAATAATATGACTTAAGACTACTATGTACATAGATAACAACATAATAATATGACTTAAGACTACTATGTACATAGATAACAACATAATAATATGACTTAAGACTGCTATGTACATAGATAACAACATAATAATATGACTTAAGACTACTATGTACATAGATAACAACATAATAATATGACTTAAGACTACTATGTACATAGATAACAACATAATAATATGACTTAAGACTACTATGTACATAGATAACAACATAATAATATGACTTAAGACTGCTATGTACATAGATAACAACATAATAATATGACTTAAGACTACTATGTACATAGATAACATAATAATATGACTTAAGACTGCTATGTACATAGATAACAACATAATAATATGACTTAAGACTGATATGTACATAGATAACAACATAATAATATGACTTAAGACTGCTATGTACATAGATAACAACATAATAATATGACTTAAGACTGCTATGTACATAGATAACAACATAATAATATGACTTAAGACTGCTATGTACATAGATAACAACATAATAATATGACTTAAGACTGCTATGTACATAGATAACAACATAATAATATGACTTAAGACTGCTATGTACATAGATAACAACATAATAATATGACTTAAGACTGCTATGTACATAGATAACAACATAATAATATGACTTAAGACTGCTATGTACATAGATAACAACATAATAATATGACTTAAGACTGCTATGTACATAGATAACAACATAATAATATGACTTAAGACTGCTATGTACATAGATAACAACATAATAATATGACTTAAGACTGCTATGTACATAGATAACAACATAATAATATGACTTAAGACTGCTATGTACATAGATAACAACATAATAATATGACTTAAGACTACTATGTACATAGGTAACAACATAATAATATGACTTAAGACTGCTATGTACATAGATAACAACATAATAATATGACTTAAGACTGCTATGTACATAGATAACAACATAATAATATGACTTAAGACTGCTATGTACATAGATAACAACATAATAATATGACTTAAGACTGCTATGTACATAGATAACAACATAATAATATGACTTAAGACTGCTATGTACATAGATAACAACATAATAATATGACTTAAGACTGCTATGTACATAGATAACATAATAATATGACTTAAGACTGCTATGTACATAGATAACAACATAATAATATGACTTAAGACTGCTATGTACATAGATAACAACATAATAATATGACTTAAGACTGCTATGTACATAGATAACAACATAATAATATGACTTAAGACTGCTATGTACATAGATAACAACATAATAATATGACTTAAGACTGCTATGTACATAGATAACAACATAATAATATGACTTAAGACTACTATGTACATAGATAACAACATAATAATATGACTTAAGACTGCTATGTACATAGATAACAACATAATAATATGACTTAAGACTGCTATGTACATAGATAACAACATAATAATATGACTTAAGACTGCTATGTACATAGATAACAACATAATAATATGACTTAAGATTACTATGTACATAGATAACAACATAATAATATGACTTAAGACTGCTATGTACATAGATAACAACATAATAATATGACTTAAGACTGCTATGTGCATAGATAACAACATAATAATATGACTTAAGACTACTATGTACATAGATAACAACTTAATAATATGACTTAAGACTACTATGTACATATATAACAACATAATAATATGACTTAAGACTGCTATGTACATAGATAACAACTTAATAATATGACTTAAGACTACTATGTACATAGATAACAACATAATAATATGACTTAAGACTACTATGTACATAGATAACAACTTAATAATATGACTTAAGACTACTATGTACATAGATAACAACATAATAATATGACTTAAGACTGCTATGTACATAGATAACAACTTAATAATATGACTTAAGACTAGTATGTACATAGATAACAACATAATAATATGACTTAAGACTGCTATGTACATATATAACAACTTAATAATATGACTTAAGATTACTATGTACATAGATAACATAATAATATGACTTAAGACTGCTATGTACATAGATAACAACATAATAATATGACTTAAGACTGCTATGTACATAGATAACAACTTAATAATATGACTTAAGACTACTATGTACATAGATAACAACATAATAATATGTCTTAAGACTGCTATGTACATAGATAACAACATAATAATATGACTTAAGACTACTATGTACATAGATAACAACATAATAATATGACTTAAGACTGCTATATACATAGATAACAACATAATAATATGACTTAAGACTACTATGTACATAGATAACAACATAATAATATGACTTAAGACTGCTATGTACATAGATAACAACTTAATAATATGACTTAAGACTGCTATGTACATAGATAACAACTTAATAATATGACTTAAGACTGCTATGTACATAGATAACAACATAATAATGACTTAAGACTGCTATGTACATAGATAACAACATAATAATATGACTTAAGACTGCTATGTACATAGATAACATAATAATATGACTTAAGACTACTATGTACATAGATAACAACATAATAATATGACTTAAGACTGCTATGTACATAGATAACAACATAATAATATGACTTAAGACTGCTATGTACATAGATAACATAATAATATGACTTAAGACTACTATGTACATAGATAACAACTTAATAATATGACTTAAGACTGCTATGTACATAGATAACAACATAATAATATGACTTAAGACTGCTATGTACATAGATAACAACATAATAATATGACTTAAGACTGCTATGTACATAGATAACAACATAATAATATGACTTAAGACTGCTATGTACATAGATAACAACATAATAATATGACTTAAGACTGCTATGTACATAGATAACAACATAATAATATGACTTAAGACTGCTGTGTACATAGATAACAACATAATAATATGACTTAAGACTGCTATGTACATAGATAACAACATAATAATATGACTTAAGACTGGTATGTACATAGATAACAACATAATAATATGACTTAAGACTGCTATGTACATAGATAACAACATAATAATATGACTTAAGACTGCTATGTACATAGATAACAACATAATAATATGACTTAAGACTGCTATGTACATAGATAACAACATAATAATATGACTTAAGACTGCTATGTACATAGATAACAACATAATAATATGACTTAAGACTGCTATGTACATAGATAACATAATAATATGACTTAAGACTGCTATGTACATAGATAACAACATAATAATATGACTTAAGACTGCTATGTACATAGATAACAACATAATAATATGACTTAAGACTGCTATGTACATAGATAACAACATAATAATATGACTTAAGACTGCTATGTACATAGATAACAACATAATAATATGACTTAAGACTGCTATGTACATAGATAACAACATAATAATATGTCTTAAGACTACTATGTACATAGAAAACAACATAATAATATGACTTAAGACTGCTATGTACATAGATAACAACATAATAATATGACTTAAGACTACTATGTACATAGATAACAACATAATAATATGACTTAAGACTGCTATGTACATAGATAACAACATAATAATATGACTTAAGACTACTATGTACATAGATAACAACATAATAATATGACTTAAGACTACTATGTACATAGATAACAACATAATAATATGACTTAAGACTACTATGTACATAGATAACAACATAATAATATGACTTAAGACTACTATGTACATAGATAACATAATAATATGACTTAAGACTGCTATGTACATAGATAACAACATAATAATATGACTTAAGACTACTATGTACATAGATAACAACATAATAATATGACTTAAGACTGCCATGTACATAGATAACAACATAATAATATGACTTAAGACTGCTATGTACATAGATAACAACATAATAATATGACTTAAGACTGCTATGTACATAGATAACAACATAATAATATGACTTAAGACTACTATGTACATAGATAACAACATAATAATATGACTTAAGACTACTATGTACATAGATAACAACATAATAATATGACTTAAGACTGCTATGTACATAGATAACAACATAATAATATGACTTAAGACTACTATGTACATAGATAACAACATAATAATATGACTTAAGACTGCTATGTACATAGATAAAAACATAATAATATGACTTAAGACTGCTATGTACATAGATAACAACATAATAATATGACTTAAGACTGCTATGTACATAGATAACAACATAATAATATGACTTAAGACTGCTATGTACATAGATAACAACATAATAATATGACTTAAGACTGCTATGTACATAGATAACAACATAATAATATGACTTAAGACTACTATGTACATAGATAACAACATTATAATATGACTTAAGACTGCTATGTACATAGATAACAACATAATAATATGACTTAAGACTGCTATGTACATAGATAACAACATAATAATATGACTTAAGACTACTATGTACATAGATAACAACATAATAATATGACTTAAGACTGCTATGTACATAGATAACAACATAATAATATGACTTAAGACTGCTATGTACATAGATAACAACATAATAATATGACTTAAGACTGCTATGTACATAGATAACAACATAATAATATGACTTAAGACTGCTATGTACATAGATAACAACATAATAATATGACTTAAGACTACTATGTACATAGATAACAACATAATAATATGACTTAAGACTGCTATGTACATAGATAACAACATAATAATATGACTTAAGACTGCTATGTACATAGATAACAACATAATAATATGACTTAAGACTGCTATGTACATAGATAACAACATAATAATATGACTTAAGACTGCTATGTACATAGATAACAACATAATAATATGACTTAAGACTGCTATGTACATAGATAACAACATAATAATATGACTTAAGACTACTATGTACATAGATAACAACATAATAATATGACTTAAGACTACTATGTACATAGATAACAAAATAATAATATGACTTAAGACTGCTATGTACATAGATAACAACATAATAATATGACTTAAGACTGCTATGTACATAGATAACAACATAATAATATGACTTAAGACTGCTATGTACATAGATAACAACAAAATAATATGACTTAAGACTGCTATGTACATAGATAACAACATAATAATATGACTTAAGACTGCTATGTACATAGATAACAACATAATAATATGACTTAAGACTGCTATGTACATAGATAACAACATAATAATATGACTTAAGACTACTATGTACATAGATAACAACATAATAATATGACTTAAGACTGCTATGTACATAGATAACAACATAATAATATGACTTAAGACTACTATGTACATAGATAACAACTTAATAATATGACTTAAGACTACTATGTACATAGATAACAACATAATAATATGACTTAAGACTGCTATGTACATAGATAACAACATAATAATATGACTTAAGACTACTATGTACATAGATAACAACATAATAATATGACTTAAGACTGCTATGTACATAGATAACAACATAATAATATGACTTAAGACTACTATGTACATAGATAACAACATAATAATATGACTTAAGACTACTATGTACATAGATAACAACATAATAATATGACTTAAGACTACTATGTACATAGATAACAACATAATAATATGACTTAAGACTGCTATGTACATAGATAACAACATAATAATATGACTTAAGACTACTATGTACATAGATAACATAATAATATGACTTAAGACTGCTATGTACATAGATAACAACATAATAATATGACTTAAGACTGATATGTACATAGATAACAACATAATAATATGACTTAAGACTGCTATGTACATAGATAACAACATAATAATATGACTTAAGACTGCTATGTACATAGATAACAACATAATAATATGACTTAAGACTGCTATGTACATAGATAACAACATAATAATATGACTTAAGACTGCTATGTACATAGATAACAACATAATAATATGACTTAAGACTGCTATGTACATAGATAACAACATAATAATATGACTTAAGACTGCTATGTACATAGATAACAACATAATAATATGACTTAAGACTGCTATGTACATAGATAACATAATAATATGACTTAAGACTGCTATGTACATAGATAACAACATAATAATATGACTTAAGACTGCTATGTACATAGATAACAACATAATAATATGACTTAAGACTGATAAGTGGGACCAAGTAAACCAAGTCCTAACCGATATAAGCTGGGAAGATATACTAAGCAACACAGACCCCAACTTATGCCTAGAACAGATTAACTCGGTAGCACTCGATGTATGCACAAGGCTTATTCCTCTAAGAAAAAGGAGGAGTAGATGTAAAACAGAAAGAGACAGGCGCTCCCTTTACAGGCGACGGAAAAGAATAACAGAGCGGCTAAAAGAGGTCAATATATCTGAAATGCGTAGGGAGACACTGGTCAGAGAAATAGCAAGCATCGAACTTAAGCTAAAAGAATCCTTTAGGAGTCAGGAATCGCGGGAAGAACTAAAAGCCATAAATGAAATCGAAAGAAACCCAAAGTATTTCTTCTCCTATGCCAAATCAAAATCGAGAACAACGTCCAGTATTGGGCCCCTACTTAAACAAGATGGGTCCTACACAGATGACAACAAGGAAATGAGTGAGCTACTCAAGTCCCAATATGACTCAGTTTTTAGCAAGCCGCTAACCAGACTGAGAGTCGAAGATCAAAATTAATTTTTTATGAGAGAGCCACAAAATTTGATTAACACAAGCCTATCCGATGTTATCCTGACGCCAAATGACTTCGAACAGGCGATAAATGACATGCCCATGCACTCTGCCCCAGGGCCAGACTCATGGAACTCTGTGTTCATCAAGAACTGCAAGAAGCCCCTATCACGAGCCTTTTCCATCCTATGGAGAGGGAGCATGGACACGGGGGTCGTCCCACAGTTACTAAAAACAACAGACATAGCCCCACTCCACAAAGGGGGCAGTAAAGCAACAGCAAAGAACTACAGACCAATAGCACTAACATCCCATATCATAAAAATCTTTGAAAGGGTCCTAAGAAGCAAGATCACCACGCATCTAGGAACCCATCAGTTACACAACCCAGGGCAACATGGGTTTAGAACAGGTCGCTCCTGTCTGTCTCAACTATTGGACCACTACGACAAGGTCCTAAATGCACTAGAAGACAAAAAGAATGCAGATGTAATATATACAGACTTTGCAAAAGCCTTCGACAAGTGTGACCATGGCGTAATAGCGCACAAAATGCGTGCTAAAGGAATAACAGGAAAAGTCGGTCGATGGATCTATAATTTCCTCACTAACAGAACACAGAGAGTAGTCGTCAACAGAGTAAAGTCCGAGGCAGCTACGGTGAAAAGCTCTGTTCCACAAGGCACAGTACTCGCTCCCATCTTGTTCCTCATCCTTATATCCGACATAGACAAGGATGTCAGCCACAGCACCGTGTCTTCCTTTGCAGATGACACCCGAATCTGCATGACAGTGTCTTCCATTGCAGACACTGCAAAGCTCCAGGCAGACATCAACCAAATCTTTCAGTGGGCTGCAGAAAACAATATGAAGTTCAACGATGAGAAATTTCAATTACTCAGATATGGTAAACATGAGGAAATTAAATCTTCATCAGAGTACAAAACAAATTCTGGCCACAAAATAGAGCGAAACACCAACGTCAAAGACCTGGGAGTGATCATGTCGGAGGATCTCACCTTCAAGGACCATAACACTGTATCAATCGCATCTGCTAGAAAAATGACAGGATGGATAATGAGAACCTTCAAAACTAGGGAGGCCAAGCCCATGATGACACTCTTCAGGTCACTTGTTCTATCTAGGCTGGAATATTGCTGCACACTAACAGCACCTTTCAAGGCAGGTGAAATTGCCGACCTAGAAAATGTACAGAGAACTTTCACGGAGCGCATAACGGAGATAAAACACCTCAATTATTGGGAGCGCTTGAGGTTCCTAAACCTGTATTCCCTGGAACGCAGCAGGGAGAGATACATGATTATATACACCTGGAAAATCCTAGAGGGACTAGTACCGAACTTGCACACGAAAATCACCCACTACGAAAGCAAAAGACTTGGCAGACGATGCACCATCCCCCCAATGAAAAGCAGGGGTGTCACTAGCACGTTAAGAGACCATACAATAAGTGTCAGGGGCCCGAGACTGTTCAACTGCTTCCCAGCACACATAAGGGGGATTACCAACAGACCCCTGGCAGTCTTCAAGCTGGCACTGGACAAGCACCTAAAGTCAGTTCCGGATCAGCCGGGCTGTGGCTCGTATGTTGGTTTGCGTGCAGCCAGCAGCAACAGCCTGGCTGATCAGGCTCTGATCCACCAGGAGGCCTGGTCTCAGACCGGGCCGCGGGGGCGTTGACCCCCGGAACTCTCTCCAGGTAAACTCCAGGTAATAGATAACAACATAATAATATGACTTAAGACTGCTATGTACATAGATAACAACATAATAATATGACTTAAGACTGCTATGTACATAGATAACAACATAATAATATGACTTAAGACTGCTGTGTACATAGATAACAACATAATAATATGACTTAAGACTGCTATGTACATAGATAACAACATAATAATATGACTTAAGACTGCTGTGTACATAGATAACAACATAATAATATGACTTAAGACTGCTATGTACATAGATAACAACATAATAATATGACTTAAGACTGCTATGTACATAGATAACAACATAATAATATGACTTAAGACTGCTATGTACATAGATAACAACATAATAATATGACTTAAGACTGCTATGTACATAGATAACAACATAATAATATGTCTTAAGACTACTATGTACATAGATAACAACATAATAATATGACTTAAGACTGCTATGTACATAGATAACAACATAATAATATGACTTAAGACTACTATGTACATAGATAACAACATAATAATATGACTTAAGACTGCTATGTACATAGATAACAACATAATAATATGACTTAAGACTACTATGTACATAGATAACAACATAATAATATGACTTAAGACTACTATGTACATAGATAACAACATAATAATATGACTTAAGACTACTATGTACATAGATAACAACATAATAATATGACTTAAGACTGCTATGTACATAGATAACAACATAATAATATGACTTAAGACTACTATGTACATAGATAACAACATAATAATATGACTTAAGACTGCCATGTACATAGATAACAACATAATAATATGACTTAAGACTGCTATGTACATAGATAACAACATAATAATATGACTTAAGACTGCTATGTACATAGATAACAACATAATAATATGACTTAAGACTACTATGTACATAGATAACAACATAATAATATGACTTAAGACTACTATGTACATAGATAACAACATAATAATATGACTTAAGACTGCTATGTACATAGATAACAACATAATAATATGACTTAATACTACTATGTACATAGATAACAACATAATAATATGACTTAAGACTGCTATGTACATAGATAACAACATAATAATATGACTTAAGACTGCTATGTACATAGATAACAACATAATAATATGACTTAAGACTGCTATGTACATAGATAACAACATAATAATATGACTTAAGACTGCTATGTACATAGATAACAACATAATAATATGACTTAAGACTGCTATGTACATAGATAACAACATAATAATATGACTTAAGACTACTATGTACATAGATAACAACATTATAATATGACTTAAGACTGCTATGTACATAGATAACAACATAATAATATGACTTAAGACTGCTATGTACATAGATAACAACATAATAATATGACTTAAGACTACTATGTACATAGATAACAACATAATAATATGACTTAAGACTGCTATGTACATATATAACAACATAATAATATGACTTAAGACTGCTATGTACATAGATAACAACATAATAATATGACTTAAGACTGCTATGTACATAGATAACAACATAATAATATGACTTAAGACTGCTATGTACATAGATAACAACATAATAATATGACTTAAGACTGCTATGTACATAGATAACAACATAATAATATGACTTAAGACTACTATGTACATAGATAACAACATAATAATATGACTTAAGACTGCTATGTACATAGATAACAACATAATAATATGACTTAAGACTGCTATGTACATAGATAACAACATAATAATATGACTTAAGACTGCTATGTACATAGATAACAACATAATAATATGACTTAAGACTGCTATGTACATAGATAACAACATAATAATATGACTTAAGACTGCTATGTACATAGATAACAACATAATAATATGACTTAAGACTACTATGTACATAGATAACAACATAATAATATGACTTAAGACTACTATGTACATAGATAACAACATAATAATATGACTTAAGACTGCTATGTACATAGATAACAACATAATAATATGACTTAAGACTGCTATGTACATAGATAACAACATAATAATATGACTTAAGACTGCTATGTACATAGATAACAACAAAATAATATGACTTAAGACTGCTATGTACATAGATAACAACATAATAATATGACTTAAGACTGCTATGTACATAGATAACAACATAATAATATGACTTAAGACTGCTATGTACATAGATAACAACATAATAATATGACTTAAGACTACTATGTACATAGATAACAACATAATAATATGACTTAAGACTGCTATGTACATAGATAACAACATAATAATATGACTTAAGACTACTATGTACATAGATAACAACTTAATAATATGACTTAAGACTACTATGTACATAGATAACAACATAATAATATGACTTAAGACTACTATGTACATAGATAACAACATAATAATATGACTTAAGACTACTATGTACATAGATAACAACATAATAATATGACTTAAGACTGCTATGTACATAGATAACAACATAATAATATGACTTAAGACTACTATGTACATAGATAACAACATAATAATATGACTTAAGACTACTATGTACATAGATAACAACATAATAATATGACTTAAGACTACTATGTACATAGATAACAACATAATAATATGACTTAAGACTGCTATGTACATAGATAACAACATAATAATATGACTTAAGACTACTATGTACATAGATAACATAATAATATGACTTAAGACTGCTATGTACATAGATAACAACATAATAATATGACTTAAGACTGATATGTACATAGATAACAACATAATAATATGACTTAAGACTGCTATGTACATAGATAACAACATAATAATATGACTTAAGACTGCTATGTACATAGATAACAACATAATAATATGACTTAAGACTGCTATGTACATAGATAACAACATAATAATATGACTTAAGACTGCTATGTACATAGATAACAACATAATAATATGACTTAAGACTGCTATGTACATAGATAACAACATAATAATATGACTTAAGACTGCTATGTACATAGATAACAACATAATAATATGACTTAAGACTGCTATGTACATAGATAACAACATAATAATATGACTTAAGACTGCTATGTACATAGATAACAACATAATAATATGACTTAAGACTGCTATGTACATAGATAACAACATAATAATATGACTTAAGACTGCTATGTACATAGATAACAACATAATAATATGACTTAAGACTGCTATGTACATAGATAACAACATAATAATATGACTTAAGACTACTATGTACATAGGTAACAACATAATAATATGACTTAAGACTGCTATGTACATAGATAACAACATAATAATATGACTTAAGACTGCTATGTACATAGATAACAACATAATAATATGACTTAAGACTGCTATGTACATAGATAACAACATAATAATATGACTTAAGACTGCTATGTACATAGATAACAACATAATAATATGACTTAAGACTGCTATGTACATAGATAACAACATAATAATATGACTTAAGACTGCTATGTACATAGATAACATAATAATATGACTTAAGACTGCTATGTACATAGATAACAACATAATAATATGACTTAAGACTGCTATGTACATAGATAACAACATAATAATATGACTTAAGACTGCTATGTACATAGATAACAACATAATAATATGACTTAAGACTGCTATGTACATAGATAACAACATAATAATATGACTTAAGACTGCTATGTACATAGATAACAACATAATAATATGACTTAAGACTACTATGTACATAGATAACAACATAATAATATGACTTAAGACTGCTATGTACATAGATAACAACATAATAATATGACTTAAGACTGCTATGTACATAGATAACAACATAATAATATGACTTAAGACTGCTATGTACATAGATAACAACATAATAATATGACTTAAGATTACTATGTACATAGATAACAACATAATAATATGACTTAAGACTGCTATGTACATAGATAACAACATAATAATATGACTTAAGACTGCTATGTGCATAGATAACAACATAATAATATGACTTAAGACTACTATGTACATAGATAACAACTTAATAATATGACTTAAGACTACTATGTACATATATAACAACATAATAATATGACTTAAGACTGCTATGTACATAGATAACAACTTAATAATATGACTTAAGACTACTATGTACATAGATAACAACATAATAATATGACTTAAGACTACTATGTACATAGATAACAACTTAATAATATGACTTAAGACTACTATGTACATAGATAACAACATAATAATATGACTTAAGACTGCTATGTACATAGATAACAACTTAATAATATGACTTAAGACTAGTATGTACATAGATAACAACATAATAATATGACTTAAGACTGCTATGTACATATATAACAACTTAATAATATGACTTAAGATTACTATGTACATAGATAACATAATAATATGACTTAAGACTGCTATGTACATAGATAACAACATAATAATATGACTTAAGACTGCTATGTACATAGATAACAACTTAATAATATGACTTAAGACTACTATGTACATAGATAACAACATAATAATATGTCTTAAGACTGCTATGTACATAGATAACAACATAATAATATGACTTAAGACTACTATGTACATAGATAACAACATAATAATATGACTTAAGACTGCTATATACATAGATAACAACATAATAATATGACTTAAGACTACTATGTACATAGATAACAACATAATAATATGACTTAAGACTGCTATGTACATAGATAACAACTTAATAATATGACTTAAGACTGCTATGTACATAGATAACAACTTAATAATATGACTTAAGACTGCTATGTACATAGATAACAACATAATAATGACTTAAGACTGCTATGTACATAGATAACAACATAATAATATGACTTAAGACTGCTATGTACATAGATAACATAATAATATGACTTAAGACTACTATGTACATAGATAACAACATAATAATATGACTTAAGACTGCTATGTACATAGATAACAACATAATAATATGACTTAAGACTGCTATGTACATAGATAACATAATAATATGACTTAAGACTACTATGTACATAGATAACAACATAATAATATGACTTAAGACTGCTATGTACATAGATAACAACATAATAATATGACTTAAGACTGCTATGTACATAGATAACAACATAATAATATGACTTAAGACTGCTATGTACATAGATAATAACATAATAATATGACTTAAGACTGCTATGTACATAGATAACAACATAATAATATGACTTAAGACTGCTATGTACATAGATAACAACATAATAATATGACTTAAGACTGCTGTGTACATAGATAACAACATAATAATATGACTTAAGACTGCTATGTACATAGATAACAACATAATAATATGACTTAAGACTGGTATGTACATAGATAACAACATAATAATATGACTTAAGACTGCTATGTACATAGATAACAACATAATAATATGACTTAAGACTGCTATGTACATAGATAACAACATAATAATATGACTTAAGACTGCTATGTACATAGATAACAACATAATAATATGACTTAAGACTGCTATGTACATAGATAACAACATAATAATATGACTTAAGACTGCTATGTACATAGATAACATAATAATATGACTTAAGACTGCTATGTACATAGATAACAACATAATAATATGACTTAAGACTGCTATGTACATAGATAACAACATAATAATATGACTTAAGACTGCTATGTACATAGATAACAACATAATAATATGACTTAAGACTGCTATGTACATAGATAACAACATAATAATATGACTTAAGACTGCTATGTACATAGATAACAACATAATAATATGTCTTAAGACTACTATGTACATAGAAAACAACATAATAATATGACTTAAGACTGCTATGTACATAGATAACAACATAATAATATGACTTAAGACTACTATGTACATAGATAACAACATAATAATATGACTTAAGACTGCTATGTACATAGATAACAACATAATAATATGACTTAAGACTACTATGTACATAGATAACAACATAATAATATGACTTAAGACTACTATGTACATAGATAACAACATAATAATATGACTTAAGACTACTATGTACATAGATAACAACATAATAATATGACTTAAGACTACTATGTACATAGATAACAACATAATAATATGACTTAAGACTGCTATGTACATAGATAACAACATAATAATATGACTTAAGACTACTATGTACATAGATAACAACATAATAATATGACTTAAGACTGCCATGTACATAGATAACAACATAATAATATGACTTAAGACTGCTATGTACATAGATAACAACATAATAATATGACTTAAGACTGCTATGTACATAGATAACAACATAATAATATGACTTAAGACTACTATGTACATAGATAACAACATAATAATATGACTTAAGACTACTATGTACATAGATAACAACATAATAATATGACTTAAGACTGCTATGTACATAGATAACAACATAATAATATGACTTAAGACTACTATGTACATAGATAACAACATAATAATATGACTTAAGACTGCTATGTACATAGATAAAAACATAATAATATGACTTAAGACTGCTATGTACATAGATAACAACATAATAATATGACTTAAGACTGCTATGTACATAGATAACAACATAATAATATGACTTAAGACTGCTATGTACATAGATAACAACATAATAATATGACTTAAGACTGCTATGTACATAGATAACAACATAATAATATGACTTAAGACTACTATGTACATAGATAACAACATTATAATATGACTTAAGACTGCTATGTACATAGATAACAACATAATAATATGACTTAAGACTGCTATGTACATAGATAACAACATAATAATATGACTTAAGACTACTATGTACATAGATAACAACATAATAATATGACTTAAGACTGCTATGTACATAGATAACAACATAATAATATGACTTAAGACTGCTATGTACATAGATAACAACATAATAATATGACTTAAGACTGCTATGTACATAGATAACAACATAATAATATGACTTAAGACTGCTATGTACATAGATAACAACATAATAATATGACTTAAGACTACTATGTACATAGATAACAACATAATAATATGACTTAAGACTGCTATGTACATAGATAACAACATAATAATATGACTTAAGACTGCTATGTACATAGATAACAACATAATAATATGACTTAAGACTGCTATGTACATAGATAACAACATAATAATATGACTTAAGACTGCTATGTACATAGATAACAACATAATAATATGACTTAAGACTGCTATGTACATAGATAACAACATAATAATATGACTTAAGACTACTATGTACATAGATAACAACATAATAATATGACTTAAGACTACTATGTACATAGATAACAAAATAATAATATGACTTAAGACTGCTATGTACATAGATAACAACATAATAATATGACTTAAGACTGCTATGTACATAGATAACAACATAATAATATGACTTAAGACTGCTATGTACATAGATAACAACAAAATAATATGACTTAAGACTGCTATGTACATAGATAACAACATAATAATATGACTTAAGACTGCTATGTACATAGATAACAACATAATAATATGACTTAAGACTGCTATGTACATAGATAACAACATAATAATATGACTTAAGACTACTATGTACATAGATAACAACATAATAATATGACTTAAGACTGCTATGTACATAGATAACAACATAATAATATGACTTAAGACTACTATGTACATAGATAACAACTTAATAATATGACTTAAGACTACTATGTACATAGATAACAACATAATAATATGACTTAAGACTGCTATGTACATAGATAACAACATAATAATATGACTTAAGACTACTATGTACATAGATAACAACATAATAATATGACTTAAGACTGCTATGTACATAGATAACAACATAATAATATGACTTAAGACTACTATGTACATAGATAACAACATAATAATATGACTTAAGACTACTATGTACATAGATAACAACATAATAATATGACTTAAGACTACTATGTACATAGATAACAACATAATAATATGACTTAAGACTGCTATGTACATAGATAACAACATAATAATATGACTTAAGACTACTATGTACATAGATAACATAATAATATGACTTAAGACTGCTATGTACATAGATAACAACATAATAATATGACTTAAGACTGATATGTACATAGATAACAACATAATAATATGACTTAAGACTGCTATGTACATAGATAACAACATAATAATATGACTTAAGACTGCTATGTACATAGATAACAACATAATAATATGACTTAAGACTGCTATGTACATAGATAACAACATAATAATATGACTTAAGACTGCTATGTACATAGATAACAACATAATAATATGACTTAAGACTGCTATGTACATAGATAACAACATAATAATATGACTTAAGACTGCTATGTACATAGATAACAACATAATAATATGACTTAAGACTGCTATGTACATAGATAACATAATAATATGACTTAAGACTGCTATGTACATAGATAACAACATAATAATATGACTTAAGACTGCTATGTACATAGATAACAACATAATAATATGACTTAAGACTGATAAGTGGGACCAAGTAAACCAAGTCCTAACCGATATAAGCTGGGAAGATATACTAAGCAACACAGACCCCAAGTTATGCCTAGAACAGATTAACTCGGTAGCACTCGATGTATGCACAAGGCTTATTCCTCTAAGAAAAAGGAGGAGTAGATGTAAAACAGAAAGAGACAGGCGCTCCCTTTACAGGCGACGGAAAAGAATAACAGAGCGGCTAAAAGAGGTCAATATATCTGAAATGCGTAGGGAGACACTGGTCAGAGAAATAGCAAGCATCGAACTTAAGCTAAAAGAATCCTTTAGGAGTCAGGAATCGCGGGAAGAACTAAAAGCCATAAATGAAATCGAAAGAAACCCAAAGTATTTCTTCTCCTATGCCAAATCAAAATCGAGAACAACGTCCAGTATTGGGCCCCTACTTAAACAAGATGGGTCCTACACAGATGACAACAAGGAAATGAGTGAGCTACTCAAGTCCCAATATGACTCAGTTTTTAGCAAGCCGCTAACCAGACTGAGAGTCGAAGATCAAAATGAATTTTTTATGAGAGAGCCACAAAATTTGATTAACACAAGCCTATCCGATGTTATCCTGACGCCAAATGACTTCGAACAGGCGATAAATGACATGCCCATGCACTCTGCCCCAGGGCCAGACTCATGGAACTCTGTGTTCATCAAGAACTGCAAGAAGCCCCTATCACGAGCCTTTTCCATCCTATGGAGAGGGAGCATGGACACGGGGGTCGTCCCACAGTTACTAAAAACAACAGACATAGCCCCACTCCACAAAGGGGGCAGTAAAGCAACAGCAAAGAACTACAGACCAATAGCACTAACATCCCATATCATAAAAATCTTTGAAAGGGTCCTAAGAAGCAAGATCACCACGCATCTAGAAACCCATCAGTTACACAACCCAGGGCAACATGGGTTTAGAACAGGTCGCTCCTGTCTGTCTCAACTATTGGACCACTACGACAAGGTCCTAAATGCACTAGAAGACAAAAAGAATGCAGATGTAATATATACAGACTTTGCAAAAGCCTTCGACAAGTGTGACCATGGCGTAATAGCGCACAAAATGCGTGCTAAAGGAATAACAGGAAAAGTCGGTCGATGGATCTATAATTTCCTCACTAACAGAACACAGAGAGTAGTCGTCAACAGAGTAAAGTCCGAGGCAGCTACGGTGAAAAGCTCTGTTCCACAAGGCACAGTACTCGCTCCCATCTTGTTCCTCATCCTTATATCCGACATAGACAAGGATGTCAGCCACAGCACCGTGTCTTCCTTTGCAGATGACACCCGAATCTGCATGACAGTGTCTTCCATTGCAGACACTGCAAAGCTCCAGGCAGACATCAACCAAATCTTTCAGTGGGCTGCAGAAAACAATATGAAGTTCAACGATGAGAAATTTCAATTACTCAGATATGGTAAACATGAGGAAATTAAATCTTCATCAGAGTACAAAACAAATTCTGGCCACAAAATAGAGCGAAACACCAACGTCAAAGACCTGGGAGTGATCATGTCGGAGGATCTCACCTTCAAGGACCATAACACTGTATCAATCGCATCTGCTAGAAAAATGACAGGATGGATAATGAGAACCTTCAAAACTAGGGAGGCCAAGCCCATGATGACACTCTTCAGGTCACTTGTTCTATCTAGGCTGGAATATTGCTGCACACTAACAGCACCTTTCAAGGCAGGTGAAATTGCCGACCTAGAAAATGTACAGAGAACTTTCACGGAGCGCATAACGGAGATAAAACACCTCAATTATTGGGAGCGCTTGAGGTTCCTAAACCTGTATTCCCTGGAACGCAGCAGGGAGAGATACATGATTATATACACCTGGAAAATCCTAGAGGGACTAGTACCGAACTTGCACACGAAAATCACCCACTACGAAAGCAAAAGACTTGGCAGACGATGCACCATCCCCCCAATGAAAAGCAGGGGTGTCACTAGCACGTTAAGAGACCATACAATAAGTGTCAGGGGCCCGAGACTGTTCAACTGCTTCCCAGCACACATAAGGGGGATTACCAACAGACCCCTGGCAGTCTTCAAGCTGGCACTGGACAAGCACCTAAAGTCAGTTCCGGATCAGCCGGGCTGTGGCTCGTATGTTGGTTTGCGTGCAGCCAGCAGCAACAGCCTGGCTGATCAGGCTCTGATCCACCAGGAGGCCTGGTCTCAGACCGGGCCGCGGGGGCGTTGACCCCCGGAACTCTCTCCAGGTAAACTCCAGGTAATAGATAACAACATAATAATATGACTTAAGACTGCTATGTACATAGATAACAACATAATAATATGACTTAAGACTGCTATGTACATAGATAACAACATAATAATATGACTTAAGACTGCTGTGTACATAGATAACAACATAATAATATGACTTAAGACTGCTATGTACATAGATAACAACATAATAATATGACTTAAGACTGCTGTGTACATAGATAACAACATAATAATATGACTTAAGACTGCTATGTACATAGATAACAACATAATAATATGACTTAAGACTGCTATGTACATAGATAACAACATAATAATATGACTTAAGACTGCTATGTACATAGATAACAACATAATAATATGACTTAAGACTGCTATGTACATAGATAACAACATAATAATATGTCTTAAGACTACTATGTACATAGATAACTACATAATAATATGACTTAAGACTGCTATGTACATAGATAACAACATAATAATATGACTTAAGACTACTATGTACATAGATAACAACATAATAATATGACTTAAGACTGCTATGTACATAGATAACAACATAATAATATGACTTAAGACTACTATGTACATAGATAACAACATAATAATATGACTTAAGACTACTATGTACATAGATAACAACATAATAATATGACTTAAGACTACTATGTACATAGATAACAACATAATAATATGACTTAAGACTGCTATGTACATAGATAACAACATAATAATATGACTTAAGACTACTATGTACATAGATAACAACATAATAATATGACTTAAGACTGCCATGTACATAGATAACAACATAATAATATGACTTAAGACTGCTATGTACATAGATAACAACATAATAATATGACTTAAGACTGCTATGTACATAGATAACAACATAATAATATGACTTAAGACTACTATGTACATAGATAACAACATAATAATATGACTTAAGACTACTATGTACATAGATAACAACATAATAATATGACTTAAGACTGCTATGTACATAGATAACAACATAATAATATGACTTAATACTACTATGTACATAGATAACAACATAATAATATGACTTAAGACTGCTATGTACATAGATAACAACATAATAATATGACTTAAGACTGCTATGTACATAGATAACAACATAATAATATGACTTAAGACTGCTATGTACATAGATAACAACATAATAATATGACTTAAGACTGCTATGTACATAGATAACAACATAATAATATGACTTAAGACTGCTATGTACATAGATAACAACATAATAATATGACTTAAGACTACTATGTACATAGATAACAACATTATAATATGACTTAAGACTGCTATGTACATAGATAACAACATAATAATATGACTTAAGACTGCTATGTACATAGATAACAACATAATAATATGACTTAAGACTACTATGTACATAGATAACAACATAATAATATGACTTAAGACTGCTATGTACATATATAACAACATAATAATATGACTTAAGACTGCTATGTACATAGATAACAACATAATAATATGACTTAAGACTGCTATGTACATAGATAACAACATAATAATATGACTTAAGACTGCTATGTACATAGATAACAACATAATAATATGACTTAAGACTGCTATGTACATAGATAACAACATAATAATATGACTTAAGACTACTATGTACATAGATAACAACATAATAATATGACTTAAGACTGCTATGTACATAGATAACAACATAATAATATGACTTAAGACTGCTATGTACATAGATAACAACATAATAATATGACTTAAGACTGCTATGTACATAGATAACAACATAATAATATGACTTAAGACTGCTATGTACATAGATAACAACATAATAATATGACTTAAGACTGCTATGTACATAGATAACAACATAATAATATGACTTAAGACTACTATGTACATAGATAACAACATAATAATATGACTTAAGACTACTATGTACATAGATAACAACATAATAATATGACTTAAGACTGCTATGTACATAGATAACAACATAATAATATGACTTAAGACTGCTATGTACATAGATAACAACATAATAATATGACTTAAGACTGCTATGTACATAGATAACAACAAAATAATATGACTTAAGACTGCTATGTACATAGATAACAACATAATAATATGACTTAAGACTGCTATGTACATAGATAACAACATAATAATATGACTTAAGACTGCTATGTACATAGATAACAACATAATAATATGACTTAAGACTACTATGTACATAGATAACAACATAATAATATGACTTAAGACTGCTATGTACATAGATAACAACATAATAATATGACTTAAGACTACTATGTACATAGATAACAACTTAATAATATGACTTAAGACTACTATGTACATAGATAACAACATAATAATATGACTTAAGACTACTATGTACATAGATAACAACATAATAATATGACTTAAGACTACTATGTACATAGATAACAACATAATAATATGACTTAAGACTGCTATGTACATAGATAACAACATAATAATATGACTTAAGACTACTATGTACATAGATAACAACATAATAATATGACTTAAGACTACTATGTACATAGATAACAACATAATAATATGACTTAAGACTACTATGTACATAGATAACAACATAATAATATGACTTAAGACTGCTATGTACATAGATAACAACATAATAATATGACTTAAGACTACTATGTACATAGATAACATAATAATATGACTTAAGACTGCTATGTACATAGATAACAACATAATAATATGACTTAAGACTGATATGTACATAGATAACAACATAATAATATGACTTAAGACTGCTATGTACATAGATAACAACATAATAATATGACTTAAGACTGCTATGTACATAGATAACAACATAATAATATGACTTAAGACTGCTATGTACATAGATAACAACATAATAATATGACTTAAGACTGCTATGTACATAGATAACAACATAATAATATGACTTAAGACTGCTATGTACATAGATAACAACATAATAATATGACTTAAGACTGCTATGTACATAGATAACAACATAATAATATGACTTAAGACTGCTATGTACATAGATAACAACATAATAATATGACTTAAGACTGCTATGTACATAGATAACAACATAATAATATGACTTAAGACTGCTATGTACATAGATAACAACATAATAATATGACTTAAGACTGCTATGTACATAGATAACAACATAATAATATGACTTAAGACTGCTATGTACATAGATAACAACATAATAATATGACTTAAGACTACTATGTACATAGGTAACAACATAATAATATGACTTAAGACTGCTATGTACATAGATAACAACATAATAATATGACTTAAGACTGCTATGTACATAGATAACAACATAATAATATGACTTAAGACTGCTATGTACATAGATAACAACATAATAATATGACTTAAGACTGCTATGTACATAGATAACAACATAATAATATGACTTAAGACTGCTATGTACATAGATAACAACATAATAATATGACTTAAGACTGCTATGTACATAGATAACATAATAATATGACTTAAGACTGCTATGTACATAGATAACAACATAATAATATGACTTAAGACTGCTATGTACATAGATAACAACATAATAATATGACTTAAGACTGCTATGTACATAGATAACAACATAATAATATGACTTAAGACTGCTATGTACATAGATAACAACATAATAATATGACTTAAGACTGCTATGTACATAGATAACAACATAATAATATGACTTAAGACTACTATGTACATAGATAACAACATAATAATATGACTTAAGACTGCTATGTACATAGATAACAACATAATAATATGACTTAAGACTGCTATGTACATAGATAACAACATAATAATATGACTTAAGACTGCTATGTACATAGATAACAACATAATAATATGACTTAAGATTACTATGTACATAGATAACAACATAATAATATGACTTAAGACTGCTATGTACATAGATAACAACATAATAATATGACTTAAGACTGCTATGTGCATAGATAACAACATAATAATATGACTTAAGACTACTATGTACATAGATAACAACTTAATAATATGACTTAAGACTACTATGTACATATATAACAACATAATAATATGACTTAAGACTGCTATGTACATAGATAACAACTTAATAATATGACTTAAGACTACTATGTACATAGATAACAACATAATAATATGACTTAAGACTACTATGTACATAGATAACAACTTAATAATATGACTTAAGACTACTATGTACATAGATAACAACATAATAATATGACTTAAGACTGCTATGTACATAGATAACAACTTAATAATATGACTTAAGACTAGTATGTACATAGATAACAACATAATAATATGACTTAAGACTGCTATGTACATATATAACAACTTAATAATATGACTTAAGATTACTAAGTACATAGATAACAACATAATAATATGACTTAAGACTGCTATGTACATAGATAACAACATAATAATATGACTTAAGACTGCTATGTACATAGATAACAACTTAATAATATGACTTAAGACTACTATGTACATAGATAACAACATAATAATATGTCTTAAGACTGCTATGTACATAGATAACAACATAATAATATGACTTAAGACTACTATGTACATAGATAACAACATAATAATATGACTTAAGACTGCTATATACATAGATAACAACATAATAATATGACTTAAGACTACTATGTACATAGATAACAACATAATAATATGACTTAAGACTGCTATGTACATAGATAACAACTTAATAATATGACTTAAGACTGCTATGTACATAGATAACAACTTAATAATATGACTTAAGACTGCTATGTACATAGATAACAACATAATAATGACTTAAGACTGCTATGTACATAGATAACAACATAATAATATGACTTAAGACTGCTATGTACATAGATAACATAATAATATGACTTAAGACTACTATGTACATAGATAACAACATAATAATATGACTTAAGACTGCTATGTACATAGATAACAACATAATAATATGACTTAAGACTGCTATGTACATAGATAACAACATAATAATATGACTTAAGACTGCTATGTACATAGATAACAACATAATAATATGACTTAAGACTGCTATGTACATAGATAACAACATAATAATATGACTTAAGACTGCTATGTACATAGATAACAACATAATAATATGACTTAAGACTGCTGTGTACATAGATAACAACATAATAATATGACTTAAGACTGCTATGTACATAGATAACAACATAATAATATGACTTAAGACTGGTATGTACATAGATAACAACATAATAATATGACTTAAGACTGCTATGTACATAGATAACAACATAATAATATGACTTAAGACTGCTATGTACATAGATAACAACATAATAATATGACTTAAGACTGCTATGTACATAGATAACAACATAATAATATGACTTAAGACTGCTATGTACATAGATAACAACATAATAATATGACTTAAGACTGCTATGTACATAGATAACATAATAATATGACTTAAGACTGCTATGTACATAGATAACAACATAATAATATGACTTAAGACTGCTATGTACATAGATAACAACATAATAATATGACTTAAGACTGCTATGTACATAGATAACAACATAATAATATGACTTAAGACTGCTATGTACATAGATAACAACATAATAATATGACTTAAGACTGCTATGTACATAGATAACAACATAATAATATGTCTTAAGACTACTATGTACATAGATAACAACATAATAATATGACTTAAGACTGCTATGTACATAGATAACAACATAATAATATGACTTAAGACTACTATGTACATAGATAACAACATAATAATATGACTTAAGACTGCTATGTACATAGATAACAACATAATAATATGACTTAAGACTACTATGTACATAGATAACAACATAATAATATGACTTAAGACTACTATGTACATAGATAACAACATAATAATATGACTTAAGACTACTATGTACATAGATAACAACATAATAATATGACTTAAGACTGCTATGTACATAGATAACAACATAATAATATGACTTAAGACTACTATGTACATAGATAACAACATAATAATATGACTTAAGACTGCCATGTACATAGATAACAACATAATAATATGACTTAAGACTGCTATGTACATAGATAACAACATAATAATATGACTTAAGACTGCTATGTACATAGATAACAACATAATAATATGACTTAAGACTACTATGTACATAGATAACAACATAATAATATGACTTAAGACTACTATGTACATAGATAACAACATAATAATATGACTTAAGACTGCTATGTACATAGATAACAACATAATAATATGACTTAAGACTACTATGTACATAGATAACAACATAATAATATGACTTAAGACTGCTATGTACATAGATAACAACATAATAATATGACTTAAGACTGCTATGTACATAGATAACAACATAATAATATGACTTAAGACTGCTATGTACATAGATAACAACATAATAATATGACTTAAGACTGCTATGTACATAGATAACAACATAATAATATGACTTAAGACTGCTATGTACATAGATAACAACATAATAATATGACTTAAGACTACTATGTACATAGATAACAACATTATAATATGACTTAAGACTGCTATGTACATAGATAACAACATAATAATATGACTTAAGACTGCTATGTACATAGATAACAACATAATAATATGACTTAAGACTACTATGTACATAGATAACAACATAATAATATGACTTAAGACTGCTATGTACATAGATAACAACATAATAATATGACTTAAGACTGCTATGTACATAGATAACAACATAATAATATGACTTAAGACTGCTATGTACATAGATAACAACATAATAATATGACTTAAGACTGCTATGTACATAGATAACAACATAATAATATGACTTAAGACTACTATGTACATAGATAACAACATAATAATATGACTTAAGACTGCTATGTACATAGATAACAACATAATAATATGACTTAAGACTGCTATGTACATAGATAACAACATAATAATATGACTTAAGACTGCTATGTACATAGATAACAACATAATAATATGACTTAAGACTGCTATGTACATAGATAACAACATAATAATATGACTTAAGACTGCTATGTACATAGATAACAACATAATAATATGACTTAAGACTACTATGTACATAGATAACAACATAATAATATGACTTAAGACTACTATGTACATAGATAACAAAATAATAATATGACTTAAGACTGCTATGTACATAGATAACAACATAATAATATGACTTAAGACTGCTATGTACATAGATAACAACATAATAATATGACTTAAGACTGCTATGTACATAGATAACAACAAAATAATATGACTTAAGACTGCTATGTACATAGATAACAACATAATAATATGACTTAAGACTGCTATGTACATAGATAACAACATAATAATATGACTTAAGACTGCTATGTACATAGATAACAACATAATAATATGACTTAAGACTACTATGTACATAGATAACAACATAATAATATGACTTAAGACTGCTATGTACATAGATAACAACATAATAATATGACTTAAGACTACTATGTACATAGATAACAACTTAATAATATGACTTAAGACTACTATGTACATAGATAACAACATAATAATATGACTTAAGACTGCTATGTACATAGATAACAACATAATAATATGACTTAAGACTACTATGTACATAGATAACAACATAATAATATGACTTAAGACTGCTATGTACATAGATAACAACATAATAATATGACTTAAGACTACTATGTACATAGATAACAACATAATAATATGACTTAAGACTACTATGTACATAGATAACAACATAATAATATGACTTAAGACTACTATGTACATAGATAACAACATAATAATATGACTTAAGACTGCTATGTACATAGATAACAACATAATAATATGACTTAAGACTACTATGTACATAGATAACATAATAATATGACTTAAGACTGCTATGTACATAGATAACAACATAATAATATGACTTAAGACTGACATGTACATAGATAACAACATAATAATATGACTTAAGACTGCTATGTACATAGATAACAACATAATAATATGACTTAAGACTGCTATGTACATAGATAACAACATAATAATATGACTTAAGACTGCTATGTACATAGATAACAACATAATAATATGACTTAAGACTGCTATGTACATAGATAACAACATAATAATATGACTTAAGACTGCTATGTACATAGATAACAACATAATAATATGACTTAAGACTGCTATGTACATAGATAACAACATAATAATATGACTTAAGACTGCTATGTACATAGATAACAACATAATAATATGACTTAAGACTGCTATGTACATAGATAACAACATAATAATATGACTTAAGACTGCTATGTACATAGATAACAACATAATAATATGACTTAAGACTGCTATGTACATAGATAACAACATAATTATATGACTTAAGACTGCTATGTACATAGATAACAACATAATAATATGACTTAAGACTACTATGTACATAGGTAACAACATAATAATATGACTTAAGACTGCTATGTACATAGATAACAACATAATAATATGACTTAAGACTGCTATGTACATAGATAACAACATAATAATATGACTTAAGACTGCTATGTACATAGATAACAACATAATAATATGACTTAAGACTGCTATGTACATAGATAACAACATAATAATATGACTTAAGACTGCTATGTACATAGATAACAACATAATAATATGACTTAAGACTGCTATGTACATAGATAACATAATAATATGACTTAAGACTGCTATGTACATAGATAACAACATAATAATATGACTTAAGACTGCCATGTACATAGATAACAACATAATAATATGACTTAATACTGCTATGTACATAGATAACAACATAATAATATGACTTAAGACTGCTATGTACATAGATAACAACATAATAATATGACTTAAGACTGCTATGTACATAGATAACAACATAATAATATGACTTAAGACTACTATGTACATAGATAACAACATAATAATATGACTTAAGACTGCTATGTACATAGATAACAACATAATAATATGACTTAAGACTGCTATGTACATAGATAACAACATAATAATATGACTTAAGACTGCTATGTACATAGATAACAACATAATAATATGACTTAAGATTACTATGTACATAGATAACAACATAATAATATGACTTAAGACTGCTATGTACATAGATAACAACATAATAATATGACTTAAGACTGCTATGTGCATAGATAACAACATAATAATATGACTTAAGACTACTATGTACATAGATAACAACTTAATAATATGACTTAAGACTACTATGTACATATATAACAACATAATAATATGACTTAAAACTGCTATGTACATAGATAACAACTTAATAATATGACTTAAGACTACTATGTACATAGATAACAACATAATAATATGACTTAAGACTACTATGTACATAGATAACAACTTAATAATATGACTTAAGACTACTATGTACATAGATAACAACATAATAATATGACTTAAGACTGCTATGTACATAGATAACAACTTAATAATATGACTTAAGACTACTATGTACATAGATAACAACATAATAATATGACTTAAGACTGCTATGTACATATATAACAACTTAATAATATGACTTAAGATTACTATGTACATAGATAACAACATAATAATATGACTTAAGACTGCTATGTACATAGATAACAACATAATAATATGACTTAAGACTGCTATGTACATAGATAACAACTTAATAATATGACTTAAGACTACTATGTACATAGATAACAACATAATAATATGTCTTAAGACTGCTATGTACATAGATAACAACATAATAATATGACTTAAGACTACTATGTACATAGATAACAACATAATAATATGACTTAAGACTGCTATATACACAGATAACAACATAATAATATGACTTAAGACTACTATGTACATAGATAACAACATAATAATATGACTTAAGACTGCTATGTACATAGATAACAACTTAATAATATGACTTAAGACTGCTATGTACATAGATAACAACTTAATAATATGACTTAAGACTGCTATGTACATAGATAACAACATAATAATGACTTAAGACTGCTATGTACATACATAACAACATAATAATATGACTTAAGACTGCTATGTACATAGATAACATAATAATATGACTTAAGACTACTATGTACATAGATAACAACATAATAATATGACTTAAGACTGCTATGTACATAGATAACAACATAATAATATGACTTAAGACTGCTATGTACATAGATAACATAATAATATGACTTAAGACTACTATGTACATAGATAACAATATGCTATGTACATAGATAACAACATAATAATATGACTTAAGACTGCTATGTACATAGATAACAACATAATAATATGACTTAAGACTGCTATGTACATAGATAACAACATAATAATATGACTTAAGACTGCTATGTACATAGATAACAACATAATAATATGACTTAAGACTGCTATGTACATAGATAACAACATAATAATATGACTTAAGATTGCTGTGTACATAGATAACAACATAATAATATGACTTAAGACTGCTATGTACATAGATAACAACATAATAATATGACTTAAGACTGGTATGTACATAGATAACAACATAATAATATGACTTAAGACTGCTATGTACATAGATAACAACATAATAATATGACTTAAGACTGCTATGTACATAGATAACAACATAATAATATGACTTAAGACTGCTATGTACATAGATAACAACATAATAATATGACTTAAGACTGCTATGTACATAGATAACAACATAATAATATGACTTAAGACTGCTATGTACATAGATAACATAATAATATGACTTAAGACTGCTATGTACATAGATAACAACATAATAATATGACTTAAGACTGCTATGTACATAGATAACAACATAATAATATGACTTAAGACTGCTATGTACATAGATAACAACATAATAATATGACTTAAGACTGCTATGTACATAGATAA
This sequence comes from Cherax quadricarinatus, assembly GCF_038502225.1. Taxonomy (NCBI): domain Eukaryota; kingdom Metazoa; phylum Arthropoda; class Malacostraca; order Decapoda; family Parastacidae; genus Cherax; species Cherax quadricarinatus. Next base: position 19,997,583 of record NC_091340.1, on the reverse strand, counting down.
CAACATAATAATATTACTTAAGACTGCTATGTACATAGATAACAACATAATAATATGACTTAAGACTACTATGTATATAGATAACAACATAATAATATGACTTAAGACTGCTATGTACATAGATAACAACATAATAATATGACTTAAGACTGCTATGTACATAGATAACAACATAATAATATGACTTAAGACTGCTATGTACATAGATAACAACATAATAATATGACTTAAGACTACTATGTACATAGATAACAACATAATAATATGACTTAAGACTGCTATGTACATAGATAACAACATAAGAATATGACTTAAGACTGCTATGTACATAGATAACAACATAATAATATGACTTAAGACTACTATGTACATAGATAACAACTTAATAATATGACTTAAGACTACTATGTACATAGATAACAACATAATAATATGACTTAAGACTGCTATGTACATAGATAACAACTTAATAATATGACTTAAGACTACTATGTACATAGATAACAACATAATAATATGACTTAAGACTACTATGTACATAGATAACATCTTAATAATATGACTTAAGACTACTATGTACATAGATAACAACATAATAATATGACTTAAGACTGCTATGTACATAGATAACAACTTAATAATATGACTTAAGACTACTATGTACATAGATAACAACATAATAATATGACTTAAGACTGCTATGTACATAGATAACAACTTAATAATGTGACTTAAGACTACTATGTACATAGATAACAACATAATAGTATGACTTAAGACTGCTATGTACATAGATAACAACATAATAATATGACTTAAGACTGCTATGTACATAGATAACAACTTAATAATATGACTTAAGACTACTATGTACATAGATAACAACATAATAATATGTCTTAAGACTGCTATGTACATAGATAACAACATAATAATATGACTTAAGACTGCTATGTACATAGATAGCAACATAATAATATGACTTATGACTACTATGTACATAGATAACAACATAATAATATGACTTAAGACTGCTATATACATAGATAACAACATAATAATATGACTTAAGACTACTATGTACATAGATAACAACATAATAATATGACTTAAGACTGCTATGTACATAGATAACAACTTAATAATATGACTTAAGACTGCTATGTACATAGATAACAACATAATAATATGACTTAAGACTGCTATGTACATAGATAACAACATAATAATGACTTAAGACTGCTATGTACATAGATAACAACATAATAATATGACTTAAGACTGCTATGTACATAGATAACAACATAATAATATGACTTAAGACTGCTATGTACATAGATAACAACATAATAATATGACTTGAGACTGCTATGTACATAGATAACAACATAATAATATTACTTAAGACTGCTATGTACATAGATAACATAATAATATGACTTAAGACTACTATGTACATAGATAACAACATAATAATATGACTTAAGACTGCTATGTACATAGATAACAACATAATAATAAGACTTAAGACTGCTATGTACATAGATAACAACATAATAATATGACTTAAGACTGCTATGTACATAGATAACAACATAATAATAAATCTAATTTAAATGGATCACAGTTGATCAATCAGCCTTAACATATCAGGCGTTAGAGCAGTGGTTCCCAAACTTTTTCAGCTTGTTACCCAATTTAACATGCCACATAAAGCATGTTACCCCTTTCACAAAATGTTGTTATTATTGATATATATGTCTAAACGTGAACGTATGCAGCCTCGCATACTCTGCTAATCCTAGCAAAACCATTGAAAACGTAAGAACCACACATACATTATATATAAAATTAATAATAGCTACAAATTCACAGTAACAGTGGGTAAATACTAACTATATACTGCACAGGGCAGTACACATACATACCAGCTCATGTCTACCTCGGCTGATGCTCACAGATAAACTGACAGTGTGAAATAGAGGCAGCCTCAGGAAGTGAGTGACGCGTACTGGACAAGTCGATCTGGGCTACTGAGTGACTTTTGTCCTGAAGCATACTTGTCAAAATACTCTTGGGTTTCCACACACTTAGCTATATATTTCTTCTTTTCTAATACTGTATATTAGTTTTTGATGTTTATTGTTATTTGGTTTAACTTTATTACTTACTTATAATAGGTTTACTTTACAACTTTATATACTAAGACAAAGTTAACAATAATCCTCATACCGGGTACCGCATTGTTTTCTTGATTTTCAGAATTCATAACTTTTTTTCTGTCACCCCTCCATTACCCTCCAAAAATGGTTAAATTACCCCCAGGGGGTAATTTACTCCCAGTTTGGGAACCACTGCGTTAGAGAGTAATTCTCATAGTACAAGTCCAAGTCCAACATGCGTGTAGTCCCATCTTTCTACATACAATAATATGCGTATTATCTACACATAATACTACAACACACTGGACAAGCAACTGTCCATCACTTCCAATCAATATACAGCCCTACCCTCACTCTGCACAGTGATGTAGGCAAACCCCCCCCCCCTTGAATGCCTTATACATCAGTCACTACTACTTGAAGGAACATGAGTACTATATGAATAGTTTATAGTCCATGACACACACAAAAAAACTGGCCAGCTCCACAGGAGCTAGCACCCGTGGTCCATACATTGTTCACTCACGCATCACTCATCCAACACACATGCAAACATTTGTTGTCATTCATTACCAGGGAGGCGACCCTGTTTTCACCCATGACTTCCCTGCCCCAGCAACACTTTCCAATCGTACCCTCCCCTCCCTCGTATATTACAAGTCTAATAAAACCTGTAGCGTAAGTTGTCTATATCCCTCTGAAAAATCCCTCACCCACCTCCTCCCATAAATTTCCTTATTTCTACATACCGTTTTATAGAACGTTACCGCTAACACCCTCCTCTTCACCTCACTGACCTGTTTCCCCCGCAATCCCCACACTATATATATATAATCTGCCATAATGTATCCCACAGCTCTGATTACACTTTCCTCCCAACCCCCCACGTCGAGACTTAATGCTCTCAATACAGAAATTCCTTGACCTCCTATCCTATATATCACCCTATTTAACCACCCCTTGACACTCCTCAGTCCATCACAAAAAATATACTACATGAAAAGCCGACTCCTCCCCACCACATATCCCGCACACACCCCCGTCAACGACCCGTCTATCCCGTAGAACCATACCCGACGGTAAAATGCCGTGCAGAAAACGATACATTACATCCCGAACACGAGGTTGCAACCTCATCCTACTCAACCTATTCCATATACTTCCCCATGCATACATGGGGAAAATTCCCTCTACAGGAGCTACAACCCTCCCGGCTAACAATCTACACAACCTACCTATTTTGACCTTTGCCGGCTCTCGATCCCACGCCATAGCCCTCAAAACAGTTTCACACTCATGCAACTCAACTCCTGTATACATCCGTTGCAATCTGTTATGGATCCTGGCCAAACCCCCCCCACCCACACTTTCCCTCATCACCTCCCTTTTAATGAAGACACATTTGACCCTCTGCTTTAAGTCCAGCAATCCCAGCCCCCCCTTACTTACAGGTAACATTACCACTTCCCTCTTAATCCAATCACAGCTCGAACCCCACAAGAATTTAAAAACCTTCCTAAGTATGTTGGTTATTGCTGGCCCAGTTAATGGGAACACGGCTGTTGAAAGGGGGATCAGCAGATGTCAGACTCGGTGCACCTGGACAGGCAGCCACTCAGGCTGCCTGTCCATTCTTGCAGTTTGTGATCATTCTTGCGGTTTGTCTAGATCCATTTCTAGTCTTTCCTTGTTCTCATGTTTTTATCCTCTTCATTAGTCTGACTGAATCCAGTCTAGTATGCCATTCACTTAAACAAGAAACAATACTGATTGTAATAGCGATCCAAGTGGCACCTTGCACGTTACTCTTATAGCTCCGACATATCTTCCTGGACTATCTTTTTTTGTCCAGTCTCTTGTGGTGAATGGTATTGTTCAAAATGAAGATACAATCGGGGCATTTGTTGTCATGATGTGATAAGGAAATATAGTGTCGTGCATAGACTTCTGTACTTTATATAAGCACGATTGTTTACTGTGCTGTCCTTGGAAACAAAAAAGTTAACATTGTTTACGAGAGCATGACAGTCCCCATAAAATAAGCACAACCACCGACATGCTCTTGTGTTCAAACTGCTTAAGCAGTAGCATTCAGGTGTAGGTGAAGTTAGTGTTCAGACCAAAGTTAAATGAGTAAGCCAACACAAAAATGAATACAGTGGAACCTCGGTACTCGAACAGCTCTGTACTGGAGTTTACCTGGAGTTTACCTGGAGAGAGTTCCGGGGGTCAACGCCCCCGCGGCCCGGTCTGAGACCAGGCCTCCTGGTGGATCAGAGCCTGATCAACCAGGCTGTTGCTGCTGGCTGCACGCAAACCAACATACGAGCCACAGCCCGGCTGATCCGGAACTGACTTTAGGTGCTTGTCCAGTGCCAGCTTGAAGACTGCCAGGGGTCTGTTGGTAATCCCCCTTATGTGTGCTGGGAGGCAGTTGAACAGTCTCGGGCCCCTGACACTTATTGTATGGTCTCTTAACGTGCTAGTGACACCCCTGCTTTTCATTGGGGGGATGGTGCATCGTCTGCCAAGTCTTTTGCTTTCGTAGTGGGTGATTTTCGTGTGCAAGTTCGGTACTAGTCCCTCTAGGATTTTCCAGGTGTATATAATCATGTATCTCTCCCTCCTGCGTTCCAGGGAATACAGGTTTAGGAACCTCAAGCGCTCCCAATAATTGAGGTGTTTTATCTCCGTTATGCGCGCCGTGAAGGTTCTCTGTACATTTTCTAGGTCGGCAATTTCACCTGCCTTGAAAGGTGCTGTTAGTGTGCAGCAATATTCCAGCCTAGATAGAACAAGTGACCTGAAGAGTGTCATCATGGGCTTGGCCTCCCTAGTTTTGAAGGTTCTCATTATCCATCCTGTCATTTTTCTAGCAGATGCGATTGATACAGTGTTATGGTCCTTGAAGGTGAGATCCTCCGACATGATCACTCCCAGGTCTTTGACGTTGGTGTTTCTCTCTATTTTGTGGCCAGAATTTGTTTTGTACTCTGATGAAGATTTAATTTCCTCATGTTTACCATATCTGAGTAATTGAAATTTCTCATCGTTGAACTTCATATTGTTTTCTGCAGCCCACTGAAAGATTTGGTTGATGTCTGCCTGGAGCTTTGCAGTGTCTGCAATGGAAGACACTGTCATGCAGATTCGGGTGTCATCTGCAAAGGAAGACACGGTGCTGTGGCTGACATCCTTGTCTATGTCGGATATAAGGATGAGGAACAAGATGGGAGCGAGTACTGTGCCTTGTGGAACAGAGCTTTTCACCGTAGCTGCCTCGGACTTTACTCTGTTGACGACTACTCTCTGTGTTCTGTTAGTGAGGAAATTATAGATCCATCGACCGACTTTTCCTGTTATTCCTTTAGCACGCATTTTGTGCGCTATTACGCCATGGTCACACTTGTCGAAGGCTTTTGCAAAGTCTGTATATATTACATATGCATTCTTTTTGTCTTCTAGTGCATTTAGGACCTTGTCGTAGTGGTCCAATAGTTGAGACAGACAGGAGCGACCTGTTCTAAACCCATGTTGCCCTGGGTTGTGTAACTGATGGGTTTCTAGATGCGTGGTGATCTTGCTTCTTAGGACCCTTTCAAAGATTTTTATGATATGGGATGTTAGTGCTATTGGTCTGTAGTTCTTTGCTGTTGCTTTACTGCCCCCTTTGTGGAGTGGGGCTATGTCTGTTGTTTTTAGTAACTGTGGGACGACCCCCGTGTCCATGCTCCCTCTCCATAGGATGGAAAAGGCTCGTGATAGGGGCTTCTTGCAGTTCTTGATGAACACAGAGTTCCATGAGTCTGGCCCTGGGGCAGAGTGCATGGGCATGTCATTTATCGCCTGTTCGAAGTCATTTGGCGTCAGGATAACATCGGATAGGCTTGTGTTAATCAAATTTTGTGGCTCTCTCATAAAAAATTCATTTTGATCTTCGACTCTCAGTCTGGTTAGCGGCTTGCTAAAAACTGAGTCATATTGGGACTTGAGTAGCTCACTCATTTCCTTGTTGTCATCTGTGTAGGACCCATCTTGTTTAAGTAGGGGCCCAATACTGGACGTTGTTCTCGATTTTGATTTGGCATAGGAGAAGAAATACTTTGGGTTTCTTTCGATTTCATTTATGGCTTTTAGTTCTTCCCGCGATTCCTGACTCCTAAAGGATTCTTTTAGCTTAAGTTCGATGCTTGCTATTTCTCTGACCAGTGTCTCCCTACGCATTTCAGTACGCAATTCAGTACGCGAACACTTTGTTTGGTAAAAAATTCACTCGGTAGTAGACCGTTTGCTCAGCACTTGACCAAACAAACACGACCTGCCAGAACATGTGTGTCAGTCTCCTCACAGCTGTCATTCAGTTCAAAGCTCCGTTGTACTTCACTGTAAACTGTTTCGTGTTTCCTCACATTTTTTGGTATTTTTTTTATTATTTGTATAAATAAGTCACCATGGGGCCTAAAAAAGATTAGTGATAACAGCCAACCAAAAAGGAAATTGGTTAGAGTGTGTTTACCCTTATGCAAACACCACCTCCGCCTCTCCATATAATATGGCTTTTATGAGTCACGAAATCGTAATGACACGATTACAAACAAACCATACCACGGGTGGGATAGAACCTGCAATCAGGGAGTCATGTTGACGGCTTTGAGGGGACTTGAGCTAGAGGTCGTCACGGCCATGCTAGCTGGAGATTCGTCTGTAAAAACTTGCATTTGTGGTCACAGTGGTGCCTATGCTAACCTTCCTATGGTGTAGAAATATACCTAGTTGAATGAATCTCATCGTGGCTAGCTGGTCCAGTGGCTAACACGACGGTCTGGAGTTTTGAGACTCTCTGATCGCGGGTTCTATCCCCTGCCCGTGGTATGGTTTAATATGGCTTTTATTATTAATTTCGGCATCTTTATTGTGCTTCTAGGTTATCTATCGTGTTTCTGATATCAAGCTGGAATATATGTGATAGATAACCTTTATTTCTAATATTAGCGTAATTAGACAACATTATTTTGAACATTTCCGCTACTTTGAGCTCAATTTCAAGGCACTTTTAGTCTGTAAACCATTCAAACTTATATCCATTTCTGTAATATATCTTTCATTCTATCAAATGAGATCAAGAAAATGAATCTTTGTTAACTTCCGTAATACCAGTGTTTACGAGGACATCATCACCTGTTTTCAAGATGTCAACATGACGGTGAATCCAGCAGTAACGGTGAGACTACATGATGTTTCTCGTTTTTTCACATGGGTGAAAATAAAGAACGTGCCGTTTGAAGCAGATGAGGTGGATCTCCGTGCCGTTTTTGAGAAATACGGAACTGTTCACCTGGCGATGATGGGTACATGGAAGGACAGATCATACGCAGGAATGCCTGAGGGTAGTTTCTCGCTAAAGATGACTCTACAACACCCTATACCTTCGTATGTGCAACTGGAGGAGTTCAGGACGCAAGTCCTTGTCACATACGCAGGGCAACAACGGACATGTAGATTGTGTGGCGCCTGCGGCCATGTTGCAGTGAGCTGTCCTCGTCAACGGGACACACAGGAGCTGGACTCTCACCAGGAATCATCAGGGAACCAAGTAGCACCTGTGGAGGCGTCTGCGATGAGAACATTAGGACACAAGGCGTGAAGTGTAGAGGTTGACGAAACGTTGTCAGGGGATGAGGGATGCACAAAGCTGCCGGGTGAGCAGGAAACATCAGGGGCGACACAGGCGACCGTGAGTAGGGCGTCACTTGAGGACGAAGGAGATGTGAGGAATGCCATAAACTCGATGATCCATGACTTGCTGGGTTCCCTGGGAGAAGTCGAGGTTGAGGGCCTTGCAGGTGCTTTGGAGTCTGATCCGCTCACCATGCAAAGGATGGAGGATGTGACTCAAGAAATCGTAATGACACGATTGCAAACAAACCATACCCCCGGCCGGGATTGAACCCGCGGTCATAGAGTCTCAAAACTCCAGCCCGTCGCGTTAGCCACTAGACCAGCTAGCCACTATAAGATTCATCCAACTAGGTATATTTCTACACCATAGGAAGGTTAGCACAGGCACCACTGTGGTGCCTGTGCTAATCTTCCTATGGTGTAGAAATATACCTAGTTGGATGAATCTTATAGTGACTAGCTGGTCTAGTGGCTAACGCGACGGGCTGGAGTTTTGAGACTCTATGACCGCGGGTTCAATCCCGGCCGGGGGTATGGTTTATGGAGGATGTGTCTGGACCCAGCATGGACGACGCCTTGCAGCATGAAACTGTTGAAGTGGAGGTGCATGATGCAGGTTTTCAGGAGGTAGTGAAGAGGAGGACGAGAGTGTCTCGGAAAAGAGTGGCTACTTCATCGGACATAGACGACGTGCTTACACCGGCCCAATGCATGGAGAAGAAGGTTTGGACCAAGGTCGATGAGCGAGGCCTTGGTGGACCCAGGGGTAAAGGACCGGCTGAGGGCCTTGGGAATGTTCGGAGGAAAGAGGATAGAGGCTCTGCAATGCATAAGGGTAAACCCCCAATTACAGTTTCAAGAGCCTCACTATAAATGTTAATGGTTTAAGGAATGAAAGGAAGCATGATTGGTTTCAGAAATTTGTGGTACAGTGTGGAATAGACGTGGTGTTCGTACAAGAACATAATTATAAGCCTGGATGTGTGTTGGTGGTTGAGGGATTTGCTGTCTATGCAGGCCATTCACCACATTTGAAAGGGGGTGCCGCAATTTTGATAAGGGAGACTAGCCCATTTACTGTTCACCATTGGGAAGAGGGAGGGGAGGGGAGGATAGTTCGCATGGATGGGTGGTGGGGAAGGGTAAGAGTATCTTTTGTGTGTGTTTATGGTCCTGCGGAGAGGGATAGAGGGGTTAAAAATGATTTTGTTCGGGATGTACACGTTTATCATTTACGTTCGTTGCCCGCAGTTGCGGTGGTGGGCGGGGACTGGAATTGTGTGATTCGGCGTAGGGATGTGGAACCAAGAGGGACAGGGTTTTGTTCAGGAATGTTGGGCGAACTATTAAAAGGAGTGGGGTTGGTAGATGTAGCAGGGAGTACAACATGGAACGTTGAACACACATTTGTACGACAGGGATATGCAGCTCGACTGGATAGAATCTACATTACTGGTCCAGTGGTGGTAAAATGTGTCAGGGTTATGAGTGTAGGATTTTCAGATCATAGGTGATTTTGGATTGGGAGGGTTTACCACATAGGTATAGGGGTTATTGGAAATTAAATGTACGACTCTTATGTGATGATGAGGAGAGGGTCTTATTTGCGAGGTTCTGGAAGGATTTGTGGGAAGGTGAGAGGGGGAGGGGGAATGATGATGTGTTGAGGTGGTGGGACACGTTTGCAAAGTCGAGGATTAGGGACTTTTATGCTCATATGGGGCGTCGAGAAAGTCAAATGGCTTACAGGCTTATTGGGTATATCGAAGGGCAATTACAGGAATGCTATCAAAGGGATGGGAGTGGAAGATATCCGGTGGAACTTATCGCAAGTTTGAAGGATAGACTCAGGGACTTTCATAATGAGAGGTTTGACACGGTGTGGGTTACGGGTGATTTGGAAGAGGTTTTATAGGGTGAAAAACCGTCGGCATGTGTCCTGCGTGGACAGAAGAGATGGCGTATCGCAACGGAAATGGTTGGGTTTCGTGTGCATGCTGCAATGACGGGATATACAGAGGGACAAGAATTGGTGTCAACTGAGGGGATGGTTGGGTATGTGGATGCTTGGGTTGCTGAATACATGGACAGTGCGGGTATAAGTGAGGAGGCTTTATGTGAGATGGGGGAAAGTGTAGAGTGTGTGCTTACTGAGAGTGACAGGGCATTGATGGGTGGGGCCATCACCATGGAGGAGGTGTGGGAGGGTTTAATGAGCATGAATCGAGGCAAGGCTCCTGGAATTGATGGGTTGCCCATTGATTTTTAGGTGAAACATTGGGATGTTTTGAAGGATTTTTTAGTTACCTTACACAAATAACCCGCACATAAAAGAGAGAAGCTTACGACGACATTTCGGTCCGACTTGGACCATTGACAAAGTTTATGTGCGGGTTATTTGTGTATTGTTCCAGTCACGGTATTGTGCCTTTTTTGTTATTTAGTTACCTTATTTAATAATATGAAGACCCGGGGGGAATTAGGGGCGTCTCTGGTGACAGCGATAGTAGTATTAATACCAAAAGGTGTTAGTCAGACAACAATTAACGATTATCGTATGATATCCCTCATGTGTGGGGATTATAAATTATTTGCAAAAATTTTAGGTAATCGCTTAAAAAGGGTAATTAATACAGTAATTGTTAAAGGCCAATTTGGGGTGCTGGGGTGTTCAATGTATGAAGGACATGGGGTTATAAGACGTTTTATAGGAAGTAGGCAGGGGGGAAGTGTTAACGATTGATTGGGAGGCGGCTTATGATAGTTTGGAGCATCAGGCATTGTGGCGCTTTATGAGATGGCAGGGATTTGGAGAGGAAATTGTGCAATGGGCGCGGTTGTTATATAGGGATGCTGGTATGTGTGTGCGAGTCAATGGGAGGTTGGGAAAGCGTGTAAGGTTGGGTCGGGGTTTGAGACAGGGGTGTCCTCTGTCTCAAATCCTGTTTGCTTGTTTGCAGAACCCTTTTTATAGGGTGGTGGAAAGATGCGTCCATGTGGGCAGGTGGGAGAATGGAAACGGTGGCCAACCAGGTATCACTGGATATGTCGATGACACAACGGTTCTAGTGAGAGGGACGGAAAGTTTAAGAGGATTGGAGAGAATCGTAGATGTGTTCGGGGCAGGGACAGGTATGAAGGTGAATGTGGATAAGTCTAAACTACTAGTTTTGGGTGGGTGGGGAGATGGGAACGAGATGTGTGTAGGGGAAAGGTGGAGAGAGGTGGATAGACTTAAGATTTGTGGGATTGTGTATATTCAAATTCAAATTCAAAAAAATTATTCTCTATAAGGATTACAATGCTGAGTTTACAGAATTTGGTTATTGCATGGTTTACATGTAGTAAAATAATAATTACAGAGTGTACCACTAGAACACCTAGCATGGCTAGGCATTTCGGGCAGACTTAAATTAAATCTTAAGTTTAAAATATTACAAAATTATGAGGTAAGTTGGTATTATGGCTAAGTGACTAAATACTAGTTTGTGAGTTTAGCAATGTGAATGCTTTTGTTTTGGCACTATACATAGTTTCAGTATTGGAGTATCACAGGCCAACTTATGACTAGTTAAGATTCATTATTTTGAGATTGAGATTGATATTTCTGTTTATGGTCAAATGGGTGAGTGAGTGTAAGTGTTAACCACCAGGTGGTATTCGTGTAATTAGTTGACAGGGTGTATCAGGGAGATAAGATGTTTTCTGATGGTAGTTTTGAAGGTGATGAATGTGTCTGCAGTTTTAGAATTTTCAGGTAGGGTGTTCCAGATTTTAGGGCCTTTGACATACATTGAATTTTTGTAAAGGTTTAGTCGGACACGGGGAATGTCATAGAGATGTTTGTGTCTGGTGTTGTGCCTGTGGGATCTGTCACAACTATCAAGAAAGCGTTTTAGGTCAAGGTTAATATTGGAATTTAAGGTCCTGTAGATGTAGATTGCACAGTAGTAAGTGTGGATGTACTGAACAGGGAGTAAGTTTAGATCTATGAAGAGTGGGGGGGGGGGTGTTGCCAGGGATGGGATTTAGTGATTATTCTTACTGCGGCTTTTTGTTGGGTTATTATTGGCTTTAGGTGTGTTGCTGCAGTTGAACCCCAAGCACAGATAGCATAGGTGAGGTATGGATATATAAGTGAATGGTATAGTGTGAGAAGGGCAGTTTGCGGCACGTAGTATCATATCTTGGAGAGGATCCCAACCGTTTTGGATACTTTTTTGGTTATGTGTTGGATATGGGTGCTGAAGTTCAGGTTGTTGTCGAGGTATAGGCCTAGGAATTTGCCCTCATTATGCCTGGCAATTAGAGTGTTGTCGATCTTAATGTTAATTTGCGCATCTCCTGCTCTGCTACCAAACATAATGTAGTAAGTTTTGTCAGTGTTAAGCGTAAGTTTATTGGCTGTCATCCAAGTCGATATTTTGATCAGCTCCTCATTAACAATGGTGATGAGGGTGGCAAGATTAGGGTGAGAGATGACATAAGTCGTGTCGTCAGCAAAGAGAATGGGGTTCAGGTGTTGAGATACGTATATGAGGAAGAGCAGGGGACCAAGGACACTTCCCTGCGGAACTCCAGTATCAAGTGGCTGTGTTGTTGATGCTGTGTCTTTAATGGTGACATACTGATACCTATTAGTAAGGTAAGATTTGAAATATGTAAGCGCATGGCCTCTTATACCATAATGGTCAAGTTTGTGGAGTAGGATGCCGTGGTTTACTGTGTCAAAAGCTTTTCTTAGGTCAATAAAAATTCCTAGTGGATATTCCTTATTTTCCAATGCTGTGTAAAGCAGATCTAGCATTTTTATGATTGCATCGTTAGTGCTTTTATTTTTCCTGAATCCAAATTGGCAGGGGTTGAGTATGTTTTGTGCCATTATAAATGAATATAGTCTCCTGTGCACGAGTTTCTCAAAGATTTTGGATAGCAGTGGTAAGTTTGATATTGGCCTATAGTTGTTTAAATCTGTAGGGTCACCACCTTTATGTATTGTTGTAACCCTTGCCATCTTGAGTAGTTTTGGGAAGGTGCTAGTTTCTAGTGACTTGTTAAAAAGTAATGAGATAGCATGATAGAGGACATTGGCCGCTCTCTTGTACAATAATGGTGGGACATGAGACAGATTCCCTGAGTTATTTTTAAGTGACTTTATAATCTCGGTGACTTCCATGGGCTCAGTTGGAGCAAGATAGAAGGAATTTGGGAAATTCCCATCTAGGTAGTTCCCGGCATGGGCATTGGTGCATGGGATTTTATTGGCGAGATTAGAACCTATGGTTGAGAAGAAGTCATTTATCTTGTTAGCTGTGTCAGTGGGATGCAGTGGTGTTTCTTTAGGTTTAGTTAGGGCAATATTCTTGTTTTTTTTCAGTTTGTGGGTCCCTAGAATCTGAGAGACTGTTTTCCATGTCTTTTTTATATCTCCTCTTGTGTCAGTGAATCTACTGGAGTAGTATAGTTGTTTGGCTTTCTTTATTACTTTGGTGAGGACTGATGAATAGTGTTTAAGAATATCTTTGTGTATTAAGCCCTGTCTATATTGCTTTTCATATTGGTGTTTCTTGTCAATGGGTTTCAGAATGGTGCTGGTTAGCCATGGGCAACCAAGCCGTTTGTTTGTGATCTGTTTCGTTTTTATAGGACAATGTTTGTTGTATAGTCTAAGTAAGTTGTTAAGAAAAATGTCTGTCCAGTCATCAATACCATTGGCCTTGGAGAATTCTGTAGGCCAGTCAACAGTCTCTAGGTCAGCTGTGAACTTCCTTATTGAGGCCTCATCATGGAGTCTAAATGAAACTTTGTTGTATTCAAGTGGTGGTTTACTAATGTTTGTCAAGAGGAAGGTAGGGTAGTGGTCTGTAGTGCTATCTGTGATAATCCCTGATTTAAGGGGGGCTAGTATATTGGTCCATATGTGGTCTATTATGGTTGCACTTGTTTCAGTGAGCCTGGTTGGTTTAGTTATTGTTGGTATGAGAAGTGTGTTGTTCATATTGTTGATGAAATCAGTTACAGGCTGATCATCTAGTAGGCCAAGGTTGATGTTGAAGTCTCCAGCTAAGAGAAGGTGCTGCTTATTCATTTGTGTGTTTTTTATTAGTGCCTTTAGTTTCTCACTGAAATTTGGGATGTTTGTGTGGGGTATCCGGTAAATGGCACCGATTGTAATAGGCGTCTTAAGGTTTTTTACAGTAAAATTAGCAAAAATGTATTCTCCATATTCATCACTAAAGCAAGCGGTGCTAATACAAGATAATTGGTTAGAGTAATAGATTGCAATACCACCCCCAACTTGGTATGGTCTGCAATTGTGGATTGCTGTGTATCCTGGTAGAGGGTAGATATCTATTGTGTCCTGCTTAAGCCAGGTCTCAGTAAGAATAATGCAGGAGAAGGGTGTCTTTAGTGATTCAAGGAGTGCCAGGAGGTCATCATAGTGTTTGCTTAAGAACCTAATGTTGTAGTTAAGTACTGATAGACTTTTAGCATTGTTTAGGATAGCGCTGGCTTGTGATGCTGTGTAGCAAAGGCAGTTACTTTCCAATAGGTTTTGATTGTGTGTCAGATTATGGAGGTTTAGATCAGGGTCAACGTGATCAATCATCTTCTAGGTTTAAATTATGGTTATTTATATCCTGAGTTGTGGGTTGAGTTTTAGTACTGATATCTGTAGTGGTGGGAAGTTTGGACAAGTGTATAGCTATAGCATTTTGGTCATGACCAGATGTGAGCGGCAGCGGCAGCGGCAACAGGAACCTTGTCCTCTATTTTTACTTCTACCTGAGGTTCCCAGCAGCCCAGTGATGACCTAATCAAGACCCGCATAACACTAACATGTGTGGATACCCAGAATGATATAAAGCAACTGCAGAAATCACCCAAAAGTTCACAAATTACCAACTAATAGGACTCGTATTACCACCTACCCCGCTGCCACTGAAGTGATACTCCACAACATTCACCCATCACCCATCGCCTACTATTCACAGCCAATGGACAAGGGTCAGAACAATAAAAGAAGATCCAGTAACCAGCTAAGGACTCCTAACATCAAAGGTGAGAGGAGTAATAACACGAGGAAAACTTGTGGTACTGCCAGCCAGGACACAACCCTCATCACCCACCGGCACCACCACAACACACTACAGACAACAACAAACATGGCCACCGCTACAGTCCGAGATAACTCCTTCCCAGTATTTGATGTCAAGAAGATCACCGACCCAGAAATAGCTAAACTCCTTATGATTCAGAACCAAACGATCACCAAACTAACTCAAGAAATGCAGGAACTAAAGGCTAGCAATGCAGATTACCTCAACAAGATCACTGCTCTAGAACATAAACTAGACACTCTAGAACAACAAAGCAACACCCACACCCAGTCCCTAGACACCATCAACACTCTAAAAGACCAAATCACCCTACTTACTACCAATATTACAGAGGAAAGATCAAGAGTGGACCAACAACTTGCCAATGTCATAACCAACGTCCAGGACCATAATGACCAACAGCAGCTATCTGACGCTGTTGTAGTTAACAGTAAACATCTTCCAGCCACAGTCACCCAAGAGACCTGCATGGAGACCACCCTACAGCTTATCAAGGACCACCTTCGCCTTAACATACGTAGTAACGACCTAAAGGATTGCAAACTGATGGGCTACCAAGCAGGTAAAAAAACAGTGCTGTTAAAATTCCAAACTAGCCTACAAAGAAACAACCTACTAAAAACATCTATTTCTATGAAAACTGATGTTTACATCAATGAGTGCCTTACCAAAACAAGACAAAACCTTCTTTATCGGCTAAGAAAATTACACTATGCCCAAAAAATCCACCAGTGCTTTGTGAGGGATGGAAAAATCGCAGTTAGGAAACAGCCCACTGGGAAGAGATACTTCATCTCTACAGAACATGACCTTAAAACATTCCTAAGTGAGGCTGGACTAACAGAATCAGAGTAAAATGCAGATAATACCCATAGTCCACTGTTAGTGTTATATTGTCATAAATTCGTGCCCCCCTAAAATTCTAATACCCCAACTACTTTTGATTGTCATTGTTGTATTCAACTACCATCCTACCTCATAGTCTTAATTGTGTTTGATATCTACAGAATCTATCTCCTTTTTTACAACTTACCACATCACTGTTCTATCTTATTTTATTATAAACTAACCATAACTTGTCTTCAATAATTCTACCTCACTTTAAAAAATACTCAATTGCCCAATTTTATTCTAAATCCCTATTATTGCCCAATTTTACTTTAAACTATATTGATCAAACTTATTGTAAACTTCTTTTATTGACCATTTTTATTCCATACTTTTTTAAACTAGTATTTGCAACTACAACTTTTATATTATCCTGTCTACCATCTTATTAGCATATTATAACCAAGTCATTGCCATTTTTATTTTTATCATTTTTTTTATTATTCTTTTGCTACCTTAATTTGTGTATTTTATCCTGTCAATTTAAATCTAATTATACTCTAATTCTTGTAAACAACTTATATAAGACCTTAGTGCAATTACAATTGAGAGTCTTGTTCCTTTATTATATTATTAGATTAATCACAGTTGTGGAAAATTTTTAATTTTCCGAAACTATAGCGCCTAATAGGTGTTTTATGTGCCGATATGAGTCAAAAATGTATTTGAAAATAGGGTAGAACCAAGAGTTCCCTTGGCGCATGCGCGGATGTGCGGGGGAGAGGGGCGGGTTTGTTTTGAAGGTGGAGAGGAAGCGGGGAAAAAGCATGGAACCACGAAATTGGCATTCACGGCGGCCTAAGGATTAATATAGGCCTCATTTCGTAATAGGAAGTGTCGTAACTGTTCCTGGTGGAGAGTGAGGGAACGTGATTTACGGGACCACGGTAATAGAGTGGTAATTGAGTGAATAAGGGTAGGACCGTGGGTGACTGACGCGTCGCCCTGGACTGTGTCCCGAGGAAAATTACCCTTGGTTTAATCATCACTCATCGGTCTCAGATCTTAATGGAGTGATCTCTAATGTGTATAATAATTATGAGCCATTAAATCGTCTTGTGAATTGTAATGTAATTAATGATAATAACGCTAAGTTAAGAGAATGCGTGAAGTGAAATAAGTCGTCTTGCTCCGAGTGAACACGTTAGACCTCGTTGCTCCCGAGACGAGGAAAGCGAAGCTCCTTGAGTCACGACGTTTAAAGCGGGACAAACCAGCGGATACCTCGTCTTGCTGGAATGAGAACCGTGTCGGTGTAGCAGGACATCGAAAATGAGATGGTGAATGGAAGAAATAAGGAGTATCAATCACCCACAGTTAAGTAACCCTTCTAATTATAACAAACTTAGGCTGGCCAGTTGTGTTATGTTGTGATTAGATAGGTTATGAGTGATCCAGCTACATCAAGGGACCACCAGAGAACATCTGGTAAGTGGTGGGATTATGTACAAATGTTTTCCTTGATGGATGTATCCAGGTGTATCCTACCCCCCTTCCCTTCATTCAGCTAAATTAATATAATCTATACAGTCCACAATTAATTAGTAGCACCGTACTTGTGGGTGCTATCCAATCCATACTGGTCTCGGATAGATATGGATAAGATTGTGAGGTCGAGGGGACCACTTGGCGCGACCAGGGGTGGTTAAGTTTTCTCACATGTCTACACGGGGTGACTACGGTAAACAATATGATTGTCTCCCAATGAGATTACTGGTATGTATATAATGTTGAGGTACATACAGGTAAGCACCCTAGAAAATTTTCCATATCTGCCCGTTGGTCCTTCGTGAACCGGATGCAATCAGTGAAAAAATTAATTGAATTAATTACTTAATAATTAAGTGACTGATTGAAGGAAGTGGGTGTAGGGTGCACGAGTTTAATCGATCGTGTGATGGATGATAATTAGCCCAATAAATTGCTAGCACATGGGTGGCTAGGATTTATACAAGAGTAAAGTGCAAGAATTACTCTTATAAGGCATCTACTTAAGTAGTATAATGGGTGATTATTAATTCCCTAACCATGGCTGGGTCTGAGGAAGTTAGTGCGACTGGCAAGTCCATGGATGCCAAAGCAAAGAAAGCGTCACTACAAGCTCGGAAGGGTCATGTTACTAAATCATACAAGAAGTGTATGGAGTTAATGAAACAAGAAACGGTAAACCCTGATGAATTAAAGCTACACCTAGATGCCTTAGGAAATAGACATGAGTCATATAGATTGTGGTTTAAAGACTATGAAAAAGAGCTGCTAGAGAATTGTGCAGATGATGCTGAAAGGGAGCGACTGCTGGATCAACATTATGAAGTGGAGGACAACATTGTGTCCTGCAAAACTAAGGCTTTGGAGAAGGTAAAGGGTGTAAACAATGTTGTTGGTCAACCTAGTAAGGAAAGTCAGAGGCGTCTGCCAAAACTCCCAGAATTATGTATGCCTGTGTTTAATCCGGGAGAACACTGGGAGGAGTTTTGGTCTATCTTTAAAGCAGTCGTACATGATAGGAGTGATCTTGCAAGTGTTACCAAATTATGCTATTTAAAGGGACAAGTAAGGGGAGATGCGCATGTTCTCATACAAGCATTCCCAAATGTAGATGACTCCTATAGTGAGGCAGTTGACTTGTTGGAGGTCACTTATGGTAACTTGGAGCAAAGTAGGCTGGACCTAGTAGCTAATTTGGCTAATTTGAAGACTCCAGATCACAACCGCAACAGCTTACAGCAGTTTAGGGTCAAGCTAGAAAGCACTCTTAAGACCTTGAGTAATAAATATGATCTGGAGGGAGCAGAGTGGTTGTTGAGTGCCTTGATTCAGAATAAATTGAACCACAAGACCATAGAGTGGTTATCTAACAGATATCACAAGGGTTACTTCAGGTTGGAAGAAATAAGAGTGGGACTGCAAGAGCTAATTGTCCAACTGCAGACCAGCCAACCCATTACCTCTAGGAATACCACGTCTACAGACCCCAGTGCACCTGCCAAGTTCCACAAAGGGAAACCTTATCCTAATATCAATAATCCTAAGCCACCTACTACACGGGGTTACGTAGGCACGTATCAAGTGACAGGTGCCAGTTATAGTGGTTCTCCACCTCCAAGCAAGAGGAGGAAGTACCACAATAAGGGTAGCCCAGTTGATAAGAGGTCAGGCAAAGAAAGGAGAGATTGTATCTTCTGCAACGGTACTCATTTCTCTAAGAACTGTAATGCCTATAATTCATGGGATGTTAAAGTGGAAAGATTGGAAGAGCTTGCTAGATGTATCAGGTGTCTAGGAAATCATAATGTAAGGGATTGCCGTGCTAACTTGCACTATTGTTATCAGTGTAACAAGGGAAGACACCACATAGCTATGTGTAAGGGCAGACCTAATCGTAATGATGGTAACAATAGTACTGATAGTGATAATAACCCGGACACAACAGTAGCCCACGTAAAGATTGCAGCTAACGTCGGTAATGATGGCCTAGCTGAGGTAGCTTTGCCTGTGTTGGATGTGGTGATTAATGATAAACGGCGTAAATCCAAAACTGTAACAGCATTACTGGATCAGGGATCACAACGTACCTTCATAAAACTTAACTGCCTTAATGGGATGAAGGTACAAATGGGAGATCCTGCTATACTCAAGCTATCTGGCTTTCTCTCGAATAAGAAGGCCCAGTCATACGACACTGTTTATGTAACTGTCCGGCTGGGCAATGAGAGAAAACGTATTAATGCCGTAATTGTGGATAGGCTCCCAGAGAAAATATCTACAATAGGGCTTGGTAACGCTACTGAAAGGCTTTCGAGTAAGGTAGATTTGGCATCTTCTGGTATAAATAATGATTCAGTGGGGCCAATAGATATTTTGATAGGTAGTGACCATTATGCCACCTTTGTAAAGGGTATGACAAAGAAATGCGGAGTCACCCTTCTAAGGACCGCAGGAGGTCACGTGATGTACGGCAGGCTTCCTCGTACCGATAATGAATGACTGGAGGAATCCATAAATACAGTTACGGTGTGTCTTACTCATGAAGTATCACCCCAGTATAAATATACTTCAATAGAGGATGAAGTTGAACCTGTGTATAAATTATGGGAATTGGACAGCATAGGGATCAATGTAAATGAAGAAAGTCCAGATGATTCCTTTACTCAAGAACAATACCAGAAGGATGTTAAATTTGAATCTGGACAATACTGGGTGAGACTTCCGTGGAAGCTGAACCATCCAGACCTACCAACTAATTACCGGATGGCGTATGGACAATTAAAGGCTCAGCTCCACGAATTGAGCAAGACACCAGAACTGTTGACTGCTTACGATGATATAATTAATGAGCAGTTAAATAATAAATTCATAGAGGAGGTACCTCCCGAGCAAACCCAGATTTATGGTCACTATTTGATACACCACGGAGTGAAGAAGGATTCTAAGACCACTCCTCTGAGGATTGTGTTTAATTGTAGTGCCAGGAGTAATAAAAGTGTACCTAGTTTGAATGACTGTTTGATGACAGGTCCGTCGTTGACGGAAAAACTGGGAGACATACTATTAAACTTCAGGGTTAAGAATTATGCCTTTACGGCAGACATAAGTAAAGCTTTCCTGAGAGTGGGTCTGCAGGAGGCTGACCGGGATTGCACTAGGTTCTTATGGCCCGAGAATCCTAGTGACCCACTTAGTCCCCTGAAGACTTTTCGCTTCAGGAGTGTATTGTTTGGTGCTACCTCCAGTCCGTTCCTACTCCAGGCAACGATAAATGCACACCTTAAGCGTACGGGTGGTCCACTGAGTGGAGTAATGGGTAAACAATTTTATGTGGACAATTTCCTGGGGGTGACGTCTACTGAAGAGGAACTAATGAGCATATACGCAGGGGCTAATGAAGTAATGCAAGGTGCAAATATGCCCCTGAGGGAATGGAACAGTAATTCGTCCAGTTTAAGAGTTCAAATAAATAAAGACAACCCTGGAGTTGAAGTGTCCAAATATAGTAATGTGCTGGGACTGACTTGGGACACAGAGGGAGACTTGTTATCGTTAAAGTCTAATGACTACAGCATGCCCAATAAATTAACCAAGAGAGTCTTGCTTGCAGAAGTTTCAAAATGCTTCGATCCACTAGGCTTAGTGTCCCCACTTACCATAAGAGGAAAATTGTTGATACAAGAAGCATGGAAGCTTAAGTGTGCTTGGGATGAAACCCTACCTGAGGAATTTGTTGAAAGGTGGGAAGAACTAATAGGGAAATATGTAAAATTACCAATGTTGAAGTTCCCCCGTAATGTGGCCAGTCAAGATGGAGAAAATGTACTCCACATTTTTTGCGATGCTTCGAAATTAGCATATGGAGCAGTCGCTTACCTTCAATGTAATAGTGCCATTTCTCTTGTTATGTCTAAGGCTAAGGTGGCTCCAATCAAATCACGCACCTTACCTCAGTTGGAATTAACGGCCATTTATGTAGGTGTCAAATTAGCCAATTATATAAGAAATAAATTGCGAGAGATAAATATCAGCGACACCGTAATTTGGTCTGATAACGAGGTATCCTTACAATGGATTCGTAATGGTAACAGTAAGATTGTGTATGTACAAAACAGAGTCGCTGAAATCAATTAAATGCAGGAGAAATATAACAGTTTGGGTCAGCATATGTTAACCTTTAATCACATTCCTGGTGACGAGAACCCAGCTGACTTCTTGTCTCGGGGCTTGACTTATGAAAAATTTGTGAGGGCTTTATCGTGGTTTAAAGGGCCAAGTTGGCTGGTGGACAAAATTAACTGGCCGGTGCAAAAGGCACATATTGCTCCTGTCGAAATTACGGTGAGCACCGCTCCGGTCAGTAGTCCCTCCTTAGCCATTGATATGAACAGGTATTCTTCCTTACCTAAGCTGATTAGTGTGACCAGGTTAGTGTTTAAATTTATAAGTAAGATGAATATCTCACATAATTTTCCCCATCCCCTGAAATACTGGCTACAGAGGGTACAAGAAGAAACCTACAGGGATGAGATTAAATTCATGATGGACGGAAAAATTGTGAAAGGCTCAATAGTAGAAAAGCTGGGGCTGTATTTAGAGGATGATGTAATTAGGTGCAGAGGCAGGTTACAAAATGCTGAATTGGGGGAATATGCTAAGCACCCTATCTTGCTGCCCAAAACTCATCACCTGACAACCTCGATTATCTTTAATGCCCATAATAACGTGATGCACGGTGGGGTACAGGATACCTTAAACTGTATTCGGGAAACCTTCTGGATTCCACAAGGACGGCAAAGTGTAAAAGGGGTTATCAAGTCGTGTGTAATATGTCGCCGGGTGGATGCCAGAACCTACATGTACCCAGGTCCTCCACCATTGCCCAAGGAACGCGTGCAGTTGGTAAAACCATTTGATGTGACCGGAGTGGACTATAGTGGGCCAATCATTTTGACAGGTACTTCAGATGGTGTCCCCTTGAAGGTGTATGTATGTCTATTTACTTGTACAGCTACTAGGGCTGTTCATCTAGAAGTGGCTCAGGACTTGTCTGCAGAACAGTTCATACAGCTGTTCCGGAAATTTGCAGCTAGACGATTCTGTCCAAGATTGATGATCTCAGATAATGCCACCAATTTTGTAGCGGGTGCTCAACACTTGATGAAATTAAATAAGAGTGATGATGTACAGTCTTTGTTGACCCAGCGAGGGTGTGTCTGGAAATTTATTACTCCCAGAGCCCCTTGGCAGGGAGGACTGTACGAAAGAATGATAGGTACAGTGAAAAGATGTCTTCGTAAGGTGCTACACAGGAAGAGAATTGATTTGGAGGAGTTCCGGGCAGTGTTGGTGGAGGCAGAGAATCGAGTGAACAATCGCCCTCTGTCATACATGAGCGACACTCCTGACGCGGAGATACTGACTCCCTCTCACCTAATATGTGGACAAAGGTTAGAAGCTGCACCTATCTATAGAGATAATCCCGAGGGAAGTGATGAGGATTACAATAACGTGACTGTGTTGAGTGACAAGTTCAAGATGTTAAATAAGGTAATTATTCATTGGTCTGATGTGTGGCGTAAAGAATATCTTCTTACACTACGTGAACACTTTTATGGTGCGCCAGAGGCAGTAAACCGACAGAACATTCAACCAGGTGACATTGTGTTAATTGATACTGAACAACATCGAACATTGTGGCCTCTGGGCAAGGTAGTTACATTATACCCAGATGCACAAGGTGTTGTCAGAAACGTCAAAGTGTTGTGTCGTGGTCAGGAAAGTTTGCGTACCATTAATAAATTAATTCCCTTAGAATTAAATGGTGTTCAATCCAGTACAGATGGAAACCTAAGGGAAAGTGACACGAGTGATATTGAAGACACTGACCGGGTAATGCAAGAAGAAACTGTAGTAAGACCCACTAGGAAAACAGCAGCGCAATCTAGAGAGGGCTGGAATCGTCTCCTGGAGGAAGACGCAATTTAAGTCGTCTAACAACGACTTCCGCCCGGCCGCAGTGTGGAAAATTTTTAATTTTCCGAAACTATAGCGCCTAATAGGTGTTTTATGTGCCGATATGAGTCAAAAATGTATTTGAAAATAGGGTAGAACCAAGAGTTCCCTTGGCGCATGCGCGGATGTGCGGGGGAGAGGGGCGGGTTTGTTTTGAAGGTGGAGAGGAAGCGGGGAAAAAGCATGGAACCACGAAATTGGCATTCACGGCGGCCTAAGGATTAATATAGGCCTCATTTCGTAATAGGAAGTGTCGTAACTGTTCCTGGTGGAGAGTGAGGGAACGTGATTTACGGGACCACGGTAATAGAGTGGTAATTGAGTGAATAAGGGTAGGACCGTGGGTGACTGACGCGTCGTCCTGGACTGTGTCCCGAGGAAAATTACCCTTGGTTTAATCATCACTCATCGGTCTCAGATCTTAATGGAGTGATCTCTAATGTGTATAATAATTATGAGCCATTAAATCGTCTTGTGAATTGTAATGTAATTAATGATAATAACGCTAAGTTAAGAGAATGCGTGAAGTGAAATAAGTCGTCTTGCTCCGAGTGAACACGTTAGACCTCGTTGCTCCCGAGACGAGGAAAGCGAAGCTCCTTGAGTCACGACGTTTAAAGCGGGACAAACCAGCAGATACCTCGTCTTGCTGGAATGAGAACCGTGTCGGTGTAGCAGGACATCGAAACTGAGATGGTGAATGGAAGAAATAAGGAGTATCAATCACCCACAGTTAAGTAACCCTTCTAATTATAACAAACTTAGGCTGGCCAGTTGTGTTATGTTGTGATTAGATAGGTTATGAGTGATCCAGCTACATCAAGGGACCACCAGAGAACATCTGGTAAGTGGTAGGATTATGTACAAATGTTTTCCTTGATGGATGTATCCAGGTGTATCCTACCCCCCTTCCCTTCATTCAGCTAAATTAATATAATCTATACAGTCCACAATTAATTAGTAGCACCGTACTTGTGGGTGCTATCCAATCCATACTGGTCTCGGATAGATATGGATAAGATTGTGAGGTCGAGGGGACCACTTGGCGCGACCAGGGGTGGTTAAGTTTTCTCACATGTCTACACGGGGTGACTACGGTAAACAATATGATTGTCTCCCAATGAGATTACTGGTATGTATATAATGTTGAGGTACATACAGGTAAGCACCCTAGAAAATTTTCCATAACAGTATTACTCTAGCTCTTTCTAGCTCAATACATAGTCAGTACCAAATTCACTATATTAGACCATAGTGCAATTACTAGTGAGAGACGGGTGCTATTTTTAATTTGTATTTTTATATTATTAGATTAAATTCAGTTGTACCATAGCTCATTCTAACTCAATACATAGTCAATACCAAATTCACTATATTAGACCATAGTGCAATTACTAGTGAGAGACTAGTGCTATTTTTAATTTGTATTTTTATATTATTAGATTAAACCTATTGTACTATAGATCATTCTAGCTCAAAACATAGACTCCACAAAAGTCATTATTAGACCTTAGTGCAATTACAAGTGAGAGTCTTGTTCTATTTTTAATTTGTATTTTTATATTACTAGTTTATACCTAGTTGTACTTTAGTTCATTCCAGCACAACACATAGACAACATCAACTTCATTATGTGTAGTAGTGACTATACTCTACATGATCAAAATACTCTAGCTATATACTTGTCCAAACTTCCTACCACTACAGATATCAGTACTAGAACTCAACACACAACTCAGGATATAAATAACCATAATTTAAACCTAGAAGATGATTGATCACGTTGACCCTGATCTAAACCTCCATAATCTGACACCCAATCAAAACCTATTGGAAAGTAACTGCCTTTATTACACAGCATCACAAGCCAGCACTATCCTAAACAATGCTAAAGGTCTATCAGTACTTAACTACAACATCAGGTCCTTAAGCAAACACTATGATGACCTCCTAGCAGTCCTTGAATCACTAAAGACACCCTTCTCCTGCATTATTCTTACTGAGACCTGGCTTAAGCAGGACACCATTAGGACTACCATTAGAAAACATCTTATCTCCCTGATAAACCCCATCAACTAACTACACGAATACCACCTGGTGGTTCACACTTACACTCACTCACACATTTGACCATAAACAGAAATATTAATCTCAATCTTAAAATAATGAATCCTATGATACACCAATACTGAAACTATGTACTGTGCTAAAACAAAAGCATTCACATTGCTAAACTCACAAACTAGTATTTAGTCACTTAGCCATAATACCAACTTACCTCATAATTTGTAATATTTTACATTTAAGAATAAAACTAAGTCTGCCCGAAATGCCTAGCCATGCTAAGCGTTCTAGTGGTACACTCTGTAATCACAATTTTACTACATGTAAACCACACAATAACCAAATTCCTGTAAACTCAGCATTGTAATCCTTATAGAGAATAAATTTTGAATTTGAATAGTCACTAATACACATAATGGAGTTGGTGTTGTCTATGTATTGTGCTGGAATGAGCTAAAGTACAACTAGGTATAAACTAATAATATAAAAATACAATTTAAAAATAGCACAAGACTCTCACTTGTAATTGCACTAAGGTCTAATGTAATGACTTTGGTATAGTCTGTGTATTGAGCTAGAATGAGCTATAGTACAACTAGGTCTAATCTAATAATATAAAAATACAAATTAAAAATAGCACCAGACTCTCACTAGTAATTACACTATGGTCTAATATAATGAATTTGGTATTGACTATGTATTGAGCTAGAATGAGCTATAGTACAACTGAGTTTAATCTAATGATATAAAAAAGGCACAAGATTCTCAATTGTAATTGCTCCAGGTAAACTCCAGGCACTAAGGTGTTATATAAGTTGTTTACAAGAATTAGAGTATAACTAGATTTAAATTGACAAGATAAAATATGCAAGTTAAGGTAGCAAAATAATAAAAAAAAGTAGAAAAAAAATATATGTGAGGTAGTTGGTACTAGTTAGCAAAAGATAGTTAAGGGCCTTGAACAATAATATAATTGAAATATACACTAATTGCACACACAATATAGTCACTAAGATATGAAAACAATCTTAGAATAGGACTTATAATATAAACTTATAATATAAAAATACAAATTGAAATGGTACTTGCAGTTGCACTAGGGCCTGGTATAGGTTGTTGACAAGATCAAGAGCATAACTAGATTTAAATTGACAAAATAAAATTCACAAATTAAAGTACCAAAAGAATAATAAGTAAAAAATAACAATGACAATGTCTTGGTTATAATATGATAGTAAGATGGTAGACAGGTACACAGGTACAAAGGTACAGAGGCACACAAGTGCACAGGTACACAGGTACAAAGGATAATATAAAGGTTGGAGTTGAATATACAAACTTGGAAATTTGGCAACAAAATGTTATGGGAAGTATAAAATAATGATTAATGTACAAAAGTAAAATTGACTGGTAGTAAATATGGTGTTTAATAAAATTTTAGTAAGTAATAATGATTACAAAACAAGTGAAAAGTAATGTTTATTTCTTTCAAAATTTTACTGGTAGTTATACTTGAGGTTATTTGGCAGTACAAGGTAATTAAGAGTACTCTAAGATAGTAAATGTGGTATTAAAACTGGTTAAGGTAATTAGACAAGTAATGGTTATTAAATGATGTCAAAAATGTTAAGAGTAAATTGTATTGATAGCAAAAATGGTAATTATTAATTTTAGTAAGTAATATTGTTGGTGCTAGGGAGGATAGAAGTAAGACAGGGAAACATGCACCAACAGGGAATACAGTCACAGAAACCCAAGGCAAGCGGAAACCAAGCCTGTGCACATACTATGCACTTGGTATCTGCTGGCATGGGAAATCTGGAAAAACAGATGGGACGTGCAACTATGACCACCCTAGAAAATGTCATGCCCATATGACAACAGGAAAATGCAAACTCCCTTCCTGTAAGCTTTTTCACCCTGAAATGTGTACCTCTTCAGTACAGGAAAGACTGTGCTATAACTTAAATTGCCAGGCATACCATCTAAAGGGGACAAAAAGATACAAAACATCCAGGCCATGGGAAAACCTGGGTAGCCACAGCCACTCAAGAGGGAGAGGTTTTTTAGTGCCAGGAAGGAAAAAAAACTGGCAGGAAATGGCAGAAATCGTACACCAAATCCAGTCATTCCTGGAGTGGAACCACAGTCGATGGCCTCCACTCCAAACCAACAGATACAGATACTAATGCCGGAAAAAAAATCCCCCCCCAGTACCAACAATACCACCAGTCCGATAACATTCTTCTTTGCAAATATACAGGGTCTAAAGCCAGCAACAAACAACAAAATACCTTTCATCCGTGGACTGCTTGCAGAGGCAAAGGCAATGTTCGCGGCTTTCACTGAGACCCACATAAAGGATCACTTGGACAATGAAATATGGATCCCAGGTTACAACCTATACAGATGTGACAGAGTGAACAGACAAAAGGGGGGGGTTGGCCTGTACATTGCAGAGTCACTTGTTTGCACAGAACTGCTTAATGCCTCAAATGACGTAGTGGAAGTTTTAGCAGTAAAGGTCGAGAACCAAAACCTAGTCATTGTGGTAGTCTACAAGCCTCCGGATGCAACATCCCAGCAATTCCAGGAACAGCTGTTAAAAATTGACCACTGTCTGGAAAATCTTCCAGCTCCTGCACCCAACATCTTGCTCCTGGGGGATTTCAACTTAAGGCACCTAAAATGGAGGAATATAGCAAATAATATTGTTGCAGTAATAACACCAGGAGGCAGCTCTGATGAAAACTCACACTCACACGAGCTTTTAAATCTCTGCACAAAATTCAATTTAAACCAGCAAATAATAGAGCCTACTAGACTGGAGAATACACTAGACCTCATATTCACTAACAATGATGATCTGATAAGAAATGTCACCATATCAAAAACAATATACTCAGATCACAACATAATTGAGGTTCAGACATGTATGCGAGGAGCCCCAGACCGACAAAATGAGACTAGTCACGAGGGAGCATTCACCAAATTCAACTTCAATAACAAAAACATAAAGTGGGACCAAGTAAACCAAGTCCTAACCGATATAAGCTGGGAAGATATACTAAGCAACACAGACCCAAACTTATGCCTAGAACAGATTAACTCGGTGGCACTCGATGTATGCACAAGGCTTATTCCTCTAAGAAAAAGGAGGAGTAGATGTAAAATAGAAAGAGACAGGCGCTCCCTTTACAGGCGACGGAAAAGAATAACAGAGCGGCTAAAAGAGGTCAATATATCTGAAATGCGCAGGGAGACACTGGTCAGAGAAATAGCAAGCATCGAACTTAAGCTAAAAGAATCCTTTAGGAGTCAGGAATCGCGGGAAGAACTAAAAGCTATAAATGAAATCGAAAGAAACCCAAAGTATTTCTTCTCCTATGCCAAATCAAAATCGAGAACAACGCCCAGTATTGGGCCCCTACTTAAATAAGATGGGTCCTACACAGATGACAGCAAGGAAATGAGTGAGCTACTCAAGTCCCAATATGACTCAGTTTTTAGCAAGCCGCTAACCAGACTGAGAGTCGAAGATCAAAATGAATTTTTTATGAGAGAGCCACAAAATTTGATTAACACAAGCCTATCCGATGTTATCCTGACGCCAAATGACTTCGAACAGGCGATAAATGACATGCCCATGCACTCTGCCCCAGGGCTAGACTCATGGAACTCTGTGTTCATCAAGAACTGCAAGAAGCCCCTATCACGAGCCTTTTCCATCCTATGGAGAGGGAGCATGGACAGGGGGGTCGTCCCTCAGTCACTAAAAACAACAGACATAGCCCCACTCCACAAAGGGGGCAGTAAAGCAACAGCAAAGAACTACAGACCAATAGCACTAACATCCCATATCATAAAAATCTTTGAAAGGGTCCTAAGAAGCAAGATCACCACCCATCTAGAAACCCATCAGTTACACAACCCAGGGCAACATGGGTTTAGAACAGGTCGCTCCTGTCTGTCTCAGCTACTGGATCACTACGACAAGGTCCTAAATGCACTAGAAGACAAAAAGAATGCAGATGTAATATATACAGACTTTGCAAAAGCCTTCGACAAGTGTGACCATGGCGTAATAGCGCACAAAATGCGCGCTAAAGGAATAACAGGAAAAGTCGGTCGATGGATCTATAATTTCCTCACTAACAGAACACAGAGAGTAGTCGTCAACAGAGTAAAGTCCGAGGCAGCTACGGTGAAAAGCTCTGTTCCACAAGGCACAGTACTAGCTCCC
The DNA here is from genome assembly GCF_038502225.1 of Cherax quadricarinatus. Taxonomy (NCBI): domain Eukaryota; kingdom Metazoa; phylum Arthropoda; class Malacostraca; order Decapoda; family Parastacidae; genus Cherax; species Cherax quadricarinatus. The sequence continues at coordinate 19,967,923 of NC_091340.1, read as the reverse complement.
ATCTTGTTCCTCATCCTCATATCCGACATAGACAAGGATGTCAGCCACAGCACCGTGTCTTCCTTTGCAGATGACACCCGAATCTGCATGACAGTGTCTTCCATTGCAGACACTGCAAGGCTCCAGGCGGACATCAACCAAATCTTTCAGTGGGCTGCAGAAAACAATATGAAGTTCAACGATGAGAAATTTCAATTACTCAGATATGGTAAACATGAGGAAATTAAATCTTCATCAGAGTACAAAACAAATTCTGGCCACGAAATAGAGCGAAACACCAACGTCAAAGACCTGGGAGTGATTATGTCGGAGGATCTCACCTTCAAGGACCATAACATTGTATCAATCGCATTTGCTAGAAAAATGACAGGATGGATAATGAGAACCTTCAAAACTAGGGAGGCCAAGCCCATGATGACACTCTTCAGGTCACTTGTTCTATCTAGGCTGGAATATTGCTGCACTCTAACAGCACCTTTCAAGGCAGGTGAAATTGCCGACCTAGAAAATGTACAGAGAACTTTCACGGCGCGCATAACGGAGATAAAACACCTCAATTACTGGGAGCGCTTGAGGTTTCTAAACCTGTATTCCCTGGAACGCAGGAGGGAGAGATACATGATTATATACACCTGGAAAATCCTAGAGGGACTAGTACCGAACTTGCACACGAAAATCACTCACTACGAAAGCAAAAGACTTGGCAGACGATGCACCATCCCCCCAATGAAAAGCAGGGGTGTCACTAGCACGTTAAGAGACCATACAATAAGTGTCAGGGGCCCGAGACTGTTCAACTGCCTCCCAGCACACATAAGGGGGATTACCAACAGACCCCTGGCAGTCTTCAAGCTGGCACTGGACAAGCACCTAAAGTCAGTTCCTGATCAGCCGGGCTGTGGCTCGTACGTTGGTTTGCGTGCAGCCAGCAGCAACAGCCTGGTTGATCAGGCGCTGATCCACCAGGAGGCCTGGTCACAGACCGGGCCGCGGGGGCGTTGACCCCCGAAACTCTCTCCAGGTAAACTCCAGGTATATCAATTGATAGTATTTAAAAAAATATGTAGTAATATGGACAGAGAAAGTATCGATTCAGCTAATATTTAAGCAAACAATAGTAAATAAGAAAATTAGATAAGGTGACTTATGCTTACTAGTAAAATCACAAAATGAGGTAGTTGATTATTTAATTACTAAGAGATTGTACTACAAAATATACACTACATTACGTAGGCTTTTAGGTTGCACATTTAGTTATTCTCTGTAAGATTAGTATCCCTGAGAAATCGTGATAGATCATTCTCGTTCGTGATTGTGTACAGTTGACCTACATTTGTTTTCCTAACTAGAATTTTCCCATCCCGTGTGAAGCATTGGTGTATTGTGTCATTATTCTCCCGCTTAAGTTTCCTGACTCTATACAGGAGGTTCTGACGATTTTTGGTAAGACACTCGTTTATGTATACCTCTTTCTTTACTTTAATAGATGCAATAATTAAGTCTTTTTTCCTGTCATGTGAGTGGAATCTAAGCATAACACTTTTTCTACCATGGGATCCTAGTAACCTGGCTTCTTTTATTTCTGACTCTGGTACAATAACACTTGTTTGGTCCTTTATGATCTGCAGAGTAATTTCTTTACTGTTTGTTTGGTTCATATCACTGGGAAAAAGTGGACTGCTAACTATTACTGCGTCCGATAGTTTATCTTGCTCAGTTTTATCTTCTTGGAGAGCAAAGTATTATCTAAGTTGTTCTTCCATTCTTTTACTGCTTCTTCAACCTTTGTATTAAGAGATATTATTTGTTGGGTACGGCTATCTATGACTGTTTGGATGGTCTTGTCACAGTTAGTCATTCCTGGTGTTGATAACTTTTGTTCAAGACTGAGGATTTTGTTCTCGATTTGTGTCGTCCTGGTGTCTTGTTTTGTTAGTGTCTCTCGAAGATTCATATTTTCAATAACTAAGTTGGAGATGCATGTCTTTAGGGTATCTGGATCGTTGGTCATACCTGAGAGACTACTTGGTAGGTTGAATCCGGGGAAGAGAGGGGAGGATGGGCTGGTGGCAGCCATGTTTGTTGTTATTGTTGTGGTGTCGCCTTGAGCGGTGGTGAGAGGGGTGGTTGCTGGGCCGGCGTCCTCCTGGCTACACTTGTTGAATAGTTGATTTTTCCGTGTTTTCTTGCTGGCCTTGGTGCTGTTTCCTCTTAGATTGCGCCTCATAATACTACAGGAATTGTTGTAGTTAAGAAGAAGTTGTAGTTATACAAAGCAACACCCCGCTGGCAGCGGGGTGTTGCTTTCGGTTTGTGGGCAGTCTTCCTTTGATCTCTAATATTTTCGATTTGTAGGTTTCACTGTTGGTAATCTTTGGTCATTCTGGGTGCTACGTTGGGTAGTGCAGTTTTGCTTGTAACTAGGTCATCATAGGAGCATTGGTGGCTCTGATAGTTGGAGAAAAGTACGGAGCTTGGAGGTTGCTGCTGCTACTGCCACTGAATCAACTGAGGTGTTTGTGAGAGAGGAAAATTCAAAGTGTGTTGTGAATAATGTGCTGGGACGTTTGAATGGGTTGAGGATGCCTCACCTTTCTTTACATCAGTGGGTTATTGTGGTGAATGAGCTTTTATACAGCAAAATTTGGCACATTGCTGCAGTGTACCCATTGGCGTCAGGCGATGTAAGGAGGCTTTTGGGTAAAGTTTTTAAGTATATATGGGGTTCCGGGTGTGACTGGTTAAGGAGGGAGGTAGTAACACTTTCGGTAGCCAAGGGCGGGCTTTGGTTAATTTCACTGGGGAATAGATTAAAGGGAGTTTATGTCAAGCATGTGTTCAGGCAAGAGTATGGGGAAGGGGGAAGGGGGCTGTGTAAAGTGAGGGAAAATATTCAGAGGTGGTGGAGAGGGAAGGATCTCCATGACTGTGAGGCAATTTTGCAGATATTTTTGCAAGCCGGTGCAACAACGAAAATGAGGGTCGTGTCAGTAGAAAGGAGGGTTTGGTCTCAAATAACAGTCCCTGTGTAGGGAGTTTATCCCATGTATGTGTGGGACAGCATTTGGCGGTGGTTGAGGGGATTGCACTTACGGCCACGTGTAAGAGAAGTGATGTTCCGATTCTTACATGACATTCTACCATCAGCGGTGGTATTAAAGAACAGACGAATACGAGAGAGTGGCGTGTGTTCGTATTGTGAGGAGGAAGAGACTGCATTCCATGTTGTTTATTTTTGTGGCCGTTTAGGTGTCGTGAGGGAATGGTTGGGGGGAGTATGTCGTTTGGTGGGTGGGGGTGGATTATCAGTTCTAAGGGCTTTAAGTTTGCATCTGGGTGGGGTGGAGGACAGGGTTCAACAGGCGATGGCTTACATAATTGTTGATTTTGTTTACATATCATGGACGTTACGGGAAAGGACGGTTCGAGAAAGACTAGGTGTGTTAGCAGCAACTTTTTATAAAACTAAGTCTCGCAATAAAGAGGTAGGTGGGAGCGAGTTTTTACGGAAAGTTACAAAGTTTTTACTTTGGAGGATTTGTGGCGACTGTAGTTCAGGGGTAGAAATGGGCTAGCCTCCCAGAGGAATTGACTTATGGAGTATGCGTGGTGTATGCCTGATGAGGATGAGTTCTCATTCATGGGGGCGTGCTTTTGGGGGGAGTGGGGTTGCAAGAGTATTTATTACTCTCAACGGAGATTGGTATTGCCCTTTTGATTTGTTTTGGTTGTGACCTATGAGAATTTTCTATATATACTGTAAAGGTTTCTTTTAGTCCCACAATGAGCTAAAAGATTACCTTATAAGTAAATATGTTAATGATTGTGGTATGGTGTAACTTAATGTACATCGTCTTGACATGCAGGTATGGCCCCTAGATATGTAAACTGAAAGATGAGGTGGGGTAAGAATGTGTGTCTGGGTTGTATTTGGGGGGGGAGAGGTGGGTGTTTGTTACAGTGTGTCTTTTATATACTGTTTATGTACTATTCTGAAACATATATTGCTGAATGTAGGAACAATGTTATACATGTTTTTCATAGGAATTCTTTACTTGGAAAGAAAAGACTTTAATTTTATCACTTATCTTTGTTTTTTGAGTAAATGTTTTACGTTCCTTGTATTTGAGATTTTCATTTTTGTATCGATTGTTTTCCTAATTTTTTCTAAGCATGTGGTCATGTAGTTTATTTAACAGGCTTTTTTGTATTGTATTTGGTGGGACTTTTCAGAAGTTTAATATATATTCTGTAAGGGTTTTTCTTTTTTCCCAATATAATGCTTTGAACTACCTTTCTAGGTAGTTGTGGGTTTGTGTGGTTGACACGTTTTACAATAAGCTGACCTGTGTGGATCTGTATGGACTTGTGTCCCTATTTTATTATTTATTTCTTGTTACTTTGTCTATATGTTTCCTGTTTGTGTACCAGAGATTTTCAATAAAAAAAAAAAATATGGCTTTTATTATTAATTTCGGCGTCTTTATTGAGCTTCTAGGTTATCTATTGTGTTTCTGATATCAAGCTGGAATAAATGTGATAGATAACCTTTATTACTAAAATTAGCGTAATTAGACATCATTGTATCGAACATTTCCGCTACTTTGAGCTCAATTTCAAGGTACTTTTAGTCTGTAAACCATTCAAACTTATATCATTTCTGTAATATATCTTTCATTCTATCAAATGAGATCAAGAAAATGAAAATACAATCATAAATACCATACAAAAATACACCACAAATTCGCTCTAAGTGCATTTTTGGGGTCCGAAACAGATTAATCTAATTTACATTATTCCTTATGGAAAAATTTCGTACGGAACTCAAATAGATCGGCATTCGAACAGCCTTCTGGAACGAATTAAGTTCAAGTACCGAGGTTCCACTGTAGTGCATGAAAAAGAAAATGCACTAAATGAGATATCAAAGATCCCTGGCAAAATTTTTAGTAACACATAGTGCCTGAGTGTACAATAAAGTATTAGTGCACAGTATAATACCAGATGGCCTAATTCAGAGAAGCATTGCTATTTGGGTGCATAAATTCCCAGTTGTAGAGTCAGAACCTAATATCAAAATAAATATTGGCACTGAAATCCCTTAATTTTATACATAAAGGAAAGATTGACTTAAACATAACTGCTTCATCTGGAGGGAGGGTTTATAGCTGCATCATCTGGAGGGAGAGTGCCATAACTGTGTCAACTAGGTGGAGGGTGCCATAAATGGGTCAGATGGAGGTAGGGTGCCATTCCTATGCTAACTAGGTTGTGAAGGCTTACTCAGCTCTGTAATAACTTCAGACAGTATTACCAAAGCTGGCTCCTCCTCAGGAAAATTAATGAATAGAAAACGAAATAATAATTAACAAAGATAAACACTTTATTATTTATTAAAGCAAACATAAAACAATAAAACATGACAGGTACATCCTATTTGAAAGAAAAATGAAAAATGAAATGAATAAAATAACATTTGAACTCAACGCTAATATATATACTGGGGTGTCTGGTGTTGGTGACACTTCGTGTTGTTGAAATCTTAGCCGTTGCCGATGTGGGGAGGGGGGGTCGCAGGTGTTGGTGACCACCACCGGCTAGTTCTTCACAGATTATCGCCGTGAGTATTCTATCCCGATGACAGGAAAGCAGGTTCTTTATCGCTGCAATGATGTGGGGTTACGTCCTGCAATTTCATACAGGTGCACAGGTAATTAAATCCAATATGGGACGTCTCCAGGACGTTAGTCCGTCTCCGTCAGTTATTCTCATTGATTGACAGGTGACCCTCTCTGTCATCCAAGCTGAAAAGATAGACAGGTTACCCACTGCTTAAATAATCACTCTCCATGATAAGTACAATACCTAAAAGACGTGGTGATTATTACAACAGTCAACTTGGAGCAAGGCTGAAAAAACTAAGTTTATTATTGGTCCAAAGTGAAGCTTTCAACCAATAAATCCACTAGAATACAAGTCAGGCATGTACTTACAGTAGTGTTGGGAACTGTGAGTCGAGTGATTTACTGTTTGGCCAGAGCCCCACACGTCACCTTTCGGGGGGGGGGGGAAGAGGGAGGGGAAGGTATAGTAGGAGCTAGACTGACCCTACATTAACAAGCAGCCGGCAATCAAACTATCACTTTAGGGGTGGGGGAGAAAAGGCGGGAATAGCGGGAGCTTGACTTACCCTACCTTAACAAGTAGCCGGCAATGAAACTATTGTTACTATATATTCCCTCGCTACTCCTATCTATTGAACTTTTCCCTCACACTCCCCCATACCAAGACTTATAGTCAAGGAGTATAAGAAGAATAGGCGAGGAAAAAGTTCTAACATGTGGAAGTCGCGTAAGGCAAGAAATCTTCTACTGACTGTCACGACTTAACCAGTCAGAGAAATAATTGGATGAACCATTGATATACACAATATGGAACTTAAAAGCCTGGAGTGCCAATGTCCACCTCAAGAGGCGACTGTTGGTTCCCTTAAAAGTTTCTAGGTATATCAAAGGTTTGTGGTCCGTTTCTAAAATGAATTCTTTTCCCAGCAAATAAAATTTAAGTTTGGAGATACCCCACACAAGGGCTAAACATTCCTTTTCTATGGTGGAGTATCTCGTTTCTGCGGGAAGGAGTTTCCAGCTTAGGAAGCATACAGGGAAGGGAGTACCATCATGGTATTGTAGTAACACCGCACCTAAGCCGGTATTGGAGGCATCAGTTCTCAAACAAAATGTTTTATTAATATCTGGAATCTTAAGTATAGGGTCTTTCGAAAAGATGCTTTTAATCTCATTAAACTTTTCCCAAGCTATGTCGGAAAGTTCAAGAGGTTCCTTCACAGACTTTTTAAGGAAGTTGGATAAGATGCCTGTAAGATCAGTAAGGTTTGGGATAAACCGTGCATAAAAATTTCCAGAACCAAGAAAGCTACGCATGAGCTTCTTGGTTTTGGGGAATTTAAATTCTAATAAAGCTTTGATCTTACTGGGGAGAGGCTGCAGAGTGTTATTAGAAAGTATGTCCAAGATATCTAATCTTGTTATACCCAAGGAAGCATTTCCTCGGCTTGGAAGTGAGGCCATGTGAGCATAACCTACGCAAAACTGATGTTAATGTTTGGATATGTTTGCCCCACATGAATGTCATTACATAAATGTTATCAAAATAAACTGAAACATTTGGCATATTACCCAAGACCTTTCTCATCAGTCTCACGTAGGTAGCACAGGCAGTTACCAAACCGAAGGGCATAGTTCTATACTGCATCAGTCCTTGGTGTGTAGGAAAAGCGGTGTACTGCTTAGAAGGATTTAACATTACTTGATGATAAGCCTGCGCAATATCAATCTCTGAAAAGAAGGAAGAGTCATAAAATTTGTGTAGATCGCTATCTATTAAGGGCATAGGCTCAGCATCCCACCGAGTTATAGCATTAAGGCCTCTGAAGTCAATAGCAAGTCTATATGAATTATCCTCCTTCTTAACCTTGACTACTGGTGAACAATATGAAGATACTGAAGGTTCAATGATCTTTAGTTTTAATAATTTGTCTACCTCTCGGTCAAATGCATCCCTAAGGTGAACTGGAACTGGGTATAATTTTCGTTTGATAGGATTGTCCGTCACTAAGTCAATCTTATGGACTACCGTGGAGGTAACACCTGGAATATCAGTAAAGACGTCTGAAAAGTTACTCACACATTGAAGTAGTTCATGTCTCTTATGGTCATCCAAGGATTCATTAATATTAATGTTGGTTGCGCCCGAGTGGTCAAGAGTCACCAAGTCATGTAGTTCTTCATCATAGTCTAAGTTAGAGGTGTCAATTACGCACACCTTACATTCTTCAGTTGTCGTATCAAGTTCGTGTGGAAAAACTAAGTCAAAGTTATTAAGGCAGTTAACCGAATTTCTTTGGTAATATTTCTTAAGGATGTTGATATGATAAAGCTTAGGTTTCCCCTTGACTTCTATGAGGTAGTCAACTTTCCCACAAATTTTTAATACTTTATATGGACCTTTCCATGCTACTAATAATTTATTTGACTTGATAGGCAAAAGTACAAGAACCTCATCCCCTACTTTAAAACTTCTCCTCTGACTTTTGGAATCAAAATAGGTTTTGTACTGGTCCATTGACAAGTGTAAGTTTTTCGAAACTATGTCAGAGGTCTCCTCAAGTTTGGATCTAAGGTCAAGGAGAAACTGATAAGAAGACTGAACCTCAGCATTTACCTTCTCATTAGTCCATAAGTCATGAAGGATGGACAGTGGACCTCTGGCCTGTCTACCATAGAGAAGTTCAAAAGGTGAAAACCCCAAAGATTCACTGGGAACTTCCCTCATGGCAAACAAAGCACAGGGTAGGTAACGATGCCACTCCTTAGGTTTAAGGGAGCAAAGTTTCCTTAAAATGGACTTGAGAATCGAATGCTGGCGCTCAATCCTCCCATTACAGCTGGGATGATAGGGTGTTGTGAAGAGAGGCTTCACTCCTAGAAGTTGGTAGAGATGTTGCATTAAGTCAGATGTGAATTGTGTCCCACGGTCAGACAAAATTTCTCTAGGGATGCCCACTCTGGAAAAGATGGACAAAAGGGCTTCAGCCACTTCTGTAGTAGTTATGGTCTTTAAGGGAACGGCTTCAGGGAAACTCGAAGCATAATCAACTAATGTTAATATATATCTATGTCCCCCAGATGAAAGTGGAGATAAAGGACCAACGATGTCAATAGCTACTCTTTCAAAAGGTACCGTAAAGACTGGCATTTTGACCATAGGTACTCGCATGGTACCTCGGGAGGATGACAGTTGGCAAACTTTACACGATCTACAACAGGTAGTGACATCTGAGGACATTTTTGGCCAAAAATAAGTTTCCCTAATTTTATTTAAGGTTTTACGATGCGAGAAATGTCCGGCCACTGGCAGGTCATGAGCCATTTTAAGAACAGTCTCTCTGCATTGACTTGGAACAACTAAGATGGAATAGTCTATCTCATCTGAATTTAATTTGAATACTGACTTGTACAAGATACCTTTCATATATTCAAATTCATATGAAAAGTTTTTCCTTTGGATAACTTGATTTTGTTTAGCAGCATTATGGCAATTCTGAAGAGAAGGGCAATTACGTTGTAAATTGACAAAAGAGTCCTTTGATATATCTAAAGGCTTGAAGTCAGGGAAAATCAAAGGATGGACAGTAGGAGAAGCCTGGGCTTTGGTCTGAGTCCTAGTCAAGACATTTATAGTATCGGAGGTGATATCTTCACTTTCATCTAACAAGTGAACCGGTGATCCTAGTTCCTCGCTTTCGAGAGTAGCATCACTGGTTTTTAATCCCACATGAATCTCGCGAGACATTGTCTCATCTGAACTTTCGAGGGGCTTCTCTGACTCTACAGGAAGAGGATCTGAAACACTTATATCCATCTTTGGTGATGAAAGGTCAACCTCAGAAGGAAGAATGGCACCTTTTACATTACCTGCTAGCAAGAAGCAAGAAGTAATGGGAGCTAGTACGGCTTCAGACCAACCTGTGAACCATTTAGACCTAATGTAACAACGGATGGTAGGAAAAGTGTCTGTACGGCCCAAGTAGTCTGAAAGTATAGCAGAGGAATGAGTTTCTTTAAGATTAGGGAACAGCTTATCAGAAATGACTATACATGTGCATCCAGTGTCTCGTAAAATGGTAGATACATTAAGTCCATTAACTGTTCCTGAACAGAAGGGTGCTTGGTCATTACAGTCTTTAAAACATCTTCCAACTTTTTGGACCTTCTTAGAAGGACAATCTGGACGTTTATGTCCCTTAACACCACACAAATGACAAACAGGAATAAAAGAAGTCATTTTACTTTTCACTAGAGGCTTTGATTTCTTAAGGTCTGATGAACCCTTACCCTTAGGGTTCGATCCCTTTAGGTCTTTATAGGAATTGTGAGCCTCAGCATACAGGTCAGCAGCCTCAGCAACTTCCTCAGCTTTAATCATGTTACGTTCTCTGATGAATGTTCGTATCTGATGGGGAAGAGCTGTCAGGAACTGGTCAGCAACCATGAAGTCTCTAAGAGATTCATAACTGCGATCAATTCCTGAACTCTCTATCCAAAAGTCGAACAAACGAAAGAGTGTTACCTGTAACTGCTGAAAGTTCTGGCCAGGCTGTAAGGTGGCATACCTGAAATCTTTCCTGTAAGAATTAGTGGTTTTCTGATATGCTTTAAGGATTGCCTTCTTCAGTAGGTTATAATTACATATGATATCGTGCGACAAAGTTGCATAGATATTCAAAACTGTACCAGAAAATAACATTCTTAACCTGGTAGCCCAGGTGTCAGCAGGCCATTCACAGAGGGTAGCGGTATTTTCAAACCTGATAATGTATGAAGTTATGTCTTCCCCCTCTGTGAAGGGAGGTAAATTAGGTGTTGGAGTATGTGCACTAGCTGCACGTTGTTCCATTACTCCTTCATGTAATTGCTGTTGTGAGAAAGTTAACTTTTTATTCTCTAATTCAAGGCGAGTTTGTTCAAGCTCGCGATCCTTTTCTCTGTCCCTTAACTCATATTCTCTATCCTTTGCTCTTTCCTCAAGTTCCCTTAATTTAACCTGTTCCTCACGTACTTTAGCTCTTTCCTCATGTTCTCTAGCTCTTTCCTCACGATCAAGTCTATCACGCTCTTTTTTGTCTTCTCTTTCGATTCTCAATCTCTCCTTTTCCTCTTCTCTTTCGATTCTCTCTCTCTCCTTTTCAATTCTTTCCTGGATTTTAGCACTAATGAAAGATTCTAAATTTTTCCCTGTTATTCCTAACTTACTTCCAGCGTTCATCCAAAACTGGTATTCCTCCATATTTGCAAGAATAACTTAAGCTACCAGGGGAAAATGAAACAGGTATTAAAGAAAACGGAGGGTTCAATTCCTGCTCCGCTCAAACTGTAAATAAACCAGAGGGCTCGATCCCTACTTCAATTAAACAATATGTATTAATGAAAACGAAGGGTTCTATGCCGGCTCCGAGCAAACAGTAAGTAGAATGGGGTCCCTTGACTATCCAATCTTCTCACCAACAAATCAAGAGTGCCCTATGACAGTTCCCTTGATATAATAAAGAGCTCAATGAAACAAATTGTCACTGGAAAATCTCGGATCCCTAGAGTCTAATCCTCCAAAGTGTTTCAAGCTCACAAGAAAGGTGGCAGAATTAACTATTATATCCTGCCTGACTTGACTTACAATAAATTGAGACTATAACAATCACCAAATATTTTAAATACCTGTACCGTAGTCCTACCATAAAGAATGATTACTCATGGCTGGTGGTAACCGTCTGTGGTATGCGACGTTGAAGTTCCAATGGTAGATTCGAGATGGAGTTGAATCTTGATTCAGTAGAGTTGATCCTGGCAAGGTCACCACTTGTGAAGGCTTACTCAGCTCTGTAATAACTTCAGACAGTATTACCAAAGCTGGCTCCTCCTCAGGAAAACTAATGAATAGAAAACAAAATAATAATTAACAAAGATAAACACTTTATTATTTATTAAAGCAAACATAAAACAATAAAACATGACAGGTATATCCTATTTGAAAGAAAAATGAAAAATGAAATGAATAAAATAACATTTGAACTCAACACTAATATATATATTGGGGTGTCTGGTGTTGGTGACACTTTGTGTTGTTGAAATCTTAGCCGTTGCTGATGTGGGGGGGGGGTCGAAGGTGTTGGTGACCACCACCGGCTAGTTCTTCACAGAGTATCACCATGAGTATTCTATCCCGATGACAGGAAAGCAGGTTCTTTACCGCTGCAATGATGTGGGGTTACGTCCTGCAATTTCATACAGGTGCACAGGTAATTAAATCCAATATGGGACGTCTCCAGGACGTTAGTCCGTCTCCGTCAGTTCTTCTCGTTGATTGACAGGTGACCCTCTCTGTCATCCAAGCTGAAAAGATAGACAGGTTACCCACTGCTTAAATAATCACTCTCCATGATAAGTACAATACCTAAAAGACGTGGTGATTATTACAACAGTCAACTTGGAGCAAGGCTGAAAAGACTAAGTTTATTATTGGTCCAAAGTGAAGCTTTCAACCAATAAATCTACTAGAATACAAGGCAGGCATGTACTTACAGTAGTGTTGGGAGCTGTGAGTCGAGTGATTTACTGTTTGACCAAAGCCCCACACGTCACCTTTCGGGGGGGGGGAAGAGGGAGGGGAAGGTATAATTGGAGCTAGACTGACCCTACGTTAACAAGCAGCCGGCAATCAAACTATCACTTTAGGGGTGGGGGAGAAAAGGCGGGAATAGCGGGAGCTTGACTTACCCTACCTTAACAAGTAGCCGGCAATGAAACTATTGTTACTATATATTCCCTCGCTACTCCTATCTATTGAACTTTTCCCTCACATAGGTGGAGGTAGGGTAACATAACTGTGTCACCTGGTGGTAGGGTGAAGATGAACCAGGTCGTCTCTGGCGTGTCAACATGGGGTAGGTTGCCATAACTTTGCCACTTGGAAACTAGAGTAAATGATCCATAGCTGCAACAACAAGAGGAAGGAGTATGTAATAACTGTGTCAGCGCGAGTGAAACACTCATAGCTGCATCAGTAGAAGGTAAGGTGCCATAGCAATGTTAGCTCGTGGTAAGATGACAAGGCTGAAACAACTGAAGGAAGTGTTACATAGCTGCTTCAATATTAGGCAGTGTGTCATAACGTTATCAGGATGTAGTGTGCAATACCTGTATCAACTGGAGTTCTGGAGTATACCTAGAGGGAGTTCCGGGGGTCAATGCCCCTGTTGCCCGGTCTGTGACCAGACCTCATGGTGGATCAGGGCCTGATCAATACCTGTGTCAAATGAAGGTAGTGTGCTATAGCCATGCCAGTTAAAGGTAGAGTGCTATAGCTATCTCAGCTGGAGGTAGTGTGCCTAGTTCTGTCAGCAGGATGTAAGGGGGGCCACAGCTGCATGAACTGCAGGTAGTGTGATGTAGTTTCGTGAAAATGAAGTTGGGTACCATAGCTGTGTATCCTGGAGGCAGAGTGCAGAAACTGTTTGAAATGTAGATAGGATGCCATAACATGATCAGCAGAAGCTAATGTGCCATAGCTGTGTCAACAGGAAGTAAGATGAAAATTTAGACACATGTGCAACATCCGGGTATCTCTATTGTAGACGTTTCGCCATCCAGTGGCTTTATCAATACAGATTCTAGGACATAATTTGAAGACAGTAGAACTGTATACAAAAGATGAGGTAATCAGTCCCTCAGCCTTGGAGATGGTGTGAAGAGCACCGTAGTCGTCAAGATTCTGAAGCACAGGCAAGGAGGCTGGCGCTTATATCCTAATCGTCAGGTGGAAAGGGACGGGTAGCAGACGAGGGCATAGTCACTGGTAGGCAGGAATTCCCAGTGGAAGTAGGTTTTACCCTAGGGAATGGGTAAGTTGTAGTAGTAGTCGTAGTAGCCGTGAAGAAGGTCGTGTAGATGTCCTTTGAGCCATGATTTCATGATGTTGCAGTGTTGGACAAGTTGTACAAGAATGGTATACAATACTGGCAAGATGAAAATTTAGACACATGTGCAACATCTGGGTATCTTTATTGTAGGAAGTAAGATGTCATAACTGTATCAACTAAAGTAAGGGTGAGTTATCTTGTATGAGGATACAGTGGCTGCATCAAATTGAGGGAGGGCAGAATAACTGCGTTCACAGGAAAGAAGGTACGTTGTCAGGTAAGTAAGTAAGTTTATTCAGGTATACACATATTCATTTACATAGAATTATCATACATAGCAGCATATGTGTAGAGAACCTAGGATAACCCAAAAAAGTCAGACAGAGTGACTTATTTCCATTGGGGTCCTTTTACCTTATTATTATAATATAAAGGTTATAATATAAAGGTTATAATATTTTCTTATTATTCTATAATGAAGATAACATCTTATTATCATACTAAAAAGACTATCTGCTACACGAGGGTCATTAAGACTATCTATAATACGAGGGTCATTACTAGGAATAAGGTAAAATTTACACGTATGTTAGCTAAAAAATAGAAAATCATTCCCCTCCCTTTCTGTAGCTACATTCATCAGACACCTTTTGGCACTCTTCTTGAACTGATTCATGCTATGACTGGCTTTGACATGTGCGGGTAGTCTGTTCCATTCCTTTATTGTTGTACAATAAAAGGTGTTTGAAGCCTGGCCAATGACTGTGGGTACTACAAAGTTGTGCTCTCTCCCCCTAGTACTATGATTGCTTTGGTTCCCAACCTTGACAAAATTGACAGCAAGATATTCTGGACACTGTTTGTGAGCAATTTTATAAATATAATTTAGCTTCAGTTGTTTTACTCTGTCTTCAACATTCAGCATATCCAACTGCTGTAATTCATCCTGGCCTACATGTTCTCTTGGTCCCAGCCCCAGGATGAATCTTACGATTTTGTTCTGGGTGATTTGCAGTCTATCTTTCAGTTTTTTGTCAAGGCAGAGTACCATGAAGAGCATGCGTAATCCATATGGCATTGTATAAGGGCTAGACATAGGGTCCTGCGAGCCTCAGTAGGTAGACACTGTGCTTGTCTATACAGGAACTTCAGTCTGGCATTCGCTTTCTTTACTACACTGTTCCCTATCAATTCTCCTGACATGCATGGGTCAAAGGGGATTCCCAGATATTTTACTGATGAAACCAAAGTGATGGGCTCCCCATTACACTGGACATTAAAATTATTTACCCTTCTCAGTTTGTTTCGTGCCAAAGAGAATGGCTTCAGTTTTCCCGAGGTGTAATGATAGTTTGTTGTCTACTAACCATTTGCTGCAGGACTCCAGTTCCAGAGTTAAAACATTAGCAATATCTTGTGGGTCTTTACCTGACACTAACAGGGCACTGTCATCTGCATACAGTAGGAGTTTGCACTTGACACTGATAGGCATGTCATTGACATAACATAAGAATAATAAGGGACCAAGAATACTACCTTGGGGAACTCCACATGTTATCGGCAGGGGTTCTGATTCCGTTTTGTTGATTTTGACAATTTGTCTCCTGTTGCTAAGGTAGGACTTAACCCAGTCTACAGAACCTATACCGATAGCTTAAAGTTCCTTACATAATATATTGTGGTTGACAGTATCGAAGGCCTTTTGCAGGTCTAAGGTTACCATACCTATGAGGTTCCCCTTTGATATTTCAGTTCTCAGGTAATCCATCAGATTAATTAGGGAGGTGTCGGTTGAGTAAGATCTTCTAAAGCCCGATTGATAGCTATGGAGAATGTTGTTGTCATTAAGGTACTTAACTACTTGAGAGTACACCGCCCTCTCTAGAATTTTGGATATTATACTGAGCATACTAACAGGCCTATAGTTGCTTACATCAGACCTACTATTTTTCTTGAAGATAGGAGTAACTCTGGCCTCCTTGAACCCCTCCGGTACGGTAGTAGTGGTGACTGATAGATTTATTATGTTTACCTGGAGTTTACCTGGAGAGAGTTCCGGGGGTCAACGCCCCCGCGGCCCGGTCTGTGACCAGGCCTCCTGGTGGATCAGAGCCTGATCAACCAGGCTGTTACTGCTGGCTGCACGCAAACCAACGTACGAGCCACAGCCCGGCTGGTCAGGAACCGACTTTAGGTGCTTGTCCAGTGCCAGCTTGAAGACTGCCAGGGGTCTGTTGGTAATCCCCCTTATGTATGCTGGGAGGCAGTTGAACAGTCTCGGGCCCCTGACACTTATTGTATGGTCTCTTAACGTGCTAGTGACACCCCTGCTTTTCATTGGGGGGATGTTGCATCGTCTGCCAAGTCTTTTGCTTTCGTAGTGAGTGATTTTCGTGTGCAAGTTCGGTACTAGTCCCTCTAGGATTTTCCAGGTGTATATAATCATGTATCTCTCCCGCCTGCGTTCCAGGGAATACAGGTTTAGGAACCTCAAGCGCTCCCAGTAATTGAGGTGTTTTATCTCCGTTATGCGCGCCGTGAAGGTTCTCTGTACATTTTCTAGGTCAGCAATTTCACCTGCCTTGAAAGGTGCTGTTAGTGTGCAGCAATATTCCAGCCTATATAGAACAAGTGACCTGAAGAGTGTCATCATGGGCTTAGCCTCCCTAGTTTTGAAGGTTCTCATGTGAGCAATAGGGATTGACAGTTCAGAAACACCATCTTTTAGGAACTTAGACGGGATGTTATCAGGGCCTGTGCTCTTAGTTGGGTTTAACCTGCTTAGTTCTTTTTGAATAAAGTCATGAGATACACTTACTAGTTGACAACTGTTTGGGGTTACCCCTTTATTGGTATAGTATGTTGGAAACTTATCAGAGTCTGTGTTAAAGGTATTTGATGCAGATGGTAATTTACTTACTAGTGTTGATGCAACATATGTGTAGTAGGAATTAAAGCAATTTGCCACCTTAGATGTTTCGTGGCATACCTCATTATCGATATAGTACTATGTTAGACCTATCTACTGGCTTATGGCTATACCCCAACTGTTTTAGTTGTTACCAGAGCTTTCTGGAGTTATGCTTATACTCTTCAATATTTGAGCAATAGTGCTTTGCCTTTGCTCCTTTTATAAGTCTCTGTACTCTGTTCCTCATCCTTTGGAATTCATTTAGTGCTGCAATATCCTGTCTGTTTGCTTTAAATCTTTTTAGCAGCTGGTCTCTGAATTTCATATTATCTAATATCTCAGTAGTCATCCAGGGTTCAGTTCTTCGTTTAATCCTAACCTCTTTAACTGGTGCAATATTATCAAGGATGGTAGTGAACATTGTTTTGAATTTTTCCCAGGCATCGTTTACGTCCGTGCAACTTGTTATCTCTGTCCAGTCACAATTGTGTAGCCTATTTACCAGTGTTTATTTACTGTAGTTTCTAGTTGACCTCATTTTTATTGCCCTGTGTAGGCCTATCCTATCCCTAGTGATTTTCCTGGTGCAGTAAATGATGAAATGATCACTAAGACCTGTGGTAATGACGCCTGACTGACTAATGTTCTGAGTGCGGTTACAAAGTATGTGGTCAATTAGGGTGGCTCATTGACCTCTTCGCTTTCGGGCCGGGAGGTTGTGCTGCACCTTAGCTCTTGCAGTCGTCACACACCCTTGGTGGAGAGCGGACGTTGGCTCTTGTGCTTCTGTCTGTTGGTAGCACTGCGAGATTTTCTCAAGATGGCGCAGGCTATCAGGAGACGTGTCAACACTGTGTGCATAGAAGTGCTGAAAGGTGCGGTGTATAACACAAATGCATCTGTTCTACTGCCTGCTATCTTACGAGATACATATGGAATCAACAATGAAGATCTGTATGGCTTTGCATTAAACGGCTCAACGAGAATATTCGTAAAATTTGTGACGACTGTGACGCATGACAAAATGGTGGATCAGTACCAGGATGTGTGTATGACAGTTAACCCTGGTTTGGAAGTGAGAATGAGGGATGTGTCCAAGTACTATACTTGGGTAAGAATACGGAATGTCCCCTTTGAGGCGGATGAAGAAGACATCAAAGCGTCGTTTGAGGAATATGGAGTAATACATCAAGCTACGATTGGACGATGGTCAGATGGTATGTATGCGGGACTGCGTGAGGGATCTTTCACTCTCAAAATGTCCTTGCGACGATCCATACCTTCATTTGTGGCTTTGAGTGATTTTAAAACTCAGGTTTATGTCACATATGCCTGGCAAAGGAGAACCTGTCGATTGTGTGGTGCATTTGAACATGTGGCAGCACAGTGTCCACGACGTTCGTCGACCGGGACACAGGGAGCAGGGACAGGAGGGGAAAAGGAAAGAGAGGTGATGTCCCAGTTTACAGGAGAACATATTCGGGAACGTAGGCTGTGGAGTGAGATTGTGGATGACAGTCCAGAGGAGTGTGCTACGTTACCGGTGGTAACACAGGAAGTTGAAAAAATATGTATGGAGGAAGAGGTGGAACAAGTGGATTTGGGTAGTGAAATGTCGGCTGCCATAAATGTTATAAAGGAATTTTTGAATAATTAGCATGAAGATGGAATGCTGAATATAGGCTTGCATGAGCAACATATGAATCAGGGAGGGGTACATGAGGGAGGCAATGTGAGTAGGAGGGATAGGCAAACACAAGGGCTCTGTGAAACTTTATTTGAAATACACAAGGAAGGCAGTCCGAAAGAAATGATCACTGTTGCGGCTTCACGTAAGAGGGAGGCAGTTGCCTCGGACAGTGATGATATTCTTACTCCTGCACAACGTTCGGGTAAAAAACAAACAGTGGATGTGGCTAGGAAAGTCAGGGGGGAAGGGGGTAAGGGGAAGGAGAAAGACGTTACTAGGAACAGGCATAGCGAAAAGAATACTGATCAAAAACGTAAAGAAACACATGGTAAAAGATCGATTGGTAAGCTCCTGTTAGCATTTTTAAGTGTTTAACCTTGAATATAAATGGCCTCAGGGCCGAAGTGAAAAGGAGGATGTTCAATGCCTTTTTAAGGCGATATGGGGTACATGTTATCCTTTTACAAGAACATAATTTTAAGTTTGGCCGGGATTTATTAGTTTACGGGTACAAAGTTTATGCTGGGTATAAAAGGAGGTGCTGCATTTTGAATAGCGGAGACCAGTCCATTTCAAATGTTACACTGGGAAGAAGGGGGGGATGGGAGACTAGTAAGGGTGGATGGTACATGGGGTGGGGTTCCTGTGTGTTTAGTAAGTGTTTATATGCCTGCTGATAGCAATAGGCGCGTAAAGGAAGATTTTGTGAGGGATGTTCTTATTTATCATATGTGAGGGCTTCCTATATATACAGTATTTGGAGGGGATTGGAATTGTGTAATCCGTAGGAAGGATGTGGAGCCGAGAGGAGCTGGGTGTGTGTTGGGGGTCCTACGGGATGCTTTAGGGGGAGCAGGCTTAGCGGATGTAGTGAGGGGGGAGGGATGGAACGTGGAGCATACTTATGTGAGGAGAGGATATGCGGCACGATTAGACCATATTTATGCTTCTCCTGGGATACAGGTTGCCAATACAGAAACTGTAAACGTTGTGTTTTCAGATCATAGAGGAGTGGTCGTGGGTGTGGGATAGGGTGGTTTACCAAAGCGTTACATGAATTATTGGAAACTTAATGTGAGATTGTTAGATGAGCAGGACGACGGTGTTAGTTTTGTTGAGTGGTGGACAAAAGAGTGGACCAAGGGGTGAAAGGGAGGTGATATACTACGATGGTGGGAGGAATATGCTAAACTGGGAATCAAGAATTTTTATATGAGGAAAGGAAAGGAGGTAAGTCATTGGAAATATGGCTTACAGAGATATTTAGAAGGGCAGCTGAAACAGTGCTATGAAGGTTTCAATGGGGTTTATCCAGTACAAGAGATTGAGGGCATCAAAGAGCAGTTGATGGAAATGCAGAATGCCAGATTTGATGGCGAGAGATTGATAGGTGGAATGGAAGATGTTTTATGGGGAGATAAGCCATCTGCCTATGTATTGCGGCAATTAAAGACACGACAGAGGATAATGACTATGATGAAGTTGGACATACATACGGATGTGGGAGGGTATACGATGGGACAGAGGTCAGTAACTATGGAAAGTATGAGTGTTTATGCTGATAAGTGGTTTGAGGTATATATGAGAGGGGGAAACAGAAAGATAGGAGATCTGAAGATTTTAGAGAAAGGGATACAGAGAAACCTAGAGTCAGCAGATAGAGTGATGATAGAAGGGCCTATAGATGAAGAGGAAGTGTGGACGGCTTTAAAAGGGATGAGTGTCGGGAAAGCACCTGGGATAGATGGAATCCCAAATGAATTTTATTTGAGTAACTGGGATGTCATGAAGGATTTCTTGGTGCAGTTGGTGAATGAAATGAAGGATAAGGGAAGCATGAGTCTAACACAAAGGACAGGTGTGGTAGTTATGGTTCCAAAGGGGGAAGTACAGAATAACATCTTAGATTATAGAGGTTTATCATTAATGTGCGGGGATTATAAATTGTTTGCCAAGGTTTTAGGTAATAGGTTGCGTAAAGTAATTGGGAAGGTTATAGATATGGGACAGATGGGTGTGCCAGGGCGAACAATGTTTAGTGGGCATGGGAGGATAAAGGATTATATAGAGGAGTGTAGGATGGACGGCGGAGGTGTTCTTGCTTTGGATTGGAAGGCGGCTTATGATTGTGTAGAGAGAGAGACATTATGGATGATTATGAGAAGGATGGGTTTCGGTGAGGAAATTGTGAAGTGGGCGGAAACTTTATATAGAGGTGCAGAAATACTAGTGCAAATAAATGGAAGGGTGGGGAAGACGGTTAGTATGGGTAGGGGGCTGAGGCAGGGCTGCCCCATGTCTCAGATCCTATTTGCATGTCTGCAAGGCCCATTATATAGGTTAATAAATGTAAGAGTAAGTGAGGGGGTAAGACTTAGGGGTGCTACGGGTATTGTTGGTTATGTTGATGACACGACGGTCTTAGTGGGGGGAGAGGAGGGGTTAAAGAATGTAAACAGAATTGTTGAAATATTTAGTGGAGCAACAGGTATGAGTGTTAATAGTGAAAAGTCGACATTACTGGAGGTTGGGTCATGGGTGGGAGGGGAACTGGGAAATAAGTATGGATGGCGGGTCGTAGAGCAGATAAAAATTTGTGGAGTATTGTACAGAGGGGAAGCACAGGGGGCTAGAGAGGTAAATTCTAAAAAGGTAGTGCAACGGGTCTTGCTTAGGTTAGGAGGAATAAGAACGAGTGGTTTGACTATGCAACAGAGAGTCATTGTGGTTAATATACTCATTTATCCTAAATTGTGGCACGTGGCTGTGGTGTACCCCTTGATGGCGAAAGATGAGCGGCAAGTGCAAAGGAAAGCACTGAATTTTATATGGGGATATGGTTGTCATTGGCTGAGGCAGACGGTTGTAATGACACCACTGGCGAAAGGGGGTTTAGGTTTAATTCCTTTGGGTAGCAGACTAAAGAGAATATATGTGAAGCATTGTTATCTGAGATTGGGTGGGGAACGTGGTGTCAGAGTGAGGGATGTGATGGAAGATGTGAGGCAGCGGTGGGGGGGTAGGGACTTAGAGGAGTGTATGAGTATGTTGTGATACTTATTACAAGTACAAAATTCGGGAAATGTAAAGGCGTGTGTTTTGGGGAGGTTGGAAAGGTGTCAAGAGGTGTTGGAAGGGGAGACTGTTTTTCCATTATATAATTGGACACGAATCTGGGGAGTATTCAGTAAGTTACTGTTGAAGTCAAGGGTGAGAGAAAATATGTATAGGTTTTTACATGGGATTTTGCCAACTAAAGTACGAATGTATCAGATGGGAATTTTGCAATCTCTACATTGTGTTTTGTGTGGGGGGAGGAAACTGCATATCATGTGGTGTATTTCTATGAGTATATTGAGAGGGCACGTCTTTGGTTTCACAGAGTCTTGGATATGGTGGGTGGGAGTGGTTTAGTAGTATTAAGGGCACTGAGTTTGAATATAGAGGGAGTGGGAGATAGTATGAGGAGGGCCATCATGTATTTAGTGGCTGATTATATCTATATATCTTGGGCGATGAGGGAGGTGGGGGGGGAGGAACGAACAAGGGCTTTAGCAAGACATTTCTATAAAACAAAGTGTATAAATGAGGTAGTGTATGGACGTAGATGGGCTATAGATTTTCCAGCATCGTATAGAGGTATGACTGTGAAAGGGTTGCGCGATTTAGTGTTGTAATGGTTGGGTGGACTAGTCTCTGCATAAGGACGGGGGGAGAATGAATTACATGGACAGAGAATTGCTAGAATATCATGAATCTTAAGCACTGATTACACTGTAGTGGTGTTTTCATCGGTATAATGTATTACATGGGATTTTAATTGCTCGAACAAATAGAATTTTTTTTAGCACTGTTTAACTGTAGTGATGTTTATCCTGAGAAGCGAGAGGCGGCTTATCAATTCGTTTAGGTGCTATAATGTTCTATTATCAACCTAAGTGTGTGAAAAAGCATAGTCTGAAATTGCTATGAAACTTGTCAATAAACATCTATGTCTTGTTGTACATGTTAATATGTGTTAACTAATATAAATCTGAGTATATGTAATACTAGTATGTGTTTCAATATCTAGTGTACAATTATTATATTAGTTGACATTCTCCACTGTTGTAAAGTTGTGTAATCATCTATTCATTGTCCTCATCGCTCCAAGGCCGTGTGGACGTGCTGCGCAGACGCTCCCAATTAAGTTGATTTTCTGCGCAGTTTTCCTGTTTTGAGCAATCAAAATGGCAGATAGACATGGTCGATGTGTAATTACTGTCTGTGTGGAACTGGTACATGGTACCCTAAGCAGTTCTACAATGCAGGTGCTACTCCCAACGATTGTTCGTGATGTGTATGGGATACCCAGTGAAGAGCTTTATGGTGTGGCTGTTAACGGAGTTATGATGATTTTCATCAAATTCATAAATGCTGGATTTTACTCAAGCATAGTTGACAAGTACCACGAGAAGAGAATGGCCGTATAATGTATCCAGCTATGTGACATATGTAAAAGTCAGGAATGTGCCCTTTTAAGCTACAGAGTATGATGTGGTAGCGGTATTCCATCGTTATGGCAAGATTCATGTGGCAGAATTGGGAGTGTGGAAGGATGGGCCTTATGTGCGACTGCCCGAGGGATCCTTCAGTCTGAACATGACGTTACGGCAATCAGTACCTTCGTATGTTTTATTGGAAGAGTTCCGAACGCAGGTATATGTATACTATGCTGGACAGAGAAGGACATGTAGGCTGTGTGTATCATTTGACCATATGGCAGCCCAATGCCATAGGAAACCAGGACGGAGGGAACAGATGCCAACACCTGTGGTGCCAGAGACAGATGCAGCCGAAAGGCAGGCATCGTGCAGTTGGAGTGAGGAAGTGGAAAAAGCAGAGGCAGAGATGGACTCATGTGCTACGTTACCTGTGGGGATGGGGCCTGAGCAGACGACGACGACGAGCAATGACAGTGAGCCTGTGATGCAACAGGATGGAATGCTGGATGAGGTTTTGAATACCTTCCTGAGTGAGGTGGAGGGGAGTCTGGATGATGAGCAGCGTGGACGCTCATTGGAGGAGACTACAGACTCATCGGGACGTGGGAAGACCATGTGCAATGAAGGGAAGAAGCACACGGTAGTGGCTGAGGTGCACAGAGCATGCATGGAAGAGGAGGTTACATGTGGAGATGGAGGTTCACGCAAGAGAACAGCTGGGACGTCTGATATGGATGACGTTTTAACGCCCAGGCAGAGACCTGGGAAGAAGTCTTGGAGGCCTAGGTTGGACCTCCCGGAGAGTGGGTGTAGCGGTACTGAAGTACTGAAAGGTTCAAAGGACAATGGGGGGAGGGGGTTGGGGGACTGGACAGACAGGGTGACAAACGGGGCTCTAGTCAGCAGCCAGGTCACATGGGTGCCATTCCAAGGTGGCGGGGCAAGCCGCCTTTACTGTCATAATTCAAGGTTGTAACGATCAATGTTAATGGCCTGAGAGCCGAGGTTAAAAGAGTGTGGGTGGAATGGTTTTTAAGGAGATTTAATGTATATATATGTATCATTCAGGAGCACAATTATAAGTTTGGTTGTGAGTTGTCTTTGAAAGGATATAAGTTGTATGTGAGTGGCTCGTTGAGGTTGAAAGGTGGGGTTGCTGTGGCTGTAAAGGAAACCAGTCCATTGCGTATTTTGGGGTGGGAGGGGAGGAGGGTCGTGCGGGTGGAGGGGGAGTGGGGTGCAACGAGGGTTTGTTTTATATGAGTATATATGCCGGCGGATGGCAACGCATGAGTCAAGGAGAACTTTGTGAGGGACTTTTTGATGTACTATTTAAGGGGTTTACCTTTAGTCACTGTCATAGGGGGAGATTGGAATTGTGTTATTCGGGGTGGGGATGTGGAACTGAGGGGGGCGGGGTGTATGATGGGCATGTTACGCAATGTGTTGGGAGACGTGGGGGTTTTGGATGTTGTGGGGAGGGGTGGTTGGTGGGTTGAGTATACATTTGTCAGAGGGGTTATGCTGCAAGATTAGACAGGATCTATGCAACGGAAGCTGTACATGTGTTGGGAGTTAGGACATTTGATGTGGGGTTTTCTGATCATAGGGCAGTTATAGCAGATCTTGATTGGGAGGGTATGGTTAGGATGCAATCGGGTTTTTGGAAATTAAATGCAAGACTCGTGAGGAGTGAGGAGGTGAGTATGGCATTTGGGGAATGGTGTCAAACATTTTGGGATTCTAGAGAGGTGGAGTCGTGTGTCTTAGAATGGTGGGAAAGTCACGCTAAGCTGGGTATTGTAGGTTTTATAAAAGGAAGGGAAGGGAAGAGGCAGGGTGGAGGTATGGGTTGCAAAATTATTTGGAATATCAGCTAAATGGGTGTTATGAGGAAGGGGGGGTGGCAGTATGGAAACATGGTGCAACTCAAGGACAGGTTGGCAGAGTTACATAATGGTAGATTTGATGCGGTGCGTGTAAGGGTGGGAATGGAGGCTGTGCTGTGGGGGGATAAACCTTCGGGAAGTGTTTTGCTAAGTTTTAGGGTAAGGCAGGAGGATTCGACTATTTTAAACTTGGAGGTGAGTGAGGATATGGGTGGATATCATAAGGGGCAGGTACTAAATACTACAGAAGGCATGAGTAATTATGCTGATTTCTGGTTCCAAAGGAAGTGGGGGAAGGGGGAGGAAGGCGATGCTATAGAGGAGGTGTGGGGGGAGAGGGTTAGGGTCATGTGGAGAGGAGGTCATGGGGATGGGAGGTGAGATTAGCATGGGGGAAGTTGAGGAGGCTGTGTTCAACATGAGTACTGGCAAGGCACCTGGTATAGATGGGATTTCAAATGATTTTTATATAATTCAATGGGAGCACATTAAGTACTGTCTTGTGAGGGTCATGAATTGTATGCGACGGGAGGGACAGTTAGGACAGACTCAGCGAACGGGTGTAGTCGTGTTAGTATGCAAAAAGCAAGAGGGAAGAGAATTGAGTGCGTACAGAGCTATTTCGCTAATGTGTGCCGACTACAAGATTTTCGCAAAGATACTGGGAAATAGGATGAAGGTGTTAGGTGGGGTTATTCATAAGGGGCAGATGGGTATTCCAGGCAGAAGCATGAGAGATGGGCATGGCCGCATTAGGGATTTTTTGGAGGGTTGCAACGGGGGAGGGCTTTTGGGTATTGATTGGGAAAATGCATATGACTGTGTGGATAGAGACTTTCTGAGGGCTAGTTTGTTGCATCTCGGTTTTGGCATGGGAGTGGTGAGGTGGGTTGATACAAAGTATTCATCTGCAATGGTGCAGGTACAAATTAATGGCAGGTTGGGTAGGCCTGTCCGGATGGAGAGGGGATTGAGACAGGGGTGTCCTCTGTCTCAAATATTGTTTGTGTGTATGCAGCATCCATTTTATGGGCTCATTGAGGGGAGGAGGATTTTAAATGGGGAGAAGGATGGGTGTATAGATGTGGTGGGGTATGTGGACGATACCACTGTTCTGATAGCCGGAGTGGAGGGATTGCGTACAGTGGAAAGTGTGTTGGAGCTTTTCGGGAGGGCATCTGGAATGCGGGTGAACAGAGCAAAATCAAGTTTGCTGGAGGTGGGTTCCTGGGTGGGAGGGGGGGCTTGGAGTTGGAGTTTGGGTGGGAAGTGGTGGTTAGGCTAAAAATTTGTGGAGTTATATACATGACAGATGTGTGGGAGCCTAGGCAGGTGAATTCGGAGGTGGTGGTGGTGAAGGCAGTAAAAAGGTTAAGGAGTTTACGGGCGGGGAACATCGCCTTACAACAGCGGGCGATAATCGTAAATTCATTGGTTTATAGTAAAGTGTGGAGTATGGCTGTGGTGTATCCATTGCGGACTCAGGACGTACAGGAAATTCAGAGGAGGGCATTACATTATGTTTGGAGTTTCGGGAGGGCATGCCTAAGCAAGGAGGTGGTGATATTGAATATACGCAGTGGAGGAGTAGGCCTTTTAGTGTTGGGGCCGAGAGTGAAGGCCCTATATGTGAAACAGAGGTTCGTTAGGGAGGGGGTGGGGAAGAGGGGTTAGAGTGGAGAAAGTGATGGAGGATGTGTGGAGATGGTGGAGCGGAAAAGAATTAATTGAATGCGAGGATATGCTGAGGTTATTGTTATTGATTAGGGAGGTGGAAAAACTTAGGGTGGGGCGTTTGGTGACGATGAGCAGGAGGCAGGAAATCATACAGGGGGTATCGGTTTATCCCTTGTATGATTGGGGTATGATATGGGATGACTTTCGAAAGCTTAAGTTAATGCCGAGAGTACGGGAGTTTGTATATAGGTTTATGATGGGGATATTAGCATCGAAAGCTGTTTTGTGTTCAATGGGATTGGTGAGGGAACAGACCTGCGATCACTGTGGAGAACAGGAAACAGCTTTTCATGCGGTTTATTTCTGTGAAGAGTTGAGGGAGGTAACCTGGAGTTTACCTGGAGAGAGTTTCGGGGGTCAACGCCCCCGCGGCCCGGTCTGTGACCAGGCCTCCTGGTGGATCAGCGCCTGATCAACCAGGCTGTTGCTGCTGGCTGCACGCAAACCAACGTACGAGCCACAGCCCGGCTGATCAGGAACTGACTTTAGGTGCTTGTCCAGTGCCAGCTTGAAGACTGCCAGGGGTCTGTTGGTAATCCCCCTTATGTGTGCTGGGAGGCAGTTGAACAGTCTCGGGCCCCTGACACTTATTGTATGGTCTCTTAACGTGCTAGTGACACCCCTGCTTTTCATTGGGGGGATGGTGCATCGTCTGCCAAGTCTTTTGCTTTCGTAGTGAGTGATTTTCGTGTGCAAGTTCGGTACTAGTCCCTCTAGGATTTTCCAGGTGTATATAATCATGTATCTCTCCCTCCTGCGTTCCAGGGAATACAGGTTTAGAAACCTCAAGCGCTCCCAGTAATTGAGGTGTTTTATCTCCGTTATGCGCGCCGTGAAAGTTCTCTGTACATTTTCTAGGTCGGCAATTTCACCTGCCTTGAAAGGTGCTGTTAGAGTGCAGCAATATTCCAGCCTAGATAGAACAAGTGACCTGAAGAGTGTCATCATGGGCTTGGCCTCCCTAGTTTTGAAGGTTCTCATTATCCATCCTGTCATTTTTCTAGCAGATGCGATTGATACAATGTTATGGTCCTTGAAGGTGAGATCCTCCGACATAATCACTCCCAGGTCTTTGACGTTGGTGTTTCGCTCTATTTTGTGACCAGAATTTGTTTTGTACTCTGATGAAGATTAAATTTCCTCATGTTTACCATATCTGAGTAATTGAAATTTCTCATCGTTGAACTTCATATTGTTTTCTGCAGCCCACTGAAAGATTTGGTTGATGTCCGCCTGGAGCCTTGCAGTGTCTGCAATGGAAGACACTGTCATGCAGATTCGGGTGTCATCTGCAAAGGAAGACACGGTGCTGTGGCTGACATCCTTGTCTATGTCGGATATGAGGATGAGGAACAAGATGGGAGCTAGTACTGTGCCTTGTGGAACAGAGCTTTTCACCGTAGCTGCCTCGGACTTTACTCTGTTGACGACTACTCTCTGTGTTCTGTTAGTGAGGAAATTATAGATCCATCGACCGACTTTTCCTGTTATTCCTTTAGCGCGCATTTTGTGCGCTATTACGCCATGGTCACACTTGTCGAAGGCTTTTGCAAAGTCTGTATATATTACATCTGCATTCTTTTTGTCTTCTAGTGCATTTAGGACCTTGTCGTAGTGATCCAGTAGTTGAGACAGACAGGAGCGACCTGTTCTAAACCCATGTTGCCCTGGGTTGTGTAACTGATGGGTTTCTAGATGGGTGGTGATCTTGCTTCTTAGGACCCTTTCAAAGATTTTTATGATATGGGATGTTAGTGCTATTGGTCTGTACTTCTTTGCTGTTGCTTTACTGCCCCCTTTGTGGAGTGGGGCTATGTCTGTTGTTTTTAGTAACTGAGGGACGACCCCCGTGTCCATGCTCCCTCTCCATAGGATGGAAAAAGCTCGTGATAGGGGCTTCTTGCAGTTCTTGATGAACACAGAGTTCCATGAGTCTGGCCCTGGGGCAGAGTGCATGGGCATGTCATTTATCGCCTGTTCGAAGTCATTTGGCGTCAGGATAACATCGGATAGGCTTGTGTTAATCAAATTTTGTGGCTCTCTCATAAAAAATTCATTTTGATCTTCGACTCTCAGTCTGGTCAGCGGCTTGCTAAAAACTGAGTCATATTGGGACTTGAGTAGCTCACTCATTTCCTTGCTGTCATCTGTGTAGGACCCATCTTGTTTAAGTAGGGGCCCAATACTGGGCGTTGTTCTCGATTTTGATTTGGCATAGGAGAAGAAATACTTTGGGTTTCTTTCGATTTCATTTATAGCTTTTAGTTCTTCCCGCGATTCCTGACTCCTAAAGGATTCTTTTAGCTTAAGTTCGATGCTTGCTATTTCTCTGACCAGTGTCTCCCTGCGCATTTCAGATATATTGACCTCTTTTAGCCGCTCTGTTATTCTTTTCCGTCGCCTGTAAAGGGAGCGCCTGTCTCTTTCTATTTTACATCTACTCCTCCTTTTTCTTAGAGGAATAAGCCTTGTGCATACATCGAGTGCCACCGAGTTAATCTGTTCTAGGCATAAGTTTGGGTCTGTGTTGCTTAGTATATCTTCCCAGCTTATATCGGTTAGGACTTGGTTTACTTGGTCCCACTTTATGTTTTTGTTATTGAAGTTGAATTTGGTGAATGCTCCCTCGTGACTAGTCTCATTTTGTCGGTCTGGGGCTCCTCGCATACATGTCTGAACCTCAATTATGTTGTGATCTGAGTATATTGTTTTTGATAAGGTGACATTTCTTATCAGATCATCATTGTTAGTGAATATGAGGTCTAGTGTATTCTCCAGTCTAGTAGGCTCTATTATTTGCTGGTTTAAATTGAATTTTGTGCAGAGATTTAAAAGCTCGTGTGAGTGTGAGTTTTCATCAGAGCTGCCTCCTGGTGTTATTACTGCAACAATATTATTTGCTATATTCCTCCATTTTAGGTGCCTTAAGTTGAAATCCCCCAGGAGCAAGATGTTGGGTGCAGGAGCTGGAAGATTTTCCAGACAGTGGTCAAGTTTTAACAGCTGTTCCTGGAATTGCTGGGATGTTGCATCCGGAGGCTTGTAGACTACCACAATGACTAGGTTTTGGTTCTCGACCTTTACTGCTAAAACTTCCACTACGTCATTTGAGGCATTAAGCAGTTCTGTGCAAACAAGTGACTCTGCAATGTACAGGCCAACCCCCCCCCCTTTTGCCTGTTCACTCTGTCACATCTATATAGGTTGTAACCTGGGATCCATATTTCATTGTCCAAGTGATCCTTTATGTGGGTCTCAGTGAAAGCCGCGAACATTGCCTTTGCCTCTGCAAGCAGTCCATGGATGAAAGGTATTTTGTTGTTTGTTGCTGGCTTTAGACCCTGTATATTTGCAAAGAAGAATGTTATCGGACTGGTGGTATTGTTGGTACTGAGGGGGGATTTTTTTTCCGGCATTAGTATCTGTATCTGTTGGTTTGGAGTGGAGGCCATCGACTGTGGTTCCACTCCAGGAATGACTGGATTTGGTGTACGATTTCTGCCATTTCCTGCCAGTTTTTTTTTCCTTCCTGGCACTAAAAAACCTCTCCCTCTTGAGTGGCTGTGGCTACCCAGGTTTTCCCATGGCCTGGATGTTTTGTATCTTTTTGTCCCCTTTAAATGGTATGCCTGGCAATTTAAGTTATAGCACAGTCTTTCCTGTACTGAAGAGGTACACATTTTAGGGTGAAAAAGCTTACAGGAAGGGAGTTTGCATTTTCCTGTTGTCATATGGGCATGGCATTTTCTAGGGTGGTCATAGTTGCACGTCCCATCTGTTTTTCCAGATTTCCCATGCCAGCAGATACCAAGTGCATAGTATGTGCACAGGCTTGGTTTCCGCTTGCCTTGGGTTTCTGTGACTGTATTCCCTGTTGGTGCATGTTTCCCTGTCTTACTTCTATCCTCCCTAGCACCAACAATGGAGCTCCCACCAGTTGTTTTTGGTAATTTATCCTCACTATTGCTATTGGAGTCCTCTTGTTTGCTATTTCCTGCGGTATTTCTAGTTTACAATATTGGTTTTATCTTATCTTTGACTACACTTGTTTCCCTACTATGGCTCCTGTCCCCTATGAGGTCATTTATATGTATTCCTTCCTGCGTATAATTCCCGACTACCTGGACAAAATCTCCAGCTTCACCATTACTGTCTCCCAGGACAGTATCTCCAGCTTCACCATTTCTGTCTCCCAGGACAGCACCTCCAGCTTTACTATTACTGTCTCCCAGGACATCACCTCCAGCCTTACAGTTTGTGACTACATGGCCAGTATCAAGGGCAGTACCATTCAGCCCAGACTTTTTATGTTCCCATCTGTTGTAGAAAGCTTCCAGGTTTTCTATGAAAGCAGCTTTGATGTTGTCCTCTTTTAATACCCTTGTGATTTTAGTCCACAGATTTTCCTCATTTGGGCATACCCAGAAACACTTCTCTGTTTTAATACTGCTTGTAGCTAGTTCTGGGATATCTGCACAAGGGGCGTGACACCAATTTCCAGAAAAATGACAATTTATCCATGTGGAAGCCCGTTTGTTTGACTGACCACAGACTACACACAGCTTCATAATGATTTGAATGGTTGATTTACTGCAATTCTACTAGCAACCTCTTGAATATTATATTAATAACCTTAAATGAAGCTCTAGCTATTTGTATTTCTGTTTCTAACTCTTTTTGTATATTGGACAGCTTACCGTCACGTTCCTGATTTTTAATGTTTGTGTTTATAAGGGCGCCTACAACCCCATCCGTTTACAGTCTGCTTTATTGTCCAACGAAACTGTTTGAAACCAGTCCCGGGTTCGGACCAGTCAAGGGTTCGGACCAGTCAAGGGTCCGGACCAGTCGATCTGCTCTGATCAGTGGGTCACTTATTTAAAACATACTGGTTGGTGATTTGAGCTAACACATGAAGGATCTACTGGAAATTATCTACCCGAGTAATATGTGATTTGACTGATACAAAAGTATAACTTGCGTGTTGAATAGCCTGTGATATCTGGCAGCTCCTACAATGACGAACGGTCACCTCCTTGTTTATCAATCGCTGTATCTGGCTTTTCTATTTTTTTTTTTTTTTTTTCCGTCTCCACCACAATAAATGCTATATTATCACTATAGTTGACTGGTGCAAATTTTGGAGGAAGGACGCTTTTTCTGTAGTAATAATTGCTTCTCGTTGTGTATATTGCGACCGCTGGTAACTACAGGTTATATGAAATTCACAGTAACGTCTCGTATTTCAAGAAAAGAAACTAATGAAAGTCACTCCACTCCACTAAGTACCATTATAATACTGGTTAGTTGCTACTACAACACTGTATTCTGCTATTCACTGGTATCACTAGATTATATGCGAGTACACTAGCAGGCCAGGAAGATTATTGAAAACAGCTGACCTGTGGTAAGTTTCTGGCGACTTCTGGCACCTTCCTCTATAGGCTTATCACTTCATTTACAAATTCACCTGTTTTCAAATGACACTTTAGCCTTTATCATCAATATACTAGGGAGCCACTGTAGTATACACTATACACTATATATACTCAATGTTATCAGGGAGACTTTCTTTCCTCTGACATGAAAAGTTCAATTATTATTATTTTTTCCACACGGGACAAGGCCTATGATTCCCCTCTGGCAGTAAACTCTGCTACGCAGTGCACACTAATTCTCCTTTTTTGACTCAGTATATAATGTTTTCCGCCCAAGATTGGTTCCAGGCGCTAGAGGGATGTATTGTATAGGATTGATGACACAAATTAAAGTTCTAGCACGTAAGAGCGACCGTGAAAACACGAGAAAACCGGGAGCACAACGAGGCACGCTGACACGCTGGCACCACACTCAAGTGGTTAGCGAAGGTTTTTAGGTTGATGGGTGGGGGTAATGTAGAGACCCTGCGAGCCTTAACATTAGAAGTACGCGGGGTCTCAAGGGAAGTGAGAAGGGCAATTATGTATGTAGTGGCGGATTTTCTGTATATTTCCTGGGGGATGAGGGACATGGAGGGGGAATTCGAATTAGGGCAATTGCGGCAGGCATATATAGAACGGTTTGCAGGAACAAACTTATTTACGGGGGACAGTGGAGGGCACGTTTTCCGGAGACCTATTGCAAAATTACGGTCAATGGCCTCATTCATTTGGCGAGCTAATTATACGTAAAAAACTGGTTTCCTTTATAAGCAGGTTGACATTAGTTTTCGGAGGGGGAGTGTATGAGGTAAAGTTTTTGCGATAGAATGTGAGGGTCGGGAAGGTATGTACTGCGTGGTGCTGTGTTGACATGTAAGTTTTGTGTGAAAGGTTTTGATAAGCCCATGATTTGTATAAATTAGGGCCTTGTGATTAAAAAGGGAGTTATAGAAGTCATTGTCCATGTTGGTCTACCAGTTTTTGCAAAGATAATTTATTGTAATTTTGTAGGGAATTTATTTCCTCTTAGATGGCTTTTATATTTTTTACATAATTTGTTTTCCATCACTTTTGTAATGTTATTAAGTTTGGTTGCTGATGCAACGTATGCTGTAAACATCTTGCAGTTGTTGATGCTTTATACGCTTATGTAATTTGTGTAATGCTTATTTTTGTTAAGATAAGATTTAGTTAGGATTTTTAACCCCGGAGGGTTAGCCACCCAGGATAACCCAAGAAAGTCAGTGCGTCACCGAGGACTGTCTAACTTATTTCCATTGGGGTCCTTAATCTTGTTCCCCAGGATGCCACCCACACCAGTCGACTAACACCCAGGTACCTATTTGAACAGGACAACAGGTGTAAGGAAACGTGTCGAAATGTTTCCACCCGCCGGGAATCGAACCCGGGCTCTCCGTGTGTGAAGCGGGAGCTTTAGCCACCAGGCCACCAGTAATATTTTCGGATAATTACCAGAATTTGTTCTTCAGTAAAATCACATAAACAGTTGCATGTATATATAAAGTTATATAAATTTATGCTTGATCACTGCTGTGATCAATACGTGTGCGAATGATGTGGGTGTATTTATAGATGGGTTTAAGGGGGCGCCCCCCCCAACAGTTTTGTGTGTATGAGTCAGATATTTTATCATTTTGTATAATGTGTCAGTGAATGGTGTGTGTGTATTTTGCGTGTTTGTTACACTTTCCTATTTTGTATTGGGTTTTCAAAATTTTTTCTCTTGCACTTGTGATATGATTCATAGTAATCTTGTCCAGATCTTGTATTGTGGTGTTATTTAATATTTTATACCACCTTGTAATTTATAATGTTCTAAATAAAATATAAAAAAAATCATCTATAAAGTGTCCTAAAGTGTAACTGTTGTTAGTTTTTTTTATAAGTTATTTGAATAGTTATACGATGTTGTGAATTCTAGTGCAAATGTCTTATTTTTTGCACTGTGGTAAAGGAGGGGAAATATATAGAGGCCTGAGCTTGCTACTATCTGCAGCTCATGAGACTGCCATCCCCACGAGCCCCTTTGAGGCGGGGTAGATGGCAGACCAGAGGCCTAGCTTCTCCCTACGAGCCCCGTGAGGGCGGGGAATGTGGCTAGGCCTGGGGACACTTGGTCCCAAAGATGAGGGGGTACTTGTACCTCCTCACATGGGAGACTTAAGTCTCGAGACACTCCCCAAATAGGGAGCCAAGGCCGGGTCACCACTACTTGGAAAAGACCCGGGCCGGGAGAATACCGGCGAAGAAAAAAAAAAAAAAAAAAAAAAAGAGGAGAAATATGCAAGACTATTCTGCTCTTGACTCTCGCCCAGGCAGGTCATAGCAGCTCTCCTTACTTACTCTGTCTCCCTACGATCCCCGTTGGGGAGGGGAACCTTTACCAGCGTCGTCTTCGCCTTGACTTACACGATGAGCTACGCAAATCGTGTAAAGATCAAACCAACAAATGGTACCGTTGATGATTCAACGAAGATTGCTCTTGCAACTGTTGTTCAGGGAGCACTGGAAGTAAAATTCAACACCATATTGTCACTGAAAGAAGCATTCATTGTTGTGTGTCACGATGATGCTGAAGCAGAGAAGTTACTCACTACAGAAGCCACCACAACTCTTACTGCTCAAGGGTTTACTGTTACATCATCTCCTGCCCTCAGGGCAAGGAAATCAGTATTCCTTAAAAAACTTGACAAGATTCTGACTTCTCAATCAACTGCTGAACTCAAGTCATCCATCGAGACGCAAAATACTTGGGCTACTGTTGACAGCATTACAAATATCCCAAATGCAACGTCCATGCTCAAGGTCACCTTCACCGACGTCAACATGGCTGCCACTGCTCTGAACGGTCTTGCTGTCTACTACTACTATATCAGTCCTACCTACATTGAAGCAGAGATACCACTACATTCAACATTGCTGGAACTGTTATTCATACCATCACACCACCAAAGCATGTCCAGTAAAAGACAAGAAGTTCTGCACTACATGTGGTAGTGAGGGACACACCTTCAGTTCCTGCACCGCTGCTGCTCCATCACAACCAGCGTGCTTAAACTGCAAGAGTAATGACCACCATACACTGGCAGCAAAATGTCCTACAAGAAAGGATATTATGAAGAAAACACAAGATGCAGCAAAGAAAAAACCTACTAGCAACACTCCAACGTATGCAGCAATTGCAAAGATACAAGCTAACACTACAAAATTACTTCAAGCATCTACTCAGCCCGCCTCCACCATCATCACTCCTCCAACATGTGACGTAACCAAGATAAGATAAGATAAGATTTCGTTCGGATTTTTAACCCCGAAGGGTTAGCCACCCAGGATAACCCAAGAAAGTCAGTGCGTCATCGAGGACTGTCTAACTTATTTCCATTGGGGTCCTTAATCTTGTCCCCCAGGATGCGACCCACACCAGTCGACTAACACCCAGGTACCTGTTTGCTGCTAGGTGAACAGGACAACAGGTGTAAGGAAACGTGTCGAAATGTTTCCACCCGCCGGGAATCGAACCCGGGCCCTCCGTGTGTGAAGCGGGAGCTTTAGCCACCAGGCCACCGGGCCCTACTGCCACTACTGCTTACTATACGCTCACATGCAGAACATGGCTGTACCTGGATCATTTAACTCTACCATCAACGAGTTATTTGCATTAAATAATATGCCATCATTCATATTCCCAGCATCTCCACCTTCGGAAGAAATACTAAAATTCACCAAGGACCTAATTACCACCGCTGCGCCAGCAGCTCCAACATCACCAACACCTAGTGACGTCACTAAAACGTCTCCTATTCGTCGATTGGCTCGTCGTGGCGGCGCAGATATTCCTTCGCCTCCACTCACCGCTGCTCAAATGGACCAATCAGAAGCCACGATTCCACCAAAGTCTTCAACACACTCGGTAGTATTCGGTATCCAGACCAGAGCTTTGGTGAGATGCGTAAGGAAGAAGGATGGGTAAGGATAGAAATTTTGGAAAAGGGTGGGAGGGGGGAGAGAGGTAGGATATAAAAGGTAAGTGGCCCAACCACTTTGGTGTAATTTAAAAAGTGTTTACCTGGAGTTTACCTGGAGAGAGTTTCGGGGGTCAACGCCCCCGCGGCCCGGTCTGTGACCAGGCCTCCTGGTGGATCAGCGCCTGATCAACCAGGCTGTTGCTGCTGGCTGCACGCAAACCAACGTACGAGCCACAGCCCGGCTGATCAGGAACTGACTTTAGGTGCTTGTCCAGTGCCAGCTTGAAGACTGCCAGGGGTCTGTTGGTAATCCCCCTTATGTGTGCTGGGAGGCAGTTGAACAGTCTCGGGCCCCTGACACTTATTGTATGGTCTCTTAACGTGCTAGTGACACCCCTGCTTTTCATTGGGGGTATGGTGCATCGTCTGCCAAGTCTTTTGCTTTCGTAGTGAGTGATTTTCGTGTGCAAGTTCGGTACTAGTCCCTCTAGGATTTTCCAGGTGTATATAATCATGTATCTCTCCCTCCTGCGTTCCAGGGAATACAGGTTTAGAAACCTCAAGCGCTCCCAGTAATTGAGGTGTTTTATCTCCGTTATGCGCGCCGTGAAAGTTCTCTGTACATTTTCTAGGTCGGCAATTTCACCTGCCTTGAAAGGTGCTGTTAGAGTGCAGCAATATTCCAGCCTAGATAGAACAAGTGACCTGAAGAGTGTCATCATGGGCTTGGCCTCCCTAGTTTTGAAGGTTCTCATTATCCATCCTGTCATTTTTCTAGCAGATGTGATTGATACAATGTTATGGTCCTTGAAGGTGAGATCCTCCGACATAATCACTCCCAGGTCTTTGACGTTGGTGTTTCGCTCTATTTTGTGGCCAGAATTTGTTTTGTACTCGGATGAAGATTTAATTTCCTCATGTTTACCATATCTGAGTAATTGAAATTTCTCATCGTTGAACTTCATATTGTTTTCTGCAGCCCACTGAAAGATTTGGTTGATGTCCGCCTGGAGCCTTGCAGTGTCTGCAATGGAAGACACTGTCATGCAGATTCGGGTGTCATCTGCAAAGGAAGACACGGTGCTGTGGCTGACATCCTTGTCTATGTCGGATATGAGGATGAGGAACAAGATGGGAGCTAGTACTGTGCCTTGTGGAACAGAGCTTTTCACCGTAGCTGCCTCGGACTTTACTCTGTTGACGACTACTCTCTGTGTTCTGTTAGTGAGGAAATTATAGATCCATCGACCGACTTTTCCTGTTATTCCTTTAGCGCGCATTTTGTGCGCTATTACGCCATGGTCACACTTGTCGAAGGCTTTTGCAAAGTCTGTATATATTACATCTGCATTCTTTTTGTCTTCTAGTGCATTTAGGACCTTGTCGTAGTGATCCAGTAGTTGAGACAGACAGGAGCGATCTGTTCTAAACCCATGTTGCCCTGGGTTGTGTAACTGATGGGTTTCTAGATGGGTGGTGATCTTGCTTCTTAGGACCCTTTCAAAGATTTTTATGATATGGGATGTTAGTGCTATTGGTCTGTAGTTCTTTGCTGTTGCTTTACTGCCCCCTTTGTGGAGTGGGGCTATGTCTGTTGTTTTTAGTAACTGAGGGACGACCCCCGTGTCCATGCTCCCTCTCCATAGGATGGAAAAAGCTCGTGATAGGGGCTTCTTGCAGTTCTTGATGAACACAGAGTTCCATGAGTCTGGCCCTGGGGCAGAGTGCATGGGCATGTCATTTATCGCCTGTTCGAAGTCATTTGGCGTCAGGATAACATCGGATAGGCTTGTGTTAATCAAATTTTGTGGCTCTCTCATAAAAAATTCATTTTGATCTTCGACTCTCAGTCTGGTCAGCGGCTTGCTAAAAACTGAGTCATATTGGGACTTGAGTAGCTCACTCATTTCCTTGCTGTCATCTGTGTAGGACCCATCTTGTTTAAGTAGGGGCCCAATACTGGGCGTTGTTCTCGATTTTGATTTGGCATAGGAGAAGAAATACTTTGGGTTTCTTTCGATTTCATTTATAGCTTTTAGTTCTTCCCGCGATTCCTGACTCCTAAAGGATTCTTTTAGCTTAAGTTCGATGCTTGCTATTTCTCTGACCAGTGTCTCCCTGCGCATTTCAGATATATTGACCTCTTTTAGCCGCTCTGTTATTCTTTTCCGTCGCCTGTAAAGGGAGCGCCTGTCTCTTTCTATTTTACATCTACTCCTCCTTTTTCTTAGAGGAATAAGCCTTGTGCATACATCGAGTGCCACCGAGTTAATCTGTTCTAGGCATAAGTTTGGGTCTGTGTTGCTTAGTATATCTTCCCAGCTTATATCGGTTAGGACTTGGTTTACTTGGTCCCACTTTATGTTTTTGTTATTGAAGTTGAATTTGGTGAATGCTCCCTCGTGACTAGTCTCATTTTGTCGGTCTGGGGCTCCTCGCATACATGTCTGAACCTCAATTATGTTGTGATCTGAGTATATTGTTTTTGATAAGGTGACATTTCTTATCAGATCATCATTGTTAGTGAATATGAGGTCTAGTGTATTCTCCAGTCTAGTAGGCTCTATTATTTGCTGGTTTAAATTGAATTTTGTGCAGAGATTTAAAAGCTCGTGTGAGTGTGAGTTTTCATCAGAGCTGCCTCCTGGTGTTATTACTGCAACAATATTATTTGCTATATTCCTCCATTTTAGGTGCCTTAAGTTGAAATCCCCCAGGAGCAAGATGTTGGGTGCAGGAGCTGGAAGATTTTCCAGACAGTGGTCAAGTTTTAACAGCTGTTCCTGGAATTGCTGGGATGTTGCATCCGGAGGCTTGTAGACTACCACAATGACTAGGTTTTGGTTCTCGACCTTTACTGCTAAAACTTCCACTACGTCATTTGAGGCATTAAGCAGTTCTGTGCAAACAAGTGACTCTGCAATGTACAGGCCAACCCCCCCCCCTTTTGCCTGTTCACTCTGTCACATCTATATAGGTTGTAACCTGGGATCCATATTTCATTGTCCAAGTGATCCTTTATGTGGGTCTCAGTGAAAGCCGCGAACATTGCCTTTGCCTCTGCAAGCAGTCCATGGATGAAAGGTATTTTGTTGTTTGTTGCTGGCTTTAGACCCTGTATATTTGCAAAGAAGAATGTTATCGGACTGGTGGTATTGTTGGTACTGAGGGGGGATTTTTTTTCCGGCATTAGTATCTGTATCTGTTGGTTTGGAGTGGAGGCCATCGACTGTGGTTCCACTCCAGGAATGACTGGATTTGGTGTACGATTTCTGCCATTTCCTGCCAGTTTTTTTTTCCTTCCTGGCACTAAAAAACCTCTCCCTCTTGAGTGGCTGTGGCTACCCAGGTTTTCCCATGGCCTGGATGTTTTGTATCTTTTTGTCCCCTTTAAATGGTATGCCTGGCAATTTAAGTTATAGCACAGTCTTTCCTGTACTGAAGAGGTACACATTTTAGGGTGAAAAAGCTTACAGGAAGGGAGTTTGCATTTTCCTGTTGTCATATGGGCATGGCATTTTCTAGGGTGGTCATAGTTGCACGTCCCATCTGTTTTTCCAGATTTCCCATGCCAGCAGATACCAAGTGCATAGTATGTGCACAGGCTTGGTTTCCGCTTGCCTTGGGTTTCTGTGACTGTATTCCCTGTTGGTGCATGTTTCCCTGTCTTACTTCTATCCTCCCTAGCACCAACAATGGAGCTCCCACCAGTTGTTTTTGGTAATTTATCCTCACTATTGCTATTGGAGTCCTCTTGTTTGCTATTTCCTGCGGTATTTCTAGTTTACAATATTGGTTTTATCTTATCTTTGACTACACTTGTTTCCCTACTATGGCTCCTGTCCCCTATGAGGTCATTTATATGTATTCCTTCCTGCGTATAATTCCCGACTACCTGGACAAAATCTCCAGCTTCACCATTACTGTCTCCCAGGACAGTATCTCCAGCTTCACCATTTCTGTCTCCCAGGACAGCACCTCCAGCTTTACTATTACTGTCTCCCAGGACATCACCTCCAGCCTTACAGTTTGTGACTACATGGCCAGTATCAAGGGCAGTACCATTCAGCCCAGACTTTTTATGTTCCCATCTGTTGTAGAAAGCTTCCAGGTTTTCTATGAAAGCAGCTTTGATGTTGTCCTCTTTTAATACCCTTGTGATTTTAGTCCACAGATTTTCCTCATTTGGGCATACCCAGAAACACTTCTCTGTTTTAATACTGCTTGTAGCTAGTTCTGGGATATCTGCACAAGGGGCGTGACACCAATTTCCAGAAAAATGACAATTTATCCATGTGGAAGCCCGTTTGTTTGACTGACCACAGACTACACACAGCTTCATAATGATTTGAATGGTTGATTTACTGCAATTCTACTAGCAACCTCTTGAATATTATATTAATAACCTTAAATGAAGCTCTAGCTATTTGTATTTCTGTTTCTAACTCTTTTTGTATATTGGACAGCTTACCGTCACGTTCCTGATTTTTAATGTTTGTGTTTATAAGGGCGCCTACAACCCCATCCGTTTACAGTCTGCTTTATTGTCCAACGAAACTGTTTGAAACCAGTCCCGGGTTCGGACCAGTCAAGGGTTCGGACCAGTCAAGGGTCCGGACCAGTCGATCTGCTCTGATCAGTGGGTCACTTATTTAAAACATACTGGTTGGTGATTTGAGCTAACACATGAAGGATCTACTGGAAATTATCTACCCGAGTAATATGTGATTTGACTGATACAAAAGTATAACTTGCGTGTTGAATAGCCTGTGATATCTGGCAGCTCCTACAATGACGAACGGTCACCTCCTTGTTTATCAATCGCTGTATCTGGCTTTTCTATTTTTTTTTTTTTTTTTTTCCGTCTCCACCACAATAAATGCTATATTATCACTATAGTTGACTGGTGCAAATTTTGGAGGAAGGACGCTTTTTCTGTAGTAATAATTGCTTCTCGTTGTGTATATTGCGACCGCTGGTAACTACAGGTTATATGAAATTCACAGTAACGTCTCGTATTTCAAGAAAAGAAACTAATGAAAGTCACTCCACTCCACTAAGTACCATTATAATACTGGTTAGTTGCTACTACAACACTGTATTCTGCTATTCACTGGTATCACTAGATTATATGCGAGTACACTAGCAGGCCAGGAAGATTATTGAAAACAGCTGACCTGTGGTAAGTTTCTGGCGACTTCTGGCACCTTCCTCTATAGGCTTATCACTTCATTTACAAATTCACCTGTTTTCAAATGACACTTTAGCCTTTATCATCAATATACTAGGGAGCCACTGTAGTATACACTATACACTATATATACTCAATGTTATCAGGGAGACTTTCTTTCCTCTGACATGAAAAGTTCAATTATTATTATTTTTTCCACACGGGACAAGGCCTATGATTCCCCTCTGGCAGTAAACTCTGCTACGCAGTGCACACTAATTCTCCTTTTTTGACTCAGTATATAATGTTTTCCGCCCAAGATTGGTTCCAGGCGCTAGAGGGATGTATTGTATAGGATTGATGACACAAATTAAAGTTCTAGCACGTAAGAGCGACCGTGAAAACACGAGAAAACCGGGAGCACAACGAGGCACGCTGACACGCTGGCACCACACTCAAGTGGTTAGCGAAGGTTTTTAGGTTGATGGGTGGGGGTAATGTAGAGACCCTGCGAGCCTTAACATTAGAAGTACGCGGGGTCTCAAGGGAAGTGAGAAGGGCAATTATGTATGTAGTGGCGGATTTTCTGTATATTTCCTGGGGGATGAGGGACATGGAGGGGGAATTCGAATTAGGGCAATTGCGGCAGGCATATATAGAACGGTTTGCAGGAACAAACTTATTTACGGGGGACAGTGGAGGGCACGTTTTCCGGAGACCTATTGCAAAATTACGGTCAATGGCCTCATTCATTTGGCGAGCTAATTATACGTAAAAAACTGGTTTCCTTTATAAGCAGGTTGACATTAGTTTTCGGAGGGGGAGTGTATGAGGTAAAGTTTTTGCGATAGAATGTGAGGGTCGGGAAGGTATGTACTGCGTGGTGCTGTGTTGACATGTAAGTTTTGTGTGAAAGGTTTTGATAAGCCCATGATTTGTATAAATTAGGGCCTTGTGATTAAAAAGGGAGTTATAGAAGTCATTGTCCATGTTGGTCTACCAGTTTTTGCAAAGATAATTTATTGTAATTTTGTAGGGAATTTATTTCCTCTTAGATGGCTTTTATATTTTTTACATAATTTGTTTTCCATCACTTTTGTAATGTTATTAAGTTTGGTTGCTGATGCAACGTATGCTGTAAACATCTTGCAGTTGTTGATGCTTTATACGCTTATGTAATTTGTGTAATGCTTATTTTTGTTAAGATAAGATTTAGTTAGGATTTTTAACCCCGGAGGGTTAGCCACCCAGGATAACCCAAGAAAGTCAGTGCGTCACCGAGGACTGTCTAACTTATTTCCATTGGGGTCCTTAATCTTGTTCCCCAGGATGCCACCCACACCAGTCGACTAACACCCAGGTACCTATTTGAACAGGACAACAGGTGTAAGGAAACGTGTCGAAATGTTTCCACCCGCCGGGAATCGAACCCGGGCTCTCCGTGTGTGAAGCGGGAGCTTTAGCCACCAGGCCACCAGTAATATTTTCGGATAATTACCAGAATTTGTTCTTCAGTAAAATCACATAAACAGTTGCATGTATATATAAAGTTATATAAATTTATGCTTGATCACTGCTGTGATCAATACGTGTGCGAATGATGTGGGTGTATTTATAGATGGGTTTAAGGGGGCGCCCCCCCCAACAGTTTTGTGTGTATGAGTCAGATATTTTATCATTTTGTATAATGTGTCAGTGAATGGTGTGTGTGTATTTTGCGTGTTTGTTACACTTTCCTATTTTGTATTGGGTTTTCAAAATTTTTTCTCTTGCACTTGTGATATGATTCATAGTAATCTTGTCCAGATCTTGTATTGTGGTGTTATTTAATATTTTATACCACCTTGTAATTTATAATGTTCTAAATAAAATATAAAAAAAATCATCTATAAAGTGTCCTAAAGTGTAACTGTTGTTAGTTTTTTTTATAAGTTATTTGAATAGTTATACGATGTTGTGAATTCTAGTGCAAATGTCTTATTTTTTGCACTGTGGTAAAGGAGGGGAAATATATAGAGGCCTGAGCTTGCTACTATCTGCAGCTCATGAGACTGCCATCCCCACGAGCCCCTTTGAGGCGGGGTAGATGGCAGACCAGAGGCCTAGCTTCTCCCTACGAGCCCCGTGAGGGCGGGGAATGTGGCTAGGCCTGGGGACACTTGGTCCCAAAGATGAGGGGGTACTTGTACCTCCTCACATGGGAGACTTAAGTCTCGAGACACTCCCCAAATAGGGAGCCAAGGCCGGGTCACCACTACTTGGAAAAGACCCGGGCCGGGAGAATACCGGCGAAGAAAAAAAAAAAAAAAAAAAAAAAAGAGGAGAAATATGCAAGACTATTCTGCTCTTGACTCTCGCCCAGGCAGGTCATAGCAGCTCTCCTTACTTACTCTGTCTCCCTACGATCCCCGTTGGGGAGGGGAACCTTTACCAGCGTCGTCTTCGCCTTGACTTACACGATGAGCTACGCAAATCGTGTAAAGATCAAACCAACAAATGGTACCGTTGATGATTCAACGAAGATTGCTCTTGCAACTGTTGTTCAGGGAGCACTGGAAGTAAAATTCAACACCATATTGTCACTGAAAGAAGCATTCATTGTTGTGTGTCACGATGATGCTGAAGCAGAGAAGTTACTCACTACAGAAGCCACCACAACTCTTACTGCTCAAGGGTTTACTGTTACATCATCTCCTGCCCTCAGGGCAAGGAAATCAGTATTCCTTAAAAAACTTGACAAGATTCTGACTTCTCAATCAACTGCTGAACTCAAGTCATCCATCGAGACGCAAAATACTTGGGCTACTGTTGACAGCATTACAAATATCCCAAATGCAACGTCCATGCTCAAGGTCACCTTCACCGACGTCAACATGGCTGCCACTGCTCTGAACGGTCTTGCTGTCTACTACTACTATATCAGTCCTACCTACATTGAAGCAGAGATACCACTACATTCAACATTGCTGGAACTGTTATTCATACCATCACACCACCAAAGCATGTCCAGTAAAAGACAAGAAGTTCTGCACTACATGTGGTAGTGAGGGACACACCTTCAGTTCCTGCACCGCTGCTGCTCCATCACAACCAGCGTGCTTAAACTGCAAGAGTAATGACCACCATACACTGGCAGCAAAATGTCCTACAAGAAAGGATATTATGAAGAAAACACAAGATGCAGCAAAGAAAAAACCTACTAGCAACACTCCAACGTATGCAGCAATTGCAAAGATACAAGCTAACACTACAAAATTACTTCAAGCATCTACTCAGCCCGCCTCCACCATCATCACTCCTCCAACATGTGACGTAACCAAGATAAGATAAGATAAGATTTCGTTCGGATTTTTAACCCCGAAGGGTTAGCCACCCAGGATAACCCAAGAAAGTCAGTGCGTCATCGAGGACTGTCTAACTTATTTCCATTGGGGTCCTTAATCTTGTCCCCCAGGATGCGACCCACACCAGTCGACTAACACCCAGGTACCTGTTTGCTGCTAGGTGAACAGGACAACAGGTGTAAGGAAACGTGTCGAAATGTTTCCACCCGCCGGGAATCGAACCCGGGCCCTCCGTGTGTGAAGCGGGAGCTTTAGCCACCAGGCCACCGGGCCCTACTGCCACTACTGCTTACTATACGCTCACATGCAGAACATGGCTGTACCTGGATCATTTAACTCTACCATCAACGAGTTATTTGCATTAAATAATATGCCATCATTCATATTCCCAGCATCTCCACCTTCGGAAGAAATACTAAAATTCACCAAGGACCTAATTACCACCGCTGCGCCAGCAGCTCCAACATCACCAACACCTAGTGACGTCACTAAAACGTCTCCTATTCGTCGATTGGCTCGTCGTGGCGGCGCAGATATTCCTTCGCCTCCACTCACCGCTGCTCAAATGGACCAATCAGAAGCCACGATTCCACCAAAGTCTTCAACACACTCGGTAGTATTCGGTATCCAGACCAGAGCTTTGGTGAGATGCGTAAGGAAGAAGGATGGGTAAGGATAGAAATTTTGGAAAAGGGTGGGAGGGGGGAGAGAGGTAGGATATAAAAG
This sequence comes from Cherax quadricarinatus, assembly GCF_038502225.1. NCBI lineage: Eukaryota > Metazoa > Arthropoda > Malacostraca > Decapoda > Parastacidae > Cherax > Cherax quadricarinatus. Next base: position 19,923,074 of record NC_091340.1, on the reverse strand, counting down.
GTAAGTGGCCCAACCACTTTGGTGTAATTTAAAAAGTGTTTACCTGGAGTTTACCTGGAGAGAGTTTCGGGGGTCAACGCCCCCGCGGCCCGGTCTGTGACCAGGCCTCCTGGTGGATCAGCGCCTGATCAACCAGGCTGTTGCTGCTGGCTGCACGCAAACCAACGTACGAGCCACAGCCCGGCTGATCAGGAACTGACTTTAGGTGCTTGTCCAGTGCCAGCTTGAAGACTGCCAGGGGTCTGTTGGTAATCCCCCTTATGTGTGCTGGGAGGCAGTTGAACAGTCTCGGGCCCCTGACACTTATTGTATGGTCTCTTAACGTGCTAGTGACACCCCTGCTTTTCATTGGGGGTATGGTGCATCGTCTGCCAAGTCTTTTGCTTTCGTAGTGAGTGATTTTCGTGTGCAAGTTCGGTACTAGTCCCTCTAGGATTTTCCAGGTGTATATAATCATGTATCTCTCCCTCCTGCGTTCCAGGGAATACAGGTTTAGAAACCTCAAGCGCTCCCAGTAATTGAGGTGTTTTATCTCCGTTATGCGCGCCGTGAAAGTTCTCTGTACATTTTCTAGGTCGGCAATTTCACCTGCCTTGAAAGGTGCTGTTAGAGTGCAGCAATATTCCAGCCTAGATAGAACAAGTGACCTGAAGAGTGTCATCATGGGCTTGGCCTCCCTAGTTTTGAAGGTTCTCATTATCCATCCTGTCATTTTTCTAGCAGATGTGATTGATACAATGTTATGGTCCTTGAAGGTGAGATCCTCCGACATAATCACTCCCAGGTCTTTGACGTTGGTGTTTCGCTCTATTTTGTGGCCAGAATTTGTTTTGTACTCGGATGAAGATTTAATTTCCTCATGTTTACCATATCTGAGTAATTGAAATTTCTCATCGTTGAACTTCATATTGTTTTCTGCAGCCCACTGAAAGATTTGGTTGATGTCCGCCTGGAGCCTTGCAGTGTCTGCAATGGAAGACACTGTCATGCAGATTCGGGTGTCATCTGCAAAGGAAGACACGGTGCTGTGGCTGACATCCTTGTCTATGTCGGATATGAGGATGAGGAACAAGATGGGAGCTAGTACTGTGCCTTGTGGAACAGAGCTTTTCACCGTAGCTGCCTCGGACTTTACTCTGTTGACGACTACTCTCTGTGTTCTGTTAGTGAGGAAATTATAGATCCATCGACCGACTTTTCCTGTTATTCCTTTAGCGCGCATTTTGTGCGCTATTACGCCATGGTCACACTTGTCGAAGGCTTTTGCAAAGTCTGTATATATTACATCTGCATTCTTTTTGTCTTCTAGTGCATTTAGGACCTTGTCGTAGTGATCCAGTAGTTGAGACAGACAGGAGCGATCTGTTCTAAACCCATGTTGCCCTGGGTTGTGTAACTGATGGGTTTCTAGATGGGTGGTGATCTTGCTTCTTAGGACCCTTTCAAAGATTTTTATGATATGGGATGTTAGTGCTATTGGTCTGTAGTTCTTTGCTGTTGCTTTACTGCCCCCTTTGTGGAGTGGGGCTATGTCTGTTGTTTTTAGTAACTGAGGGACGACCCCCGTGTCCATGCTCCCTCTCCATAGGATGGAAAAGGCTCGTGATAGGGGCTTCTTGCAGTTCTTGATGAACACAGAGTTCCATGAGTCTGGCCCTGGGGCAGAGTGCATGGGCATGTCATTTATCGCCTGTTCGAAGTCATTTGGCGTCAGGATAACATCGGATAGGCTTGTGTTAATCAAATTTTGTGGCTCTCTCATAAAAAATTCATTTTGATCTTCGACTCTCAGTCTGGTCAGCGGCTTGCTAAAAACTGAGTCATATTGGGACTTGAGTAGCTCACTCATTTCCTTGCTGTCATCTGTGTAGGACCCATCTTGTTTAAGTAGGGGCCCAATACTGGGCGTTGTTCTCGATTTTGATTTGGCATAGGAGAAGAAATACTTTGGGTTTCTTTCGATTTCATTTATAGCTTTTAGTTCTTCCCGTGATTCATGACTCCTAAAGGATTCTTTTAGCTTAAGTTCGATGCTTGCTATTTCTCTGACCAGTGTCTCCCTGCGCATTTCAGATATATTGACCTCTTTTAGCCGCTCTGTTATTCTTTTCCGTCGCCTGTAAAGGGAGCGCCTGTCTCTTTCTATTTTACATCTACTCCTCCTTTTTCTTAGAGGAATAAGCCTTGTGCATACATCGAGTGCCACCGAGTTAATCTGTTCTAGGCATAAGTTTGGGTCTGTGTTGCTTAGTATATCTTCCCAGCTTATATCGGTTAGGACTTGGTTTACTTGGTCCCACTTTATGTTTTTGTTATTGAAGTTGAATTTGGTGAATGCTCCCTCGTGACTAGTCTCATTTTGTCGGTCTGGGGCTCCTCGCATACATGTCTGAACCTCAATTATGTTGTGATCTGAGTATATTGTTTTTGATATGGTGACATTTCTTATCAGATCATCATTGTTAGTGAATATGAGGTCTAGTGTATTCTCCAGTCTAGTAGGCTCTATTATTTGCTGGTTTAAATTGAATTTTGTGCAGAGATTTAAAAGCTCGTGTGAGTGTGAGTTTTCATCAGAGCTGCCTCCTGGTGTTATTACTGCAACAATATTATTTGCTATATTCCTCCATTTTAGGTGCCTTAAGTTGAAATCCCCCAGGAGCAAGATGTTGGGTGCAGGAGCTGGAAGATTTTCCAGACAGTGGTCAAGTTTTAACAGCTGTTCCTGGAATTGCTGGGATGTTGCATCCGGAGGCTTGTAGACTACCACAATGACTAGGTTTTGGTTCTCGACCTTTACTGCTGAAACTTCCACTACGTCATTTGAGGCATTAAGCAGTTCTGTGCAAACAAGTGACTGCAATGTACAGGCCAACCCCCCCCCTTTTGCCTGTTCACTCTGTCACATCTGTATAGGTTGTAACCTGGGATCCATATTTCATTGTCCAAGTGATCCTTTATGTGGGTCTCAGTGAAAGCCGCGAACATTGCCTTTGCCTCTGCAAGCAGTCCACGGATGAAAGGTATTTTGTTGTTTGTTGCTGGCTTTAGACCCTGTATATTTGCAAAGAAGAATGTTATCGGACTGGTGGTATTGTTGGTACTGGGGGGGGATTTTTTTTCCGGCATTAGTATCTGTATCTGTTGGTTTGGAGTGGAGGCCATCGACTGTGGTTCCACTCCAGGAATGACTGGATTTGGTGTACGATTTCTGCCATTTCCTGCCAGTTTTTTTTCCTTCCTGGCACTAAAAAACCTCTCCCTCTTGAGTGGCTGTGGCTACCCAGGTTTTCCCATGGCCTGGATGTTTTGTATCTTTTTGTCCCCTTTAGATGGTATGCCTGGCAATTTAAGTTATAGCACAGTCTTTCCTGTACTGAAGAGGTACACATTTCAGGGTGAAAAAGCTTACAGGAAGGGAGTTTGCATTTTCCTGTTGTCATATGGGCATGGCATTTTCTAGGGTGGTCATAGTTGCACGTCCCATCTGTTTTTCCAGATTTCCCATGCCAGCAGATACCAAGTGCATAGTATGTGCACAGGCTTGGTTTCCGCTTGCCTTGGGTTTCTGTGACTGTATTCCCTGTTGGTGCATGTTTCCCTGTCTTACTTCTATCCTCCCTAGCACCAACAATGGAGCTCCCACCAGTTGTTTTTGGTAATTTATCCTCACTATTGCTATTGGAGTCCTCTTGTTTGCTATTTCCTGCGGTATTTCTAGTTTACAATATTGGTTTTATCTTATCTTTGACTACACTTGTTTCCCTACTATGGCTCCTGTCCCCTATGAGGTCATTTATATGTATTCCTTCCTGCGTATAATTCCCGACTACCTGGACAAAATCTCCAGCTTCACCATTACTGTCTCCCAGGACAGTATCTCCAGCTTCACCATTTCTGTCTCCCAGGACAGCACCTCCAGCTTCACCATTACTGTCTCCCAGGACAGCACCTCCAGCTTTACTATTACTGTCTCCCAGGACATCACCTCCAGCCTTACAGTTTGTGACTACATGGCCAGTATCAAGGGCAGTACCATTCAGCCCAGACTTTTTATGTTCCCATCTGTTGTAGAAAGCTTCCAGGTTTTCTATGAAAGCAGCTTTGATGTTGTCCTCTTTCAATACCCTTGTGATTTTAGTCCACAGATTTTCCTCATATGGGCATACCCAAAAACACTTCTCTGTTTTAATACTGCTTGTAGCTAGTTATGGGATATCTGCACAAGGAGCGTGACACCAATTTCCACAAAAATGACAATTTATCCATGTGGAAGCCCGTTTGTTTGACTGACCACAGACTACACACAGCTTCATAATGATTTGAATGGTTGATTTACTGCAATTCTACTAGCAACCTCTTGAATATTATATTAATAACCTTAAATGAAGTGTACATGAAATGATAAGATATTCTTTAAGAGATATAAGACTAACCCATCAGAGTCACATAGATATAACAGAATATAAGTACATGACTGAATTGGTAGTACTTATACGATTGCAATGCTTTTTTTTTTTTTTTTTTTTTTTTTTGCGATTGCACAACGGATATTTATGCGACAATGAAGGCAATAATTTTCTGGCCAGTTTATGGAATTACACGACAATGGCTTCTTACAGGTGGTGTCCAGCCATGGTAAGTAGCATAATTTTTACATTAGATTGTTATATAAGATGTCTCCCTAATTGGGGGCGATGATTTTCTTAGTATACATAGAAGGGTTCTGGTGCTACCCAATCTTCTTCATCAGGGAGGTTGCTCAATATCATGGGTCGATGGTAATCATCTTTATGTATAAAACGACGGACCCTCTGTGGAAGAGTCATTCTTTGAGTCCTGTGAGGAGGAGTATTGATTATATAATCCGTGGTATTTACCACTTGTATACGATGTTCTCTATCTGGCATGTATAGTTCTTGCATTGAATAAAGTTGTTTCTTTTTTAGAGTGTCGAGGCGTACATTTATGGCAGTAATACCTTGTTGTATGTGTAAATCTGCCATTTTAACTCTGTCTCTCCTCCTGGTATCGGTAATGAAGCGAAGAGCTCTATTCTGGACCCTTTGTAGCCGTAGCATGTTGGTCTTTGTTGTTAATGACATTGGGACACAAGGGTATTCGAGTATTGGTCTTATTAACATTTTATACAGATGTTTTTTGACATGTTGAGGGGCTTGATTGAATCGAAAGAGACTGCTAAGACCGGCTTTGGCTATGTTGATCTTTTTAGTTACATGAGATGTTGAGTGGAGCAGCCTGTCTATTTCATATCCCAAGATCTTGTTAGGGTTTCTAATGGCTACAGGTGTACCTCTGATGGAGATACCCCCTTTATCTTCAATTGTTGATGCAAAACATCCTATCGTGCTAACAAGGACCTTGTCAGGATTAGTCGTAATTCTCCATTTCTTTTCCCAATTAGATGTTCGACGAAGTTCAATATTCATTTTTTCTATGACTCTCTCATACTTGTATTTTCCTGTTACCGGAGTTGATGAGACGACATGAATAACATCATCTGCAAACTGTGTCACAATTGTATCATTAAACTCTGGCTGAGGAAGGTCATTCACATAAATGTTGAACAGAAGTGGACTGAGACAAGAACCTTGTGGGACACCAGCTGTCGGTATAAAAGGCTCTGCCGACCTGCCATGAAAGGTGGGAATGATTTTTCTTTGAGTTAAGAAATTACATATTACTCTGAGAAAAGTTCAGTTATGGTCTGGTAGGTCAATGAGTTTGTATATAAGACCATCATGCCATAAGCTATCAAAAGCTTTATGAACATCTCTGGTGGCAATTAAGGCAAGATTCCCCTGATGCTTTAGACTTGCTACAGTATCGAAAATAACATTTATTGCATGATTGGTACCTCTATGTGTTCTAAAGCCCAACTGTTTTTCAGTAAAAAAGTGATTAAACTCCATATAGTAGTTCAATCTGTTGGAAATGACCTTCTCAAGAACTTTTCCAGTGACTTCAAGTAAAGATATAGGTCTATAGTTCCCAGGTTGGTGAATGTCTTTATTGGGCTTACCTAGAAAGATCATCCTAGCAGTCTTAAAAACCACTGGGAAATGTCCTGAGGCCAAGATGGCATTAAAGATATTTACCAAAGACTGTTTACAATTTCTGGGGAGGAACTTTATTTGTTTCATTGTTATTCCAGAGAGGCCAGGGGCTCTATTGCGCATTCTTCCAATAACCTGACTCATCTCTAGTAATGTAATAGGTCTAGTAAGCGGGTGGGTATCTTCAAGAGTTGAAGTATCGATGGAAGGTAGTGGTTGTAAATCATCCAAGTTCTCATCTCTCCATTCATTTACCAACTGATAATGATTATTGTTAAATTGACCACTGTTATTGTGGGAGAGAATTTTCTCCCATACATCACCCATCAAATTAGCCTGGTCCTGTGGATCGTCAAGTTTAATTTCAACATCTTCATCATCCTCATCAGTGAAGGTATGAACTAGGTAGTTAGGAGCCTTGTGCTTTGCCCCTAAAAGTTGTCGGATCTTACTCCAAAATTTTGCTGGTTCACGTTTGTACTGATTAGCTTGAAGAACTGGCACTTTCCATAAGTCCCGTTTGTGATGACTAATCATGTTAATTAATTCTTGCCGTAATCGGTGCAGTGTAGCTGCTGGTGGTTGTCGCGTTTGAAGATGCCTTCGACATTCTGCTTGATAATTTCTTAAAATGTCTCTAATTTCCCTAGTAGGTTTATATTGTTGGTAAATCTTTGTGGAAGCTAATTGACAAGTTGCATTAGTAGCTTCAGTTATTCGATTATGCAGGGACCTGATTGCATCATCATTTGCACTGGGAGGTAGATTTTCCAAAGACACAATTTCATCCTCACCCAGATATGCCCTGAAGGGGTCAAAACCTAGGGTGTTAAGATTGGGTTTAGGAGTTACAGGTATTCTAAACGGAGAAGTTTGTAGTTGTATTATAACAGGGATATGGTCAGATCCTACATTTCCACCAGGAGATATACGACAGTGAAAGATGTCACAGTCTCTGTTTGTCAGTACTATATCTGGTGTCCCTGGATGAGGTCCAATGTACGATTTAAAGAATGGGCCTTGAAATGACAAGTTTCTAGCTGTCATGATATTAAAGAGTTGTTTTCCTTTTAAGTCACCCAGTGGAATACCAGTTCCACAGTTGAAGAGGGCAGGGTGATGAGCATTAAAATCTCCCGCTAGAATTGTTGGAATATTCCTGCTTAATATCCTATGTAGAGGAAGTGACTCTATATATTGTTGTCTCGGGGGAAAATATCCAGTTCCTATCACTAGTTGTCCATGAGACGTTGTCATTTCTATTGCAAGAATGTTATCTTCATCAACATGAATATTTTTAAATGTATAGCCTAATTTAACTAAGATTGCTACACCACTAAAAATCCTCTCGATTTCTCCACAGTACAGTAACCACGTAATTTAATATGTTGATCAACTCTTGCAGCTGTCTCGTTCAAAAGTATAACATCGGGATTGTAATTATGTAGTTCAACCTCAAGAAGGTAACGGTTATTAAAGAAATGTTGAACATTAAGTTGGAAAATTGTAATCCCCATTATCTCTTGTACTGCGGTCTGAACGCCTGCAAGTAGTGTCATGTGTGGTATCCACACTATCCCTGCTGGACTCGTCAAGGGGAGGAGGGAACTTCTGCGTAGTTGCTTGTGTATTAAAAATGCCATCATCTTCACTAGAGGTAGTAATATTAACAGATTCATTAGAATCGTTAGAGTCATCATCAGAAAACGGAGGTGTGATATTCCCATTTACAGGAAGCAGAGGCTCGTGAGAGTTAATGGGAGACTGTGGAGGCTCCAAGGGAAAATTAGGTAGGCAAGGTGAGTTATCCTGGGAAAGTTCCTGTTCAACAGGATCAGCTTCAATAGCGGGAGAGTAAGCACCAATTTCTGGAGCATTGTTATGTTCAGGTGTTGACTTATCGGGTTGAGGGGAGTTGACAACCTGGGTATGCGAGGTGGGCGATCCCTGGGCCAGGGATGACTTAGGTTTATTTTTAGATGTAGAGTAGGGTACATACTTCTTGTTATGAGAAGGCTGGGTCATAATAACCTTCACATTTTCTGGGATAGTGATGGGAGTGATCCCATTAGCCATTAACAGATCATTTAAAACCTGAGAGCAGAGTTGAATGTCACCACCTGCTATGTCTTTGGCCAGCATATACATTAGTTGTGCTCTCGTCATATCCCCGGCTGTGGATACCTGAGACATAGATAAGACTGAACCTTGTTGTTGCGGTTGTGTATGTTGTAGGTAAGGGTTAGATTGGGGCGCTCCAAGAGGGGCAGAATTCCAAACATTGGAACCATTGGTAGAGACCTGAGGAGTCCCACTTGATCCAGGCAGAGCTGGGAAGGAAGTTTGGGACATCGTTGGTGGTGCCTGGGGAGTGGTCTTCTTTGAAGTGGACAGTTTCTTGGCTTCAATAATTTTCTGCATTTCCTTTTTCCTTTCAGGACAAATAGCAGAAACAGCATGATGTTTTCCGTTGCAGAGGACACATTTGGGTGTATTTTTATTATTACAATCTCGATAAGAATGTTGGCCAGAGCAAATGCTACAAATTTGCCCTTGAGTACTGCATTTGTTGGTGTTATGACCAAAGGCATAACATTTAAAACATTGTGTCACACTGACAAATCGTTCAAGAGAGATTTGGTCAGGTGTACATCTGGTGCCAAAACATTTGAAGCCATTTTGACACACAAGTTTGGCCTCCTCAGGTGTCTCAAGTATTAATTTTAAGGTTACCTTGTTGTTAGGATTAGAGAATTTATGTGCTTCTACAGCCCTAAATTCAGAATTCTCTGTATTAATGTCCTCAACAATTTCATTCACAGTGCTATGTTTCATAAAACTGTTGATTCTGGCCACAAACACAGTCCTCTGAGCTTGATAGCTCTCAGGTGCAACTGGGGTAACACCAGAAGTCTTCAGTTTGTCAAGGACATCATGCTTCAGCAGTTGAAGTAACTCTTCTTCCGAAGAGAGGAGAAGTACTGCTCCAGCGTGGGTTTGAAAAACATCCACTGGAGCAACAGTTGAGTTCGAGCAAATACATGTTAGAATTTCTTTCATGGACATTTGATTACCATCTATACGTAATCTTACACGTATCCTCGCCATGATGTCTAGGAAGGAACATCTGGCAGAGGAGTTCTTAACAAAGAAGGATCTTTCCTATATTAATCTGACATCCTATTTCAGCTGACTTATGAAGGTCAGCCCCTGAGATAGCCTACCCTCGAGTAGTGAGGGGAAAGGGCCCAAGGCAAAGATCGGCCGGATTTTAAAAAACCACACGGGCTACCGGATGGTCAAAATGCCTTGTGTTAACTCGCCAAAGCGAAGTTGCCGAAAAAGAAGAAGATAGGAAAGTCAGAAGGATAGCAATGTATGTAGTGTGTTAGTGTGTGGGCCAGTGTTGATGTTTGGGTGAGGGGAGGAAGGGGAAGGATGGGGGGATGGGGATGAGAGGGGTGAACAAGCAAGCAAGTCACCGCCTTACCCTCTTGATGGGATGGGGCTCGAAGTGACTGCAAGCAAGTTTCCTCTCAGCTCTGGTGAAGAATTACTCAGGATAACTCAAGAAAAATCTCGAGCAACAGTGTTCAGAGTTGCTCAGCTGAAGAGCAGGAACGACGACGTCTTCTCTCCACGGTGGCTGGGCTGCTACTCTATTTTCATTTCTATTTCTATTTTCATTTTCACTCGGTAGTGAAGACAATAACATTGAATGAACCTCCAATGCTGCAACCACCAACAAAAACCTCACCATTCATCTATCGACGTATTAATACAGAAGATCAACACCGAGATCAATACCTACACTGGAAAGATATAACTTTTTATACGACTCCTGACCAAGAACCCACCATGAATGTCGACACTTTGTACGAGAAATTACACGACAGAACAGTCAAGTTTACAAATCGTAGAGGAACCCACTACTCCTTCACAACACTCAAGATGACCTTTGACCAGTTACAAGCCGACTCAGCATTTCGACCCAAGATTACAAGACTACTCATCGTTTCCTTCCAACAACTGCACAACATAAGGAATGCCTCCCATACCCTGACTGACACTTTAACGACACCTGACCAATCAAGAAGCTAGCCTCCCTTGACCACGCCTCCAGCTTCTGCCAGCCGCCAATCAACATCAAGATGCAGCAATCTACCATCCAGCAAGTTGCAGTCAGCACCCGCAGAGTTCCTGCTGTCTTCTATGTCGTCTTCGTTATTGTTTATCCAGGCTTAGCTGCTGGGTCTAGTCCTGACTCTTCTCTCTTCGACTCAAGACATTCCTCTCACCATCTATTCTTCGCACTGTCCCCACTTGCCCCTCGCCCCTAGTGGGCCCTTACCTGTGAGTCCAGTTCAGTTCAGTTCAGGAAATATGCAAGTCATTCTGATGGAATCATAATTCACATGTAATATACATGTGTGTACAATGTATATAGAAGTCATTATTTTGTATTAATTCTTAGGTAAATTTCATGTCAAGTATATTTAAAATTTACATGCATATTGTAATATATTTTGAATGATACAAAGTATATTGTTGTGTAATCTTGTATTTCGTAAAAGGATAAAAAGCATAGGTTGAGGGATATTTTGTAAGATCAAAGATAAATGTGTTTGTTTTTGCAAGTATAAACAATTCTCTTTTTCTGTGGAGAACTAGACGAGGCTTCTTATATTTTATAAAATTATTGCAATGTTTTAAAATAAAACAATAAAATATGGAGTACATGAAACTGTTAAAGTAAATGTTCTTCCTTGTGGTTTAGCGCAACTTTTTGACTATATTAATAACAATAAAGTAAAATTGGGGGAGGGGGGGGGTGAGTCACCTGCTTCGTACTGTGGTCAGGTGTATATCAGCACCATTATGACTAGTGTTACTTTGTGCACTGGAACAGTCACTGATGATGTCTCTTTTTATACATATTTATATGATTTTTATATACGTGACTATATATGTATATTTGTATGCTTTGTTTTAAATAAAATATAAAAAAAAATCCATTTACCTGACTTTCCTTGAGTTTATAGATATATTTGGCGTTTCCTGCTATGATTCTCTCACTGTACACTGGTCAGCTGAATATAGGTCAGCTACTAAAACATTAACCTTGACTGTTTAACTATTCACTTCTTTCCCACGACTGGCACTGAGGGATAACCGACCTATAACCTTGGAGTTTTGTACTGTTGATTTGACGATGTCTCCTGTGTTTCCCTCTGGTTAGCACTGGTACAGGTGATATGATGGTGGTACAGATATGATGCTACTGTCAACAGATGAACGTCAGTAAAGATGAGAATTTCACTTCGCTAGTTGTACGTCTGGTGGAGGAAGTGTGCCAAGGCTGCATCAACTTGAGGGAGGGTGCCATTGCTATGTCAGCTGGAAAGAAGGGTGCATAGCTGCATTAGTTGGAAACAGGGTCCTATGTCAGTATCCCCTGAAGAGTGGGTGCAGTTACTGCAAATGGAGGATGGGTGTCTTCAATGCATCAACAGGATGGAGGATTGCATCAGTAGGACAGTGGATGCCATGGCTTGGTCAGCAGGATGAAAGACTGTGTAAGCTGGATGGAGGATGCTATATGCTACCACATATTTATTTCATTTTGATAATACTACCATGCTAGTATCTTCGTTATTAGCTAAAACGAAGCTATTGGATCGTTGTACTATTATCCTATTCGTTTTTCATCATATGTTTGTAATTTTAACTAATGAGAAATGGGTATGTGTATTCATATATGTCTTGTAGTGGTCTAATTGATATATATAAGTACGTAACTATCATTCATGGTGCCATAGACACAAAGCATGTCGTCACAGAGACTTGCTTCTATCCAACCAATCACAACCCTTTTTGGCAGAACTCGAAGGTGGCGCCACTTGGGTATTGTCGACTGCTATTGGCTGGGAGCTCCTGGAGTATTCAGTACTGTCTGACTTGTTGAAGGAGAAGCATTTTGGATCTCACTCTCTCGCTATTTCACCAATTTACACCACTCCAGAATGGCGGTAAGTTACTGAATGTGTTTCCAGTGCATTATTGAATGTTTGAACCTCATTTTGAGATGCAATTGAATTGCCTGAGGCATTGAAAAGTAACATAAACATAAACGTGTTTAATGGATCAAGGGCTCAAAGGAAAAGGGATTACATCGTGCCCGAGTTACATGATGACAATGACACTAATGGGGAAGTGGATTCTGGAGATGAATATGAGGAACAGCAAGATGCTTCGGCTTCAAATGAAGATGAACATGAAGATTTGTCTAAGAGAAATGAGCAAGTTAGTGTAAAACGAAGAAATTTATGCAGATAACTTCTTTACCTGTTTGCCTCTAGTGAAATATCTGCACGCTACATTCAACTGCACGTACACAGGCACTGCAAGGGACAGCAGAATTGGAAAACCACCACTTATGTCTGTCAGTGACATTGGGAAAAAAAGTGAAAAGGGGTGCTATGGATTGCTGTTCATCGGATGGTGTCCTTGCTGTACGTTGGAAAGACAGTAAGGTTGTTACTTTACTGACTAATGATACGGGCATCAACCCTGTGACAAAGATAAAGAGGTACAGCAAGAAGACCAAACAAAAGGTGGATGTTGACTGTCTTGCAGTGATAAACAATTATAAGGCCCATATTGGAGGCATAGATAAGAATGAGTCAGGTAGGGCAAGGGTACTTGACTGAGCCAGGTAGAGCAAGGGTACTTGACTGAGTCGGCTGCAGAGAGGGTATCCTAGCTGGGTAAACTGGAGGGATAGTATTTTAGCTGAGTCAACTGGAAGGAGGTTACCATGGCTGGTCTGCTGGAGGGAGGTTACCATGGCTGGTCTGCTGGAGGGAGGTTACCATGGCTGGTCTGCTGGAGGGAGGTTACCATGGCTGGTCTGCTGGAAGGAGGTTACCACGGCTGGTCTGCTGGAGGAGGGTTACCCTGACTGGTCTGCTGGAGGAGGGTTACCCTGACTGGTCTGCTGAAGGGAGGTTACCACGGCTGGTCTGCTGGAGGGAGGTTACCACGGCTGGTCTGCTGGAGGGAGGTTACCACGGCTGGTCTGCTGGAGGGAGGTTACCACGGCTGGTCTGCTGGAGGGAGGTTACCACGGCTGGTCTGCTGGAGGGAGGTTACCACGGCTGGTCTGCTGGAGGGAGGTTACCACGGCTGGTCTGCTGGAGGGAGGTTACCACGGCTGGTCTGCTGGAGGGAGGTTACCACGGCTGGTCTGCTGGAGGGAGGTTACCACGGCTGGTCTGCTGGAGGGAGGTTACCACGGCTGGTCTGCTGGAGGGAGGTTACCACGGCTGGTCTGCTGGAGGGAGGTTACCACGGCTGGTCTGCTGGAGGGAGGTTACCACGGCTGGTCTGCTGGAGGGAGGTTACCACGGCTGGTCTGCTGGAGGGAGGTTACCACGGCTGGTCTGCTGGAGGGAGGTTACCACGGCTGGTCTGCTGGAGGGAGGTTACCACGGCTGGTCTGCTGGAGGGAGGTTACCACGGCTGGTCTGCTGGAGGGAGGTTACCACGGCTGGTCTGCTGGAGGGAGGTTACCACGGCTGGTCTGCTGGAGGGAGGTTACGAAGGATGGTCTGCTGGAGGGAGGTTACCACGGCTGGTCTGCTGGAGGGAGGTTACCACGGCTGGTCTGCTGGAGGGAGGTTACCACGGCTGGTCTGCTGGAGGGAGGTTACCACGGCTGGTCTGCTGGAGGGAGGTTACCACGGCTGGTCTGCTGGAGGGAGGTTACCACGGCTGGTCTGCTGGAGGGAGGTTACCACGGTTGGTCTGCTGGAGGGTGGTTACCATGGCTAGCCTGTTGGAGGGAGGTTACCATGGCTAATCTGCTGGAGGGAGGATACCACGGCTGGTCTGCTGGATGGAGATAACCACGGTTGGTCTACTGGACGGTGGTTGCCAAGGTTGATCTGCTGGAGGGAGGTTACAATGGTTGGTCTACTAGAGGGAGGTTACCACGGTTGGTCTGCTGGAGAGAGGTTACCATGACTGGTCTGCTGGAGAGAGGGTACCAAGACTGGTCCGCTGGAGGGAAGTTACCATGGCTGGTCTGCTGGAGGGAGATTACCATGGCTGGTCTGCTGGAGGGAGGTTACCACGGTTGATCTACTGGAGGGAGGTTACCATGGTTGGTCTGCTGGAGGGAGGTTACCATGGTTGGTCTGCTGGAGGGAGGTTACCATGGTTGGTCTGCTGGAGGGAGGTTACCATGGTTGGTCTGCTGGAGGGAGGTTACCATGGTTGGTCTGCTGGAGGGAGGTTACCATGGTTGGTCTGCTGGAGGGAGGTTACCATGGTTGTATAACGGACTTATTTGGTAGACTGTAGAGCGGTGTTAATGATATACGTCTTCGGAGGCTTCTTACTTTATTGATAACTAGTGTTGGGTTACACAGGCTTGTGTGTTTGTGCCCATGGCCCTGGCAGGGCCATGCCCACGAGAGAGAGCTGGGAGGCCTTGTGTCTTGATGCCAGGCCGCTGTGTGAGTGAGAGTGAGGCAAGTCTGGGCATACTGAAGTGGCAAGGCCTATAGATGGCAGCACCTGAGTGGCGCGAAATATGAACTAAGCTGGCAGACAGCATGGGCTGTCTGTGCAGACAGTACAGGCTGTCTACATACGCTCGGCCACCTACCGCGCGTCGTCCCGACGCGACAATACTGGTAGTAAAAAACTCGGTCTCTCTCTCGTAGGAACAGGGCACAGAACACAAAATAAAAACATATATATACATATGGACATGGAAAAAAAAAACTTCCTACAGGGAGGGAAGAAAAAAACATGTGGGGTGTGCTAAACATCGTGGTCAAAGGCAGTGAGCATCGAAGGGCATCACTGCATGCCTTCCTGCGTCTGGACAGATACTGCAACACGGGAGACATCGCTGCGGCTGAGCTGTGACGTAACAGGGTACGGTCTCCTCTGGAACGGTGAAGCAGACATCGTAGGAGTCGCTGCAGGTTTTCACTCAACCTAGGGCACGACATGCTGGTGCTCTCGAGTGAGGCGTCGACAAAACTCGGCAACTGGGCAGGACTTCTGGCAAGCGACTCGGGACACTTCTCGACTGGTACTGTCGCTGGGCTGTCACTGCCGGCGAGCGTGGAGCGAGTTGTGGAGCGAGTCGTGGCAGAGACGACTGGGCGAAACATCTGGGAGTCGTAACATCATACACCAGACTGCAGTGAGAGAGCTAGCAGTCAAAGTGACATCTTCTTTGTGCAGGCTGCTCACTGAAGCTTGTGACACGAGGCTGACACAGCGCCTGCCGACAGGCCTGGCTGCGGCTTGACGAGTATCATCTCTCGACAGTTGGAGTTATAGCAGAGGTTAGCCTAAGCGTCCCCAGACTTGTTTCTCTACATATAACTGCACTCTGACGGTCTGGAGGTGAAGTGAAACAAATCTCGATGGGAATCGTAGCAGGTACGATTCTGCAGAACAACACGAGCGATGAGCATAAAAGCTTTCTGTACAAGAGGGCTCGTATGCTCAGGGCTGAGTAATCAGCTGTCAAACACTGGTCACGTGGGTGACTTAGTGGTACAACTCAAGGGTCTGACCACAGACCTCACTGGACACACGGGAAACTTACAAACACACCGCTGTACATACGGTACAACATGGCTTAACTAGCAAATGATGCTTTTCTGCGCATAAAACTGACTAAGACATACTAAAATGTGAGAACACTGACTGAGAGGAATTAATTAACACACGACATATATCTTCTCTCAATCTTCTCGACAATACTGAAATAATTACTAGAACACTCGATGTGACATCATGTGATGTCAGGCGTGATGTCGCAAGGTGACGTCAGCAGCAGTGACGTCAACAGACATCTCGAGGTGAAGTCAGGCAGACATCGTGAGGTGACGTCAGCAGACATCGTGACGTCATGAAGTCGGGCAGCATCGTGGGTGACGTCAGCAGACATCTCGAGGTGACGTCAGGCAGACATCGTGAGGTGACGTCGATGTGATGCGGGCAGCAGACCACAGCATGAGGCCTGGGACATCTGGTAACTCACGTGGCTTTGTAGGTCTACGTGACATCGTCCACACCCACGTGACGTCGTGATCCACGTAGCTTCGAGTGGCCTCGGGCACTCGGATACACAGCACTGGCAATGAATTCATACGAAAAACAGCAGAAAACACAGCAGAGGGAGTGGGCAGTGGTGAGTGTATGGTAGTGTGGTGGCGAGGAGCATGCGTGAGTGTATGGCAGGGCGGGCATCTGGCCATTCCTCCTCCTCCTCCACCCACAAACACGTGGAGAAGCTCACACTGGACGCAGAAATCACCACAAAACTCACCTCTGGCTTGCTGAAACAGCTGTGCTGAGCTGAACAACAACAGCAACATACAAGTGACGCTGAACACGTGACTTGAGAAACAGCGTGGGGTCACTGGGACGCCACTTACAATTCTCGGAGAATTTCGGCAAATTTCGGCTGGATCCTGCTAGTACCTGTGTCTGGATGCTCAAACGTGCAGACACGACATCAGGATAACTCGTTGAGAGACAGATGGTTCTTGTGTAGGGTGATGAAGTGAAGATGACTTCATACCTCTTCCTCCTCCTCTCCAGGCAAACACAACTGCTGCGGAGCACCACTGTCACCATTTATAACGGACTTATTTGGTAGACTGTAGAGCGGTGTTAATGATATACGTCTTCGGAGGCTTCTTACTTTATTGATAACTAGTGTTGGGTTACACAGGCTTGTGTGTTTGTGCCCATGGCCCTGGCAGGGCCATGCCCACGAGAGAGCTGGGAGGCCTTGTGTCTTGATGCCAGGCCGCTGTGCGAGTGAGAGGCAAGTCTGGGCATACTGAAGTGGCAAGGCCTATAGATGGCAGCACCTGAGTGGCGCGAAATATGAACTAAGCTGGCAGACAGCATGGGCTGTCTGTGCAGACAGTACAGGCTGTCTACAGTTGGTCTGCTGGAGGGAGGTTACCATGGTTGGTCTGCTGGAGGGAGGTTACCATGGTTGGTCTGCTGGAGGGAGGTTACCATGGTTGGTCTGCTGGAGGGAGGTTACCATGGTTGGTCTGCTGGAGGGAGGTTACCATGGTTGGTCTGCTGGAGGGAGGTTACCATGGTTGGTCTGCTGGAGGGAGGTTACCATGGTTGGTCTGCTGGAGGGAGGTTACCATGGTTGGTCTGCTGGAGGGAGGTTACCATGGTTGGTCTGCTGGAGGGAGGTTACCATGGTTGGTCTGCTGGAGGGAGGCTACCATGGTTGGTCTACTGTTGGGAGGTTACTATGGTTGGTCTGCTGGAGGGAGGTTACCATGGTTGGTCTACTGGAGGGAGGTTACCATGGTTGGTCTGCTGGAGGTAGGTTACCACGGTTAGTCTCCTGGATGGAAGTTACCATGGTTGGTTTGCTGGAGGAAGGTTACCATGGTTGGTCTGCTGGAGGGAGGTTACCATGGTTGGTCTGCTGGAGGGAGGTTACTATGGTTGGTCTGCTGGAGGGAGGTTACCATGGTTGGTCTGCTGGAGGGAGGTTACCATGGTTGGTCTACTGGAGGGAGGTTACCATGGTTGGTCTGCTGGAGGGAGGTTACCACGGTTAGTCTCCTGGAAGGAAGTTACCACGGTTGGTTTGCTGGAGGAAGGTTACCATGGCTGGTCTGCTGGAGGAAGGTTGCCATGGCTGGTCTGCTGGAGAGAGGTTACCATGGCTGGTCTGCTGGAGAGAGGTTACCATGGCTGGTCTGCTGGAGAGAGGTTACCATGGCTGGTCTGCTGGAGAGAGGTTACCATGGCTGGTCTGCTGGAGAGAGGTTACCATGGCTGGTCTGCTGGAGAGAGGTTACCATGGCTGGTCTGCTGGAGAGAGGTTACCATGGCTGGTCTGCTGGAGAGAGGTTACCATGGCTGGTCTGCTGGAGAGAGGTTACCATGGCTGGTCTGCTGGAGAGAGGTTACCATGGCTGGTCTGCTGGAGAGAGGTTACCATGGCTGGTCTGCTGGAGAGAGGTTACCATGGCTGGTCTGCTGGAGAGAGGTTACCATGGCTGGTCTGCTGGAGAGAGGTTACCATGGCTGGTCTGCTGGAGAGAGGTTACCATGGCTGGTCTGCTGGAGAGAGGTTACCATGGCTGGTCTGCTGGAGAGAGGTTACCATGGCTGGTCTGCTGGAGAGAGGTTACCATGGTTGGTCTGCTGGAGGGAGGTTACCATGGCTGGTCTGCTGGAGAGAGGTTCCCATGACTGGTCTGCTGGAGGGAGGTTACCAAGACTGGTCTGCCAACGAGCTCAGCTGACCGGGACTTCACGTCTCCAGATGTTCCAAGTCTTGCTCCTGTGGTATACAGCGTGATGTCGCACATAAAAGTACTGGAAACGCAACAATTTCTCCTGAAACAACAACTTGAACAACACAAGGAAAGATGTGTAGAGTGTACCAATAACAAGATTGTCACAATTTGTGAAAGCAAGTATAAGGTTGCTGAACAAGGTGGTGGTGGTGTTCTTAATTACAGTAATGACGAATATAATACTTGTGTTGATAACTGTAGTGAGCATCATAATGAAGGCTATGGTGTCAATGATGTTAGTAATAGTGATGACCGTAATATAAGTGGTGGTGAAGAGTGTGATGAGGGCAATGGTGTCTATAATGTTAGTAATAGTGATGAGCGTAATATAAGTGGTGGTGCAGTGTGTGATGAGGTTAACCACATAGACATTAATGTTGAATACAATACTGTTGATAAATGTAATGAACACAATGTTGGTAGTGGCGTTGGTGATGACAGTTGTAGTGTTGCTTGTAATTTTAGTGGAGGAGGGAATGTGAGTGGTGGTGTCACCTATCATACATTCACACATAAACAGCCTCGTGCTCTGGGTATACGAAGACTCCCACGAGGCCTTACAACTGGAAGTGCACTTATAAAACTCATGGACCAGGGTAACACTGTTGACATTGATAAGGTCTGCTATTTATATGAAAATTTTTTTCATTATGCTGAGAAACTCAACAAGATCCCAGGACTACTATAATGGATCAAAACTCGTATAAACTTTCTATATTAAGCTGGAATATTGCATCACTTAGAAAAAGACTTCCTGACCTTCATCATAAAGTAACCACCGAACCCATTGATGTTGTGTGTCTACAAGAGTGCAGAGTCCCTGAAAAATCCCAACCCCCTAAATTACCATCATTTGTTGCATATAACCTCAAATCTACTAACTCTTGTGTTCTATATATTAAAAAATCACTTCCCCATCAACTTCTTCCACATATGAAAACAGAGGGGCTAAAATATCACGGTGTTAGGATTTATATAGGGAACGCTGCTCTCAACATATTTAACTTGTATGCTCCTGCTGATAAATTTAATTACTTGGAGCTCCTAACTTGTGCTCATTCTGAGCCTACTCTTATTATTGGCGATTACAATGCGAGACACAAAAGCATTGGAAACTCAGTTTGGTAATCGTAATGGCAATCAACTGTTGTCACTCTTAAACAGTCATGATAATGTCCAAATTGTAGGTGACCTTGAACCCACACATATCTATGGAGGCGTCCTTGATCTGTGCCTGGGCTTCAACATTACTTCTGCCAGCTGTGAGTCTTCCATTGTAACAGATATAGCGTCTGATCATTTCCCTAGGCTAACCTCACTAGATATTGGTAATACTATCCTTCCTGGTGGGATATTCAAACGGAAACGTTTTAATGTTCCCACTAATCAGCATGATGACTTTGTTGCACATGTGACTGACTGGTATAATTCCTGTGAGTGTTCCTCTGTAGAGACCTTTAACAATGACCTTGTGAGCATTATTCAGAACTACTTAGAGCCGCCACTGAAACCTCTTGGTACTCTAAACCCAACAAACTTCCATAATAATCATACCTCCTTCAAAAACCATACTTAGTACAATGATTCTAAACTTCGTACACTGAAATGTACTGCTCGCAGACTAGGCCTAGCCTATAGAAAACATCGTACCCCTGGAATGCTGAGGCTCTTCCAAACTGCCCTTGCTGCTGCCAGAGAGTGTATGACAGAGCTGCGGCAAACAGACTGGGAACAATTTGTCAATGGTCTCAGTGCTCACACCCCACTTAGCCGGGCATGGAGGGACATAAATAGAATTAAGGGTAACAGAACTGGGCAGATCGCGCACCCTCATCCCTTGCATAGGGCGAATGAGTTAGTGCTTGGGCTGCTACATCTAGCTATGACAATCTTCCCAGTACCACACAGGCAAAATTAAATGACAAATATGATGCAAGGGAGAGACTTGTTTGCTTTATGCTCAGCAAGGCAGATGATTGCAACATTCCTTTCACTAATTATGAACTTGATGCAGCACTAAGGGCAACTCCACGTCGTCTGGTGAGGATGGTATTACTTAACATACTCAGATTGCTGTGTCGAGTACCAGGTAATCCATTACTTGAATTATATAACATGAGCTATGTAACTGGGGAGCTCCCTCAATCTTGGACCAACAGCCTCATCGTTCCAATTCCTAAACCCAATCAACAAAATGCTCTTACTAGCTGCTTGTGTAAAACATGTACAGAATCAAACAATTTTTGTCTCCCCGGTTACATGGTTTCATGCATGGAAGGAGCGTGCATTATTGCATAGCCACCTTTCTCACCCTGTACATTGACAGCTCATACACTACCTTCCTTGACCTTAAATCCGCTTTCGATGTAGCCAACCGACATGTAATCATTAGTGAACTTGCCAGAATGGATGTTGGAGGATGGCTTCTCCGCTGGATTAAAGGCTACCTGTCCAACAGAAAATCGTCTGTGTTGTTCCAGGGACATAGAAGTGTAACTAAAGACTTTGAATTAGGAACCCCACAGGGAGGTGTGCTCAGTCCCACACTGTTCAATATTTTAATTAATGCATTACTTAATGCTATGCCTAGTCAGCCCCATCATTATGTGATTAGTTTTTCTGATGATATAATGATTCACACCACCGGATTCTCCAACACCCAAAACATTCTTAATCATGTACTAGCCTCGTGTCAGGACCTGGGGTTGATAATCTCTACTGATAAAACAAAGATACTCAATAGCGGTCCTCCTCGACAGAGAGGCACAGTTCGTCAGATCCAATTGCATGATGGGTCTCTTCTAGAATATGTAAGCAGATACAGGTATCTAGACTTTGAGGTTCCACTACATGGACCTGTTGTAACAAGACTTTGTCGCCAATACAAAGAAAGACTAAGAGCACTTAGGGTTGTGGCAGGGCTTCACCCCAGGTATGGTGCTAATGTTAAAATTGTGAAAATGATGTATCTTGCTTATATTAGATCATTGGTTGATTATGCTGCGCCACTACTTGCTCTTGTGTCTGACTGGAAGCTTGGAGGGCTGGAAAAACTGCAGAACGAAGCAATGAGGATCATTTTAGGATGCCCTCGTACTGCCAAAATTTTAAATATGGAAAAAGAACTTGATATCCCAAGCATCAGAGATCGTGTTACTGAAAGAAATATCCTAATTGGGGTTAATATGCTCAGGCAAGCTCATTCAAACCCCTGCACAGAAACCCTCCAAACTTTCCTCAGCACTGGTGAACACTCCTCCAGATGGATGGAAAAAACTGGAACCGACCTCCGCATGAACCAGCTACATGATCTATGTCAAGTAAGACAACAGCGGCACTTATCCGCTAAATGGGATATTACCCCATTCCAAACTACCATTCCTCCATTTCCCCCCAAACTACTTCTAAAATCACAACCAAAACTTCGCCTTGAAGCCAAACATGAGGCCTTAAGCTGTATTGATAACTTAGTCACACAGCACACTCGCAAATTATTTACGCTGATGGTTCTGTTCACCAATCCACTGGTGCAGCTGGTAGTGCTGCTGTTGTCGTACAGAGTGATGGCTCTCTTAAAGAAATTGGAGCACGCATCAATAATTGGGCCTCTACCCTTCAGACAGAACTGTTTGCCATACTCCTTGCACTGAAATGCATCTATGTATCAAAGATTGACAGTTTAATTTTAACTGATTCTCTGTCATCCATAAATGCTCTCAACTCATTAATTAAGCATAAATTGTGGCATGCTTGTGTCAGAAGCCAGACACAGGTATGGTAAGATTGTGGACAGTGGAGTCAGAGTGCACCTGCTGTGGGATTCCATCTCACATTGGTCTTCAGATACATGATAGAACTGATAAATTGGCTAAGCTGTATGCTTTCAAAGAGGGAGTAGATTACAATCTTGGCTTGTCAGGTAGTAGTTTGAGAACAATAATACGAAAAGAACTTCAACTGAATTTTATGGACTTAAGGCTCAGGGAGATTGACACCAGTGAGTCCATCTATCATCATTCTATCATGCAGGAGGAGCCACATGTCTATGGCGCATCCAACAAAATAAGCAGACTCTTGGATGTCACTACTGCCCGGCTCCGGCTGGGTTACAAGTATCTTTGGCAGGTTAAATCACCACCACCAGATGTAGACCAAACGAAATGTAAACTTTGCCAGATGGACTATTGTCACACCCTGCGTCATAATGTACTGGAGTGCGATAAAATTAATGAATTTATAAACAACTCACTCAGAAGTGTTCAAGAAATGGCTAAGTATTTTATCCATAG